>NW_005842369.1:140784-188580 GCF_000455745.1 Alligator sinensis | reverse complement strand
GTGGGTGTGGGGGGGGGGGGGGGGGGGGGGGGAGTTAGGTTTTCAGGTCTCCACTACCTGATTTGGAAGGAGGGGACTTTAATGCCAGAGAGAAATTTTAACTATTGAGCTCAGAGTTGACTCATTTTCTAGTTTAATACTTGTACCAAATGGAACAACTTGAACAGGAGAGCGCGCCCCTGTTGTTTCTGGTGGGGGTGGTTGGTGCTTGTATCTGAAATGATAACACTCTTGGGAGGGTACAGTGCAGGGCAAGGACTGGCCTTCCTGCCTGGGAATTATAAGAGGTAAGAGACAGACACTTACATGCCAGTCAGAGCAAAGGTGTAGGCAGCTCCCTGATCAGCTTGCTGACTTCTGGGAAGCACAGATTACTAACTCCCTGAGAACTGTTGGAGGAGCTTGGTCACCTAAAAGAGCTGTGACTTGTATCAGTCTCAAAGCCTTTTTATGCATTTAGCCCTAGATCCTATGTTCCTGCAGCACTAGCTCCACTTCCTTTCATAGTGGAGTTTTTATTAGGAAGCATGTGCTCAGCTCTTCTCCTCCCCCAATCCCTTTTCATCTGTTATGTCTCAAGCCCCTGCACTTTATGCAGGCTTCAAAGTGATCACTCTCACAACTGTTAAGGGACAAGTAGGGCTTTAGATGATGATGTGCCCTAAAAGTGTTCTTCACAGCTTCTGGGCTGTCATTCTTGAGAGCTTGACCTGGAAACAGCTAGCATACTAGCTATTACTGTGATTGTGGGGAAACCGTCCCCAAATGAATAAGGTAGTAAATCCTGCTTCTCTGATACAGAAGGGAACTGTTCTAACCTTGAGGCCAGTCTTTTGGCATATTGTCAGTGGTGCACATATGCAAAATGTCTGTGCCCTCATATCAAGGTGTACCCTTCTCAAATACCTGGCTAACCTTGATCTGTTGCCCTGCTTTGTGCTCCCTACCCAACTAATGCTCTGGTTTCTCTGCCTGTCCCCTCCCCAGTCTGCCATTTGCCACTTGTGGCTTCCCTGACACAGGTTGGTTGTTCCTGACCTGGATCAAGGGAAGGATATACCTCAGTGGCCTTTCAGTCCTGACTGCCACGTTATACTCCCAGAATAATTCATCATTCCTTAAACATGCCAGAATAAAGTTTACAGGCCAGAAACTTGCGCAAGGAAGAAATTAAAAAGATGGCTGAGTGCCCTTCAGGACAAGCAATAGGATGAGACAAAAAAAGGGGTGAAAAAACCCCTACAGTGCTTCAGCCAGTGACAGTCATCTGCTGCCTGGGCAATTTTTATTTTTATTTTTTTTCCACAGTTTACCCACCCAGGGGTCATATATAGGAGAGACTGATTTATGTGAAGTCTCCACATATGTTTCCATGTGTGCATTCAGACAAGGAGTGGGGAGAAACCTTCTGCCAAATGCCATAACTACACTGGCTTGTATCACCATAGACGGGAGTGCAATATAAACAAGTGATATGCCAGAAAAGTGGCATAATTCAGGAAAATGTCAGTGTAATCTCCACTATTAGTTGCAACCATACAACAACTTCAGAAGACAACCCGCTGCCTCTAACAGGTGTGTTTTATAAGCTTTTAGTGAATTCATCCCTTGTTCTCTGAGGTGAGCTGCATCGTAACTATGCTGCTGCTTTAACTTAATTAGTTGTGGGGTCATGAAACATTTCAGCACATGCGCTGATCAGCTGGGTGCCAGTTTCTCCTTGGAAAATATTACATATGAAGCTAAAAATGTGTGTCATGGTCTAGTGCATTTTCTGGGGTACAGCAAAGTCCACTATCCTGGAGGCTGAACTTGAGGGGATTCTGTATTCTATGCTGTGTTCTCTTTCAGTTGTAACCACGACTGTGATTATGTAGTAGGAAGATGCTAGTATTGTAGGAATAGCTTTATTCTCTTTATATAATCTTGGTATATTACAATTTATGCACCAGTCTGTAAAATTAACAATAGTAAACTATTTTCCATAAAATATTCAGGAATGAAGAATTTATATTTACACTTTAAATAATGTTACTTAAACAGTGACCAAGGTATTAGATCTCTTCACAAAATGTTACATTAAGAATGGATGGACTTATTTCACATTCAGCAAAGGACAGTTCATTTCAAATCTTTCTTCTGTATTATCAATACACAGGAAACATGGCTTCCAAAAGCAGAATTCAGGAAAAACACACTGCATTTAGTACATTCTTATTTTACTGCATTTGGTCACGCTAGTTATGCATAGGCAACAGAGATTAACAGCAGTAACTAACTCGTTTTTACTGAATATTAAAGGTAATGAATAATTTGATTCCAGTTGTTACCTTTCCTCAATCTCTGGTTGTGTTCAGGAACCCCCAAACAATAAATACATAGACAGAAGGAGAAAAGATACAGGCACAGTTTAAAGCAGAAGCTCATGTAACCCAAGAAACTGATCAAATGCATTTTTACCACTGAAAATGAAAGCTGCCCCATTGGCTTTGTAAAGCAATCAAGCTGCTCTTTGGTGAGAGCAATACTTGGCAAATACAAACTGTAAAACCAATTTTAAAAAGTGGCTTAATGGACACTCTTAACTTAAAAAGCATATTTTTGTCTGAAATGTTTTTGTCTACACTGGTTGTTAGAAGTAGCACCTAAGACTGATGCCACAGATAATGTAATGGCAGTACTAGAGGCCAAGGGAAACCTCTACATCTCAGCAATGTTGCTATTGCCAGCCCTAGGCTTTACCAATGACAGCTTTCAGCCAACTCTACCTTCGTGCTCTTTTCACAGTTATGTGCCATGAGACTCACTCCAAGAAACTTCCAAGTGTTCAACTGTGCAAAAATGGGCATTTCTGTGCACAACTATAGCTGAATGGTCTGGTTTAATAAATGACTTCACTGTCTTGATTCTGAATTTCCGGGCTTTGTCATTTTACGGGTGACAAGCATGAGATGAATTGCAGATGGCCTAAGTGAGGGGAGGTACCATTTGCACTGACTGGGGAAGCCAGGAACAGTGAGGACCACCAAGGTGAGGTAAGAGTGAAGTTTAGCACTTGGGTTTAAAGGTGCAACATGCTCATGTATTTTTGGTACATTTTTTAATAAGAATAAACACTGCTCCTAAAATCTTTTCAAAAGTGTGTTACTGGTTCCAAAATGAAAACTGCTTGTGTCTTTCTTGTGTAACTACATTTTGCTAGACAATGTACAATGGCATATATATGGGAAATTCCTAGGAAAACTTGGTGATGGAAGGTTTCTGTATACAGACAGTTTTAAAAATAAATTCACGTTGTAGTTCCCATTTTATTCCCCAAACCACACAAAGGCACTCGTTTACATTAAGGACTAATGTCCTGCAAAATTTCAGTCAAATAAAGGAAGCTATTTTAAGGTTAGAGTGGTGCTAAAACCCAGCTGTCACTAGTAACTTAAAACAGCCACATCAGGTCTTTCAGATTTAGTGGGGGGAAATGTTTTGCTTCAGGACCTAGACGCTGGCGGGGACGGGGAAAAAGAGTCTCAGCCTTGAGCAAGTTTTTACAGCTGAGTTTTAAACCTGGTTTATAACAGAAACTGGCAGACCCTAAAATATGATATAGGGAGTATGGATATTATTCATGTTTTGTGAGGCAAAATGTCTTGGTGCATAGGATTTCCCTTGTCCTTCCTCTGATTTCCAGTTAGCAGAAGGACAAAGGATTTTCATTGTTACATTCCTTTTATTGGAATTATCTGTCTGCTAGCATGTTTAGTTAACGCATCAGCTTTGCTTTGCTTTCCTTCCAGTACTAACTTATTGACTAGTGAGACAGCAGGTATCGCAAAGCTGTCCATATAGTTAGATCAGAAAAGTCATTAGGTTGGCTTTTAAATCGCTTACCACCCACAACCCCACAAAACTCAAATACATCTTTTATGTGATGTGTAATTAAAAAAAAAAAGTTCATATTAGTTTACTGCATAGAAAGCATTACTCTTAAAATAGCAATGCAAGTCATTTCTAATTAAATCCCTTCCGCAAAGCTTTATTTTTGACCATAGTGAATTTGCTAATGAACACCTGGGCAAAATTTGGATCAACTACATATTGATATGTCTTAATGGTACTTGGAAGTGGCTCAGCAGCTGCTACTGGTGATATCTGCACAGAAGAGGTACTTGGAGCAACATGGTAGGATGTCTTTGTGACGTACTCCACAAGTCGGTTGTATTGTTGTTCAGAGAGTCTCTCTCTCACCCCATCTGCCTGAAATCAATAAGATAGATAATTATGGGAATGCACAATGTTTGCATTTGCCATTCATACCTAGTAAAGATAGCAATGACTATGATTTATGAGGAGAGGCTGAGGGAACTGGGCTTATTTAGTCTGCAGAAGAGAAGACTGAGGGGGGGGATTTGATAGCAGCCTTTAACTACCTGAAAGGTAGTTACACTGAGGATGAAGCTAGACTGTTCTCAGTGGTAGCAGTTGACAGAACAAGGAGCAATAGTCTCAAGTTGCAGCAAGGGAAGCTTATGTTAGATATTAGGAAAAACTCTCTCACTAGGAGGGTGGTGAAGCACTGGACTAGTGCACCACCTAGAAAGGTGGTGGAATCTCCATCCTTGGAGGCTTGTAAGGCTCAGCTCGACAAAACCCTGACTGGAAGGATCTAGTTGGGGCTGGTCCTGCTTTGAGCAGGGGGTTGGACTAGATGATCTCCTGAATTGCCTTCTATTCCTAATTTTCTATGATTCTAGGACTACAGCGTTAAGTTTGTTATCAGGCTCAACTTCCTATCCTGGAACTGTAATATTCTTGTTGATATTCTATCTTTTATGCAGCCCAGTTGTCTTCAACAGTTCTGTGATGTGTAGGCTGTTCTTCTTTCTGGTTCCAGAAACAATTCATTACTGAACTTGTGCTGGTCATGCCCCTTTCTCCATCTTACTGCCAGAAGTTCTGGCTCCATGGCAAAAGTTACTTGTGTTTCATTTTAAGCACCAACTGACCTGGAAGGGTGGAAGGAAAAGCACATGGGTAGGGTTCAAAGTCCATCCCCATCACTATGCTGAAGGAAGTCCTAAAGTCCCTGACTGGATGATCAGATGGCAGTTCTCTTTAGCAATTTTTTTTTAACACGGGGCACTCCCTTGCCACGTGGTTCAGAGAAGGACTGGACCTAGGTCTCCAACGTTCTGTGCAAGTGCTCTCACCTTGGGGCCATCTGTCTTGCTCACTGGGATCAGAAATTCCACCGCGGATTGGGAAACTGATGGGAATGAGATATTTCAACAGAGAGACATTTCACTGACCGTTTTTGAGCATGTCTGTGTCTGAGGAAAAAATCAGGGCTTCCACACAGTTCTTCAGTTCTGTGGCTGCTACCTTCTTTGCAAGAACTACTATGTCCTGACTGGACAGAAATCCTGACTTTGGTCTATCTATAAAAACCTATCCTTAAGAGCAGCTTCTATAATGGGTGGCTCAATTAATGTGATGAGATTTTTAGCCAGGCCACTACATCTAGTTCAGCAGCCAGGCCTCATGTCTGGTTATGTCCCTGGACTGCAAATGGCCACTCCACACAAACCGTTTGCTCATCTGAATTCTCTCCTGTTCAGAGAGAAACTCGATTAACACAGTGGCAGCAAACGCATCAAAACTGCATCAATCCTTTGTGTCTACACAGTCCTCAAGGATAGCCTAGAAGCTCAACAACAGATGAAAGCACTCTTCATCACAGGAATATCAAGGGAAAGACAGCAAGCACAGAAGGGGTACACCTTGGAACCATGGATCATATGGCAAAACTAGAGGTGACAGCAAGATTTTGAAGAACTCATTATGATGATAAAAGACACTGTTCTCTGCTCTTTGACCTCAGGAGACAGAATGTAAGTTCTCAGAGGAACAGCCTATTGATCATGAATAAGTGGGTAAAAACAAGTTGTTAGTTATGGGTATTCCTTCAAACCAAGGGTCCTTCCCCATCTGGTCTTCATCCAGTCACCCATCTTGAGTAATGCTGCAGGCAAGAGCTGGTACTGAATGAGCTGTCACTTGTCCTAGACAGAAGAATAGCTGGAGTTCCTCTAGACAAAAGACTCTTGGGGCTATGCTCCAAGTTGTTCAGAAGTGCTCAGAGGGCCAGAGCTATCTAGGAGTTCTCAGATGGCTCAACACACGGGTGGATAAAATCAGATTCTGGATTGAGACGTTATACCGCTGACAGCAGAATCCCTACTCCAAAGGTATTTCTTTGCCTCAGTGGAGCTAATTGATGCGTATAGCCTCATCTTCATAGGTCCATATCACCATCAGGTGCTGAGACATATTTATGGCACAGCCCACTGCTGGTACTGAACACACACTATTACTCTTTGGCACAACATTAGTTCTCAAAGTCTTTACACACACACGTTTCAGCTCTGCTGGTGACAGTCAGAAAAAAAGCTTGTATTTCAGCTGAGGAAGTCTTCAGGGCACCACAGTTTTCCATCAACACTTTTTTTCTGTCTACAGTTCCAAGCCAGTTAGCCTCATGTACCTAGTTCAATGTCACCACGTCCAAGTGGCTCTTCTAGTAGCTGGAAAAAAGGGCATGGCCAGTCAAGTGCCTGAAGAGGAGGCCTGGCTAGCAAGGCAACAGTCAATGTAGAGTAACATGAAGAACTGCGGATAAGGGAACAGTATCACAGAACTGTGGGAGTATCTCATCTCCAGAAAGGAAACCACTGACTAAAAAAAAAAACTTGGAACCTGACTAAGCAAGTCGGACACTTTTAGAAAGCCTTGGTGTCTTTCTATGAGTATCTGCTTTAGTGTAAAAAATTCTACTCTGCTTATCTGTCTTGCATTCAACTGCTCCTAAAAACCCGCTTCTTCTCAGACCTATACATTCCAAGCTCCACTGTCCAAACAGTGCAGAGACACGTAAGCCACATCTACACCAGAAAGTTTTGTCAGAACTTTTGTTGGTGTATGACTTCTGTACAGCGGTTGCAGGCACATCGCTGGTTGCTATTGCTACCTATCCCCACTGCAAGAGGTTGTGTCAATGGAAGGTGTAGGAGGTATTGTGGCTGGAAACTCAGGCATGCAGCTGCCAATATTTCAAGCCACTGGGGCATGTTCACACTGGCATTTTGCTGGTGGCTGCATTTCAGCTGAGATGTGGTTTGACTTTAGCTTTACCATTCTCTGCTTTTCCAGTTTATCCAATATCCTCCTTTTTTCCTAGATTTTCAGACTACTTCTGTTAAGAGTTTTTAGAGCAAGGAGTTTTTATATCGGACAGCACTCTCACACGATTCCTTTTCAGAAGTCTAACATAAGGAGTGGTGTGATTTGATGCAACAAATATTGTCTCCCCAAAATATTTACTGATGGAAAAATCTTGTCCTTTTTATAAGTCATTAACTCAGAATCTCTGTTCTTCAGATTGCTTTATTTATATAAAGGAACAAAGGACTTTAAACAGTTTTGAACGCTCACTCTTGGTGCATGCCATATCAGCAATATAATGGTTAGGCTGATAGAATTTACTGCAAATTAAACAAACACTTCCAGGAAAAACAGAGAGAATCAAGTACAGCATGATCCAAGCAACCAAACAAGACCATTGTATCGTAAATACAATTGCCAGGTGAGGATGAACAATAACTAATAATGTGTGCTATCACTGCTGAACCATTAGGGTAAGCATCAAATAAAGACATCTGGATTCACAAATAGATAATAAATGAACTAGTGTCATTGTCAACTTGCAGGCAATGGAGAAATCATATCATCCTGAGCAATAATTAGTTCACCAAGAGGGCTGTGGACATTAGAACTTCTTCCTAAGACAGCTAATGTTTGCTAAGATACCAAGCTTATTCCCCTACTTCTCCAGAAAAACCCTCTGTTAATTGTTGAAATTTCAGCTAGAAAAGAGCTCCACAAGGCAGAAGGAACAGATGGGTTTGATGTTTTATCCAGATGATAGCACCTCTAACAATGGAGGGCAGTAAGAAAACCAGGTGCTAGTGTCAGTCTCTAATCTTTGATTTTTCTGACCCATGGATGAGTGTGCCATCAACAGATACTCTTAACAAACCAACTAATACAATTTTATCTTTAAAATGGTGATACGATTAAATATCTTTACCTCTGAATCATAAGGTACTCTTTGTTGTTTGAGCTGCACTTTCAGCAAATTTTCTTGTTGACTGTCTTCTACACACTCAATTTCTGTCACAGGAAATGCCTGTTGTTGTGTGTCTTCACTGACACTGACCACAAATAACACCTCTGACGTAAGCAGCAAGCATCCTTCATGCTCCTGGCCTGATCCACTCACAATGACTACATCCAATGCCATGTGGACCTCTGGCCTTCCTAGAGACTGAAGCATTTTCCTGTTTAAAACATAAGTCTGTGTTAGTAACTGGCTCAGGGATGGGGCAGTGTTAGTGAACAGATTCTTATAGATACTTTTGTTATAATGAATATAATTATTGTTATTATTTGGTTTGGATAGGGATGATCCTGCCTTAGGCAGGGGGTTGGATTAGATCACCTCTAAAGATCCCTTCCAGCCTTATTTCTCTATGATTATCACTATTTAGGTTTGTATCCTGCCCAATCCAGAAGGGTTTGGAACAGCTTATAATCATTGGCGATGCGTAGGGAGTACACGTGCACCTCCTGAGATCGACAGTGCACCCCCTGGCAACCCAGCTGCAAAGTGCCAGTGGAAGTGCACTTCTGGTTTTGAGCTGGCTCAAATGATTGTTCACAATCATTTTTGTCTAGGTCAAGTGATTTTTCATCCCACTAGAGAAACCACCCTGAGAAACTCATTACAAATCTAGTGCAGAAAATAAACCTATCTTCACTAACAGCTATTTCTGGAGATGGGCAGTATTTTTCTTGGGCTCAGCACAATGATAAATAAGTAAAAATTGACTGGATGCCGTTAAATAAAGATCAGCTCTAGAGTTCCAAAGCTGGAAGCAGATCAGCAGTCCATCATTTGCAGATTGGGTTTCTATGCACTACCTTTGTGTTTAACATTCCTAAATAAACTGCTATAACTCAGACGTTCCTAGGAGAGCAGCCTGTTAACTTGACTACATGCCAGAACCTATTAATAAACAATGTGGATGTAAAAATGAGCAAGTGTCTAAATAATTTTACCAGACATATTTGACGTGGCTATTTGGAGCCTGCTCAACGTGTTGATCACTTGGATGATAGCGTTGTTTGGGAAGCTGAGAAAGTCCAGCTCCATGCAAAATACCTGCGGTAAGAGAATTTAAGATTTTTACTAGTTGTTTTCTGGAAAACAGTTACATGTTGCAGTGATGTCATCTGTTTAGAACAGTCCATAAAGCAGTGCAGATCCAAATGATGTCACATCTTTGGAAGCTGCAGTAAAGATAATTCATTAAATATTACAATGCAATAGCTGTGCACTTAACCCTAGTGCTCTTGCTTTAGCAAGAAACAAAAAACAAAAACAAAAATGTTCTGAAAGTCAGTTGTGTACTTGCTAACAGGAGAAACATAATGCTCTTGAGATCTATCATTTGAGAACAGGATCAGACATATCATTTCAATCTACGCATAAAAAAATCAAGATTGTTGTTAATTTTCTTGCTTAATATTAAAATACTTCCCTGTATGTGTCATGATTGGTACAAATGAGAAGAGAACTTTGCCTAGATACTGTATTTAAATATTCAGTTCCTTAATCCAGCTGTTAAACACAGATGCATGTACATTTATGAGATCTCCCAGGGCTTTTGGTTTATTGTGAATTCTTCCCAGTGCCAGCACAGAATGGAGACTACAAGAAGCAGCTAAATAGGTCTTCAAGTAGAATATCAGAGGCTGAAGATGATGCAGCATGTGTTCTTTCTGATGGCTTGTAAACTTTTTAAAATGAGGTATGGTCAGCACAGAGAATTAGTGGTTTGTAAAAACTTCACAGATATAATAAATGTCCTTACAAGACAGACAGAAAGTGGGCTAAGCATTGAGGTGTGGAGCCCTTCCTCAAAGTAAACAATCCAGAAAAATTATTCAGTCAAAATCTATTCTCCAAACAACCAAGAGCCAGTATGGCAGAAGGTGTTAGTAACTTAGATTCCTTTTTTAGCAAATGGCTAATAATTTAAACAAAATATCAGTATTTTTCAAAAGCCCTTTAATTTTTAACACACATGCTGATGGTAACACTTAAAAGCAGCATCCCTGTTGTAACAGTTGGCTTCCCTAAGTTTGCAGCATTCTGCGAGTGAGAATGTCATTTACAGATGGAGAAAAAAAAGAACATGTGTTTATTTCTGTGTGGTCCCCCACCCCTTGGTCCCTCCCAAGAGGCACAGTCCCACTTCCAATCCAGTTGTGGCTGAGAGTTTCTCTAACACTTGTGTGTTTCTCTCTCACGCACTGTCATCTATTATTGATACAGTTTTTATGTCTTTTCCTGGCTAACTCTTTTTGTCACATGTTCATGGAAAACTTGATGTGTTGTATACCATATCTTTAGTGAAAAGTGTCCCTCTGCTGTTATGGGTTTCTTGATAATGACTCCTTTGGATTTAAACCTAGAAACAGCAATTCTCCAGTTAACAGAAAGAACATTGTTCCTGGAACAGCAGGACAGATTCGGATCTCACAGATGTGGATTTTATACCCGTGGAACACAGTTTTCAGAGGAATCACTCCCGATTCACACAAGTGCAAGTGAAATAAAATCAGGCCCACAATATTTTAAAGCCATTAAGAAAGGGATTAAGCTGTGCAATAGCCCTTTTTTACAAAGAGGATACAAAAAAAAATACTAGCTTGTTTGCTTGTCACTTAACTTCTCGTCTCACAGATTAGTTTAAGGGGGGTGTTTGATATGTAAAGGCAGCATGGAAACAATTGTTTTAAAACTTTAATTCTAGAGAAATTCCTCCTGTTCCAGTCAATATGGCAAGAAAAAGAGATTATCCTGCAAGATTAAAGGCACAGATCCAAGAGATGAAAGGCTTATTTTTTTTAAAATAGCTGAAGTTTAATCAATGACACATTTATTGTTCTTATGGCAATGGGGCTCTTTTTATTTTATTTTTTTCCCTTTTTGGTTAACTCTGACACCAGGAGCTGAAAATGTATGACCCTAGAAGCAAATGATATTAGCAAATGTAGTTAACTTTGTAATCATTTTGCATGCATTTTATTGGCCTGAAGCACATTTACGTAAATGGGAAAGGAATTACCTTAGCTACTACTAGTGTTTTTTCTATTTGGAGAATGCCCACTGCCTGATAACTAAAAGGTTACCGATACATCTAAAACTAGAAATCAGTTCCCTAGCAGGAAACACTTCAGTTTAGAAGAGATATATGTCCACCACATGTTGCAATTTCTTTCTCCCAAATGTTTTATTTAAAGATAACAAAACTCTCTTCTTGCTGCAACATATCAAGTGCCTTCAAAATAATGCTCTAATTAGATATATTATTGCTTCCTTACATTTGCTGTCAAAAACTTTTTTGCAGCACATATGTTTCTGTAACTAATTCTCCTGGTTTCCAAGAATTACTTCATAGTTACTGCATTCTATGTTCTTGGTGCTATACAGGACTGAATCCAATACAAGAAAGCAGCATGATGGGATGATTTTGGAGGGAGAAAGACAATATTTATAACAATTTATCTGTAGCATTTTAAAATCTTTCTGCAAGCAAGACAGTTACTGATTCGTATAAACAGATCGAGCAGACTGCATTTAAAGAATATTTCTAAGATCTGTTTGTGAAAGTTAATACCAAGGTCTTAGAATCGCAGAAACTCACCATAACCAGTCTGGGAGACAAGTTCAGCTGCTCCTCCAATTGGTTTTGTAAATACTCCCATAATTCCTTTTCCTACACCAGAGATAACACCTTTGGCTTTGTGCCCCGCTGAAGCTTGGGCCTCAGATATTTTCTGAAAATTCTGCATTGGCTGATCTACAATACCAGCAATTGCACCTGAAAAAACAAGTCACCAACAATTAATGAAGATTAAAATCCCAGAACAAGAGGAAATCTTAACATTGGAGCAGAGTTTTGTTTGGATTAAACATTGCACTCCACCCTCCTTTATACAGCTATTTAGCATACATTTACCAATTGTCTAAACAATACTTTCCCTTCAGTTTAGGTTAAGCCTCTACTTCCTTTTTGTGTATCTATACTTTAAACATTTCAAATCACTTAACTGCATACTATGTTTTCATTTTTCAACTACTTTTTACTAAATGCCTCAGCTGATTTGGTATAAGTTAGTTCATTCTGTCTTGGCATACTGGAGATGCTGGGACTGGAATACGTATCTGCTAGTTTTAAAAGACTTTAGTTATTATGAAAATGAGATTTTCTTGTAAGCCTGAGACTGACTTCACGAGACTAAAAACTGCCTGAATTCAATAGATCATTTTTATATCCTCTTCCACTGCCAGAAATGTTCATAAGCTAATGCAACTTTTGATATATTGTTAAGATTAGTAGAATTAGACTTTGGGACTTTTTGTTACTTTTTTGTGAAAACGATCATATTTTACTTTAATGCGCATGGGTCAAACTTTTACAAGCGACACAGTGACCTCTCCAGCTTTTAGTATCAACAGAGAGCTCCAACTTAAATCTTCCTAAATGTAAACAGGTATGTGAGGTGATACGTTTCTTTGATCTTGAGTTTACTCAAGCCACTTACCACAGACATGTCTTTAGTTATTGTAATTTGACAGATAAGCTATTGGGAAATTGCTAAAACTACAATGATTGGACAAAGTGACATCAATTAGACAACGAGCTGCCTGATCTAAAGGGCTTTACTTATTAATGCACAGAAAGCTTGCAGGCTCCTCAAACAGCTCTCAGTTTGTGATGCCTGCTGCAAAGATCAAGGGCTAGGACATTCCCTGGAAAGAGTCATCTTAGTAGCCCCATGCATCTGTTAGGACAGGGACAAAGTGAAGTTACCCCTTTATACCTAGTACTGTAAGTGTGAAGGTGGGGACACATATTCCCCTGATAATTCCACTGATTTCAGTGGAGTAACACCGGGGTCAGTTGGCTCTATATGTTTATCAGACTGATGTACTTTACTTACCCACTAACTGGTTTGAAAATTACCTTAAGAAACAGTCTCTGGATTAAAGGAGGAACTGCTGATTTTGAGTAATCAAAATTAATGCTGCACTACTGCAAAGGGTGCTTTCTCCAAATGTAAAATGAGAGGGGGAAAACAACATTCACATTTTTTCCTCTGCTTCTTCCCCTACAATACTACCCGTCACTAATTCATGTAATGTGAAAGCTTCCTCCTACAGACAATAGTGGATGCGCTATTTGTGTGAGACCTGTGTGCTATTCTGAACACTTGCTCAGACTTTCATTTCAGTCACATTCTTGCACTTTGTTTTCAGGAGTCAGTGACATACAGCCCATGGGCTGGATCCGACTTGCGGAGCTGGGGACTGCTGGGCAGTATTCTGGTGATGGCAGGATTCAGTAGCAAGGGTTTTTGCCCATGTCACACCACACCCAGTGGGGAGAAATTTTGCCTGTGTGGCAACCAAGCAGCAGGGAGAAGCAGTGGTAGCAGCAGGCAGGTCCTAGTGCCAGCCTACCTCTGAGCTGAGCTGGGTCATTCCAGACTCCTGCCACTAAAAGACTGCTGACCATTGTACTATGAGGCCAGGTACAAAACTTTCTTAATTATATGCTATGGAACCAAAATGGTTTACATTTCAATTCCATTTCACTATTAGTTAAAAGCTGATCATGCTGCTTAAGTAAATAATAAACCAACACCCATTACACAATTGGGGTTGTTCATTCAGCCTTTCCTTTTGTAGGACTAATGCATTGGAAGTAAAAAAAAACCAATACTTTGTGCTTTATTAGGTTACAGTATTATGTTTCCCTGCAACCTCTTTCACCCTATCTGTGGAGGTCACCCACAATGATGGTGCTCTCAGAACAGAAGTTATTGCCTTAATAAATGTAATCCACCTAAGTCCTAGCACTAGTAAATTATTTACTGCAATACACTTGAGCAAAGTTATAAGGTAATAATAAATAAGAGCCTACTCCAAAGGACCTGTGATGTGCTCCAGGCACTACTCTGCTGGACTCGGGCCCAGAGGACAAGGCAGCAGAATGGAAACTGCTATGACTGTGTTGTAATTATTTACATAGCGCCTAAAATAATATATTATTTAATTAGCCAATTCTTTACTACTTCCACACTTTCTTCCACTCTACCACTTACATATGCCTTGAACTTGTCTGTCTCCTCTTCTAATTGCACCTCAAAACTCAGTTCACTCAGGATGCCTATAAGAAATCACTAATACTAGGCAAGGTAGATGAACTGCCTGCTTCATCTCTAGCCTCTCTTTTTTTAGTCACTTGTCCTGAACTGTGAGCTCCTGAGGATAGTGTCTAATGCAGTGAATTTTCAGCTGGAGTGCCATGGCAACCTGGGGTGCTGTGAGATCCTCTGAAAGGTGCAGCACAATATTAGCACTGGTAAGTGGGTACCTACACATGATTTACAAGATAAACCTAGAGATTTCAAAGAGGAGTCCATGAGTCAAAAACATTCTGATTTGGTATGGTCTTTCTGAAAATTTTTTTAAACAGAATTACTATTAATTTTTCCATAGTCAGAAAATGAAAAAGAGCTTAGAGCTGGCATTTTCCAAGGGGTGCCCTGATTTGGGAACCACTAACCTAATATTTACAAAACGTCTTGCACTTGGTGGGAACTATCACAATCCATAGAACAAACAGCACCAAAACACAGGTTTAACTGACCTTCTAGTACTTGTGGTTGGGTGATGCTCTGCTTTCCCTTGAACTATGCAGGGGAGACTTCCCTTTGCAGGACAGCAGACCCCATGTAGCTCCCATCCATATGAGGGTTCAAGATGGAAAGAAGCTTCCATGGCAGAGCAAGCTCAGGATCGGAAACTACCTTCCAACTAGAAGCCAGTGGTAGCAAAATGGATAATGATACAGGTGTGAGACCCAGCTACGGATTGTTATACCCTTCAGTAACCACAGCTGTGCAAGGGAAACCAGCTTTTGGGGCTCCTGACTCCATGCGACTATCCCTTCTCATACAAGATTGCTCCCAAAATGAAGCCAGTCCAGGAGAACAGATATATTCCATTTTTACCTTCAGGCAGCTGGGGAAAGGGAAGCAAGAGGCCCAGCTAGTGTTTCCAACCCCATGACAGTTCCTGGACAGCAGTGATGTGATCAGAAGAGAGCCTTCTGCAGTCTGAGCTCAGGACATTCTTTCTCCTCTACTTACTAAAATGTTTGCTCCAACCCCCTCCTGCTCTTTTTTTTTTTTTTTACAGGCCCTGTAGACATGAACTCCTTTGTCCTTCCTGCTCCTCATGTATCTTTCCTTTTCTGTATCTTCCCTGTTGCCCTTTGCCGCCCTCTCCCTCAATGCCCAGTGGAAGGTGTGCGCTGTACTTGAAGTGAAGAGCAAAGGCAAGTGAGTGTAGAATGTAAACATCGTGTCTTCCGTAGTTAATTCGTGATAAACTTATTTGGACTAATATATTACTGGGAAAAATCCTCCACTATGAGAAATATGCTTGTTTTGCTGCTAAACCAGAATCTGGCAATAGTGATACCATCACACATTAAAAAAACCCAAAAACACAACTCGGTTATATGACTGTCACCACAAGTCTTCTAGTTTCTGAAAATGCGGTCAGAATGTGGCCACTTACGGCAAACAGTGTAGGTTAATCTTAAACTGCTGAAATGAACAAGACCACTTGTGTGTAAACACGGGATTAGGATTAGGATTTGGGGTCCTCTTGGTGCTAGCACAGTAACAACAACAACAATGGAAATCCCACTTGATAATATTTACACTGTCTAACAACACAGTTACTGTAATGCCAATGCTACGTTCTACCCGCCCTACAAAAATCCATTTGACCAATCAAGATTTCGTGCTAGTAGCATGTATAGTCTGACTGGAGTCTGCAGCCCTTTAGTCTTTCTGAAAACAATGTTTTTTCTAAGATTTGACAGCTGTTCAATTACTCAAAAATGCTCCATTTCATTAAAAAAGCTGATTCAACATGGTATTTTCACTTGAGCCAGCATTTGAAAATTGATCCCATAGTACCAGTATTTCTCTCCTCCTCTTTACATTATTATTTAAATTTGGATCATATGGTAAATACCATGCAATATACAAAAGATGATCTGCTTCCCACCCCCCTGCCAGCCCCAGGAGCTCCTAATTTAAATGCTATAATTTATGGTTTTATTATATTTTTTATTTAAATACACAGCAGAAGCAAAGCAGCTTTCGCAGGCTTTAAACTCTTTTGACATTAAAAAAAAAACCTTACCAAAAACCCCTGCAGTCTCCCCAAAACGAGAAAAGAAGAAAACAGCCAGCCAAAGATAACGATCAAATCAAACAACACCCTGACAGTACTTGAGTCGTTTAAAACTAGACAGGACAAAGCACTCAAGAATGCACCACAGGGAACAACTTGCACTGAAAAAGAGACAGAGTACATGATTTTGGCCCTGATTCAGCAAAGCTCTTAAGCACATGCTTAAGAGCTTTGCTGAATTGGGGCCATCAGGAGCCAGATTTTCAAGTTAGACATGCAACATCTTTCCTACACAGCAACTGCAACACACATGTGAATCCATGCATGCAAGATGGCTAGAAATGGTTGTCTGCATGCGCCCCAGTGCCTTGAGGAGACTTTCACATACATGATGTTGCTTTGACTGTTTGAACCTGTTTGTCTGTCTTATGCTTCTCATTTCTACAACTATATGGCCAAAGAAATGATGGCTAAATGGGTCTTGTAATCTTTGCTCTTCGATTCATTCTGCATTTTTCCTGCTTGGGAGGAGAAAGAATGCAGTGCCATCACTCCACTTCACAAGAAAGGTATTTTTTCATGCATCTTAAAACATTCGGGTAAACAAAGCAGTGCTATAGAACTTCGCTCCACATACAAATGCTCTGGTAGGTCTTAATACCTGTAAGTGGAGAAAACTTTATGCCTATAGACACATGAATACTGTGTTTGCACACAGAATGAAAGAACCCATGTTTTCTGATCCTACTAAGGCTAAATAACAAATTATATTGTGCCTGATACAAATTGCAATAAAGCATGTCTGCTGCTTATGAATTATGATGACAGGGCTCCATACTTGATGACCCCAGTTACACAATAACTTTTGGTATTTATTTTAGGTGGTTAATTATTTCTATTGCTAAGAATAGCAGGTTACTTTAGCAAAGAAGAATTTGCAAACAGAACCAGAGGCAGAGAGAACAAATTCCTCAGTCCTGGGTCTGCTGAAATTTTAAAACAACACAACACGGCAACTGCAATCTATGCAAACACGTAAACTATTTATCTTCTTTGATGCTTTCAGGGACAGCAGCAGTTAAAAACAAAGTGATTTGGCACATGAACACGTTTTGTTTTAGACTAACAGTAAGATCCAACATTATGTTTAGGAATTAATATGCCTTGAGCACTCTCTTTCCTGTTATTTTGCACAAACCCATGAACATCCACATAATCACTGCTGTCTTTCAAGGAGATACTGGACTTCTTTGAGTGCAGGGTATGTATCAAGTTGGTATAACGTACTTGTAAGCGCGTGTTACAGGTCCCCCTCCCAGCTCACCAAGAATGAATTATTACAGCTCCTAGCTGCAGCTCTTTAACTCAAGCTACAGAAGCTCATCCTTTTAGTCCAAAGTACCTTGGTTCAGTCCCTGTGGGTACATCTACACATTCAATTAATGTGAAGCAATAAACTCCAGAGCAGTTTGAGCTAGAGTAAACTGCTCCTGGGCGCAACATCTACACGTGCACCTAGGAGAGCGGTAATTTGAGCTGTGGTGGAGCAGGCCCCGTCTGGCTGGGATCACCGGTCACAATTTACATCCCTGGTCAGTGACTACACATGTGTTTCAGCACAGTTAATTACTTCGCCATAAGACAGTACTGTCCCCAACAGTACTATGTTACAGTGGAGTTAATCAGTTTACTGCGCCCTAATATCAGAGCATGTGTAGACAGTGACACTTTACTGTGGAGCTAATTAGTCTACTTGGCAGTAAAGTGCATATGTAGATGCACCCAGTGTGTTAATCTTATAAGCACCCGAGCTAAGACCACCAAGCCATTTCACCAGCACTCACACTTTGGACTGACATAATGCTTCTAAAAGTGAAATCTTTCTTTTGGCTACTCAACCTGGCTGCTCCCAGACCAATAAAATAGATAGAAACCTCCTTTAAACTGCTTGTGATTTGCAATATCAGTAACAGTTTACTATAGGGCATCTAATATATGAAAATGTTCCTTTATACACATTTTTTCCCAGTATATTAGCTTGTCAGTTTACGGGCATTATCAAATGACAGTGCTTCACAACATCTAACATTATTGCTTAAAATAATTTCCCGTAACTTAACCTGAACTTGTAACATTTTACCACTTCCTCTTCAGGGCTTTCAGGGTTGCGGTTGCAAATTTAGAAGTTGTGTATAGTACTGAAGATTAGGAAACAGGACAAATCCTTTCAAGCTCATCTCTTCTAACCTTTTGCTCTGGAATGTTTTTGGTCACTTTGATCTCTAAGGGATTCATATGCTTTAATATGTACTGAGGCATCTTGCCAAACAATACAATTTGGCATTCCTTTTCTAGTGTGACAAATAGAAGCATCTTAGAAAATGCCATTCCTAAGCACTTTAAACTAGAAAATTTCCTTTAAGAGTTCTTCCGAAGTGGTTTAGTTTTGAAACTTGTATGTAATATTTTGAAAAATAAATACTGATGTTCACCTCTAAGCAAACCATTTGGCTGCTTGACTAATACAATTACACTGAGTCAGGCTGATCTGGTTCTTTTTACTAAAGTAGAATTCCTCATCAAAGTTTACTTGACATTTGCACTATGCTCAAGTGGTTTTCAAACAAAAACAAGCATCTCTGAGATCTATGGTGCAGCAGAAACAATCAGCTTCAGGAGGTTTTCCTATAATTCATTGGCAAGTAAACATCAGAATGATGATGTTTTTGTGCTGACTTGGTTACAAATCAGTAAGGCCAACACACAATTATTTTTTTCTTTTGAACCTACCAATGAAAAACTTTCCTACAGATGACTAAAAACATAATATTCCATTTCCGCAATTATTAACGTGAAAGAACATTTTCAATTTGTCATAATCCTGGATGAAGAGAAACAGTATTTTGCATACATTATTTTCATGACCAATTAAAAAATGTTGGCTTTTGCATCTGGACTCTGCAGGCAGCTGTACAAAAGTATGATGAGTAGATCATAACACAGTGTTATCATATTTAACAGTACATTACCTAGAAGGCTGATGCCTAACCGGGACAACCCCTGCCTCAGTCCTTCTCCCAGATTCTCTGGAAGCTGCCTTCTCCATTCTTCTTGTCGGTTGTAATGCTCCTCATCCAGGGACAGCCGATCCATATTCCGTGCAAGACTTGTTGCCAGATTGGTAATTGATGTCAGTGTACCTAAACAAACATCATTATATGTTTGAGTCTGCTCTGAAGTGTTTGAAATTAGAACACAAGTTGTGCTACAACTCACTGAAGCACTGTGCTTACAAGCAGAACAATGATTCAAAGGAAAACTTGCCCCATGCAACACATTTCTTATTACTGATAAGCAGTGTGTTTCTGTGAGACATGTATCGTCACATTGTCCCTCACCAGGTCTGCTTGACTGGTGACGAGGAAACTCTCCTAAAGTTCCATCACTCGTTCACAAGCTATTAGGAACCTGCCATCAACTGAATGGGGACAGATAGAAAATTAAACCAATATTTACGCAATAAGCCAACCAGGACTACTTCAGCCAGCTAGCAAACAGCCACTGCAGCTCCAAATATTGCATTTTCTGTTGCTGGCCTTGGGAAGCCACAAGATGGCACTGTTTCTGTATCCTTGCAAAAAAAACCTAGATGCGCTTTAAATCCAAATTATGCCTTCATGTCAAAACGTCTCCACATACTTACAAAGTTATGACAACTGTATCTACTTTTTTTTTAATAATAAATATGATGAGGCAACATAGTGTAGGATTTCTGATGCTTAGCAGAAGTTTTGAACACCTTTAATATCTCTGTAGTTATCACATGCTATAATAGCCAAGCCAACCTTGGTTTCCCAATGGGAGGTTTACAATTCTGAAGTTACTGAAACACTCAAGCACACTGCAGTCAAGAAGTGATCTGTTTAATACATAAGACATTATATACGCACGTTGTTAACCTCCCAGCATTTCACTGCAACCTAACAAGCCAAACGAAGGAGCAGGCAATTTCATTTAAAACTTTAATACATCTTTTAACAATGCATAACAACAAGAGCATTAAGAGCAATGAAGTGAAAGATCTACCTTTGGAAATGTGTTTTACAAATGACGTTGTTCCTCTTGAAACTCCACTCACAAACGCTCCAGGGCCTCGGGTCAGGCCTTCATAGGGAAGCCTGAAGAAGTCAGCTATGCCATTCCCTATGCTTCTCACCAAGCTAGCTGGACTTCCCAGGATTTCCAAAGATCCGACAACCCAGCCTATGTGGAGAAAGAGGACAAGTGTTACATTCCTAAAAGCTGCAGAAGCAGCAGTTGTGAAAAAGCTATTCCTTAATTCCTTTTTTTACACTAGAATGCATCACATTCTGAACTTCCTTTGAGCAAAGCACGGGAAACAACTCATCCGCTATGAATTCAGAAATGGCAATCTTTCATACTTTGTAAATCAAAGAAATCCCTTTGGCAAACTCACAAATAGCTTTAGAATGACTTCCTTCCACGAGCCTCCCGTATTTCTGCTAAGAGAGTGTGTGTGGAGAGATGGATGCTAGATTCTAACAGCTAGGAGTAACGGGGCTGGAGGCTTCACTTGCTAGTAGGTTTTACATGCTACAGGGCAACTTTGTGATTTCACATCCTTATGTGACAGAATAGTGACAGCCAGTTTACAGTGATACAATGTACTGCCTCATGGGAGCATGGAGGTCACTTGTTTGATGGGGTGTTAGAAAAGGGGATGCAGAATTCTGACAAGTGCTTACGGAGTTATTTTTAATCCACCCGAACCTTTCTTACTTGATCACTTTCTTTTAGAGGCTAGTTAAAGCCAGACAAATGTCTTTTTCTCAGTATAGTTGTGTAAACAGCAATGACATCTACATGCTGATTAGGTTACTCATAGGGGAGTATTCCTTATGAACATCCCAGGAGAGGTGTCTGTGGATCTGGTTTCCTATGTAAGTGCGGGGTTGCCAGAGGCCAGCCTGATGGCCAAATGCATGGAGCTCTGTTGCGAGTTGTACTGAAAAAGTTGCTTTGCAAGTCTTTTCATTCTCAAGCTGGTGGATCGACATAAGGCTATTAAAGAGACAGTACTGCCATAACTGTTGTTTCCAGCAGTCCAGAAAGACTGATTCAGAAACAGCAGTAAAGATTCACTGTAACTGCCTGCTCCCTCAGCCTTAGCATTACAGACTTCAGCCGGTGTTGCCAGGGTTATACGATACACAACAGGGAGAAAGTCCTAAAAGATGGACTTGATTGCTTTTTGTCCTCCTACTGAGACCCCTGAAACTGTTTTGCCCTCCTCCTTCCCACCCCATCACTATGGGCTCCTGTTATCCAGATGCTTTTCTAGTAAGCCTCCCTCCCAGCCACTCCTGAACAAGGCTGAATTATGAAACTGAATAGAGAGAAAACATTACTCATGTGAAAGCCATTAACCTTGCGCTACCATTAAACTCCTGGAAAAAGGACTCTTCTTGTAGGATCACATGTCAGCCTTGGTGAGTTGAGGAACCATGGTGGGCATGAGGGAGAGGGCGGGATGGGATAAGGGAACAAAAACCAAACATAGTTGACAACTCTAAGAGCTGCAGCAAGAGCCTGAGAATCTTGGCCAAAGTCCCGCAGTCGCTTCCCCAGAGAGGTGCATCCCATTGGCAGCCCTTTCTTGCTGCGAGCTGAGAGGGAGCACTGCTTCAGCCGGGGCCTGCTAACCTTTCCTCAGTGTGATATTTGCACAAAAATGTATTTGCCACTGTGCAAAGTGCTGAGGAGCTGGAGTGGGGCGGGCAGCAAGTTTGGATGGAATGTGTCTGCTCGTTGTTTCTTCTGCTCAGTAATGTTGCTGTGATCATTTACATCTCCCATACTGTCATGGCTTTTTAAATAATTTTAAGAAAAGGGTTCCTTGAGGAGTTCTCCCACAAGCATTCTGTGGTGACAAGAATGGCTTCTTCAGCTAAGGAAGGATGGCTGCAGATGCCCCAGAAATCATTAGTGCTGGTCTGAACACTCACCAGGGAACGTAACACCTCAGGTGTGGACACACAAATGCCTGGTGCCCTTTTAAAAGGGGAATATTTTAAAAGCAGCAGCTGGTAATTCTAATTGGTATGTGAGAAAGAATTGAGAATAGTTCAAACATAGTAAAACCACTCCAACCATAACAAAACCACTTCAGCTTTAATGCTCCTGGATGAAGGAGTATTACAGTTGGAGTGGGTTTTCTGCATTTGAACTGTATATACCAACTGCTGCCCTTTTGAAACATTCCCCTTTTGAAAGGGCTCCAAGTGTTCATGTATCCACACCCTTGGGCTAAGTACAGACAGTCAAAAAGCCTGAGGCTGAATTGATTCAATCTTCACAGGTTAGTCTAAGCTGCATAGATTGAACTAATAAGCAAGTGAACAGACATTTACTTTTGATTTCAGAAAACCAGCCACAGGCTTGCAGTGGCTGAGGCCAGAAGCTGGGGGGGAAGTGGGGTGCTAGAGCATGCCTCCCTGCTCAGCTGGAGCAGACAGCTTGGGCCAAGGCTAACCTGCCTACACTGCAAGGGGGGACTTGTGGGGGAGCCACAAAGCATCCTGGGAGGCTGGGGGACTGTGAATTAACTTGAAACTGAAGGGGATCTGGGACAGAAGTCAATAAACCAATTTTTTAACCTAAATCAGTTAAGTCTGATACTACATCTATTCAGGTTTATCTTAAACTGGTTTTGGTCATTTTGAAAGCAGTTTACGTGCACTGAACTTCTGTTGTGTTATAGGTTTAAACTGGTTTCTGATCACTTATACTGGTTGATGTGTAATTTCTGTCCTAGCCCAAGATCATGCCAGTCAGAGGTACTGAGCCCACCTGAACGCTGTTCATCCAAATAGGTCAAATATTTTTTTTTCAATTTTTGTGGATAGGCAGGGTCGAACCTGAGGCATAGCTGAGCAGGTCTGTTTCCTGAGTGATAGCGGTATGTGGGGTAGCACAGGGGCTGCTATTTTTGTGCTTCCCTAAGTTCAGGGGGCTAGTAGGGCTAGTGCCCTGGTCACCCCCATCTTAATCAAGGTACTGGTTGAAACTGGGTAAATATAAAGTTCTGAAGTGCCTGGTGTTCTGTGCAGTATAGCCTGGCTTTGGATCATGAGCTGAAAGTCTTGGTTGGATGTGGAGGTGTCACTGTCTCCTTCAGGCTGCATATGCAGGATGAATGGAGGTACTATGCATTAGGCACAGCCTTTTCAGGCCAATGCCGAGAGTGAAGCCAACAGTCTTCGGTAATCTTAGCTGAAGACTGGGTCAGAGTAATGAAGAGTAAATGTGGGAGGCAGCTGGGAAGGGGGAAATGGGGACTATAGTGACTCAAGAAAAGTCCTTCAAAAGAATACACCCTGCATTAAATTTTACTTTGCAGTAATCTTATGCTGCATTAGCGTAATTTCAGCATACATCACAGTGCACTTAACATTTATATTCGCCAAAAGAAAATAATTGTTATTAGTGTGTTAATGCAGATCCAACCTGTTTTCTTAATAGGCAACTTGCTGTGATTCATTTGGGCTAATAAAATTCAAAAGTGTTATTATATATAATGCAGATTAATTAGAAAAGGGTGGGGAATTTCCAGGGTGATCTTTTGCTAATTTAATGTGACAAACAGGATTAACGTATTTAATAGCTTCCTTTACATGTACAGGCAAGGTCACCACAATTGTTATTTCCTCCCAAAAATGGAGTCCAGCCAACTCTTCGGTGGATGGGGGCCAGCTGGTTACAAATCCAAAAGATGGTCATTCCAGCCAGTAGGCTTTGAGGAAAATCTTGCTCTCTCTCAGAAGCAGAGGGTCTTGCCTGTTGTAGGGGAGCATATACCATATAGGTGAGACATGTTGCTTGAATGCCATTGGACTCATATCTATGTGGACTTTCTTTGCATCATCTCAGGGAAGTAATAAAGAGAGTGGTGCAGATGTGAGCAAATGGCATCAAATGACCTTCCCTGCTGCAGGAGATAGACATAATAACATCTGGGGAATGGCTCCATTCCTACAGTCCTTTTCTTCACCCAACACCAGACATGTAACCCAGACACAAACCCTGACTGGATTTTCTCTCTCACATGATGAAGCCTTGTTCATGACACTTTCTTCCCATCTAGATTTGATGACACTCTCAGACCCCCAAAACCACAAGCATTTTGAAGTACAAAAGTTTCTGTATTTGCCCAAGAAACCACTATTTGTTCCATTAATACCAGTGAAACTTAAGCACATGCTAACAACTAAACATGTGTGTATGTACTTTCCTGAATAGCAATGCCTTTCTAAAGCAGGGTCTTATATCTTAATTACTTGCAGCTCAACTATAGCTTTGTCACAAGTGGCAGCCAATGCATCATAATGCTGCTTCAGCAGCAGTAAAGAGGGTAAATCTGCTATTCTGGATCTATAACTGGAATTGCTACCCTAACTAGCATGTTGAAAGGTAAAGCCAGTATTGTGCCCATTCCCTTCTCCAGCCTAAACCCCACTCCACTGACATCAGGAGGTGGACACAACAGCTCTTCAGAGCCTGCTTCCCCACCCCTCCTGCTACCTGTGATAGGTATAGTTATTGCATGGGGGCAAGTGGGCACCTTAGTTATCACTCATGTCAACACCTAAACAAAGCCAACATTTTTATCTCAATGAGTGAGAAATTAAATCTTCCCTGTAGTATTATATGGGCCTGGTTTTGAAAAAAATGTTTGTAATTGCATATGAAATAATGATCTAATTTGTGCACACCAACATCACATGTAATTCTGCACACAGTAACTGTGATCAGCTATGCAAATCAGGTATATACACATGGGAAAGACCAGAAGGCATCCAACTGGTCACATGAATGTATAAATATGTAATATGTAGGCACAATTATGATCATTGTGCATGGGAGACTTAAATGTATTGTGCACATAGCAAAAATGAAAAAATCCAGATTTTGGAAAATCCAGCACTAGTCATTTATGAAAATAAGTATGATGTTACAGTAACTACTGCATTTACTTTGATCACAGCAAAGCCCTTTCTTCCCTGTCATTTATAAATCCCTGTGCCCATTAAGGTATACCAGAGATTGGAGTTGTTTTATTTATAAATTTATATTTATGGGAGACAAAATTTTAAGATTGTACCCATTAATCTAATAGACTAATTGCTCACTATTGATCCTGTATGGGAAAAAGTCAACAAAAGAAAACTACATACTTTTGCATCAAAGGACAATAAACATCTGCATGCCAGTTTAGCATGAAGGCTCCATGAAGAAAGACAGATTCCTAATCATTAACTTCAGCCAAAAGGAGGTTTAACAACAAAACAACATTGAGTGGTATAATTTTCCTTGAATGCATAGCAACGTATTGAATAATTTGATTAAATCATTTTTTCGGAGCTCATGATAGGAATTCATGTTTTGATTCTGACTAGCATTATACTCTGAGACAACAAAAAAACAAACCAGACAGAATATATTATTATGGTCTTTACTGAACTTTAGAGAATTCTTCGGGTGGCCAACTAATGTTTATCACAACTTTAAACTTATGGCAATTTGACCACTTTATTTGACTCCGGTTATACTATAGAATATAAGGGACTTCTCAGAATACGATAACGTTTGAGAACACTGTCCAAGGCAAAAATAATGGTACTGTGATGGAATAACTAGCTTGAGAGAGAATTATTGGAAAGTAATACCACATATATTATGTTTTAAAAACACTGACCTGCTCTGAATAGTGCCCCAGCAGCATAGTGCATGGCCAACGCATGGATGAGCTGTCTGGCAGTGGTGAAGATAGGTCCTCGTTCAAACACAGAGAAGGAGAGAGGGGTATGATCTGAGGCTATATACAATTTTAACGAAGCATGGATACTGACCAAAAGGTTAACGGGTTGTATTGTTAATTTCCTTAACTTAACTGGATTGACTAAAGCTTTTGCATGCTGCCTCACTTGCTCAGGCAGTATCGGGGTAATATTTGAAATTTTCATTGAACGATAAACCACTTTGCTGCCTGGAAGATATGTATCAAATAAAGTCTTAATGTAATAAACAAATGTGTCTTCCACATATAGCCTTGCTGGTTTCAATTCGAAACTGAGGTCGTTAACGTGAAACAAGAAATTCTGCTCTTCTGACAAAGCAATGTAAAGTTTTATGAAGCAATTTTCCTTATACTCTTCCAAATCTTTGTTGGACATGTTGAGGTTGTTCACTTTGGACCACTGCATGGTTTCATTTTTCTCTCCCTGGCACAGCAGGACAGCAAAGTGGAAATTGGATCTGTTATACAGCTGATTGTCCAGTTGCAAGTCTCCACAATATATCTGGAGACTATAAAATTGGGGAAGGCCCTCAATGGCGTCCCTTGAAAATTCATGAGACAGGGGTCTCAGGTAACTGGCTACTGGTGCCATGTTAAGGAAAATGTGGTCCACTGTGAGTCTCAGAATTTCACATGAAGTTTTATGATTTGTGATATCATCCAACACTGCAAGGCTTGACTGGCTGATGAATATTTTAAATGTGATGGTCTGCTCCTGCATTCTAGAGAGGAAGAAAATAAAATATGTTTGTCATATTACTTATTTTGATTTTACTGGGCTTCTTGGTTTTCCTAAGAGCTGTCACGAAGCACATTTTTACTGAGAGAGACAGGGAATTCATCATACAGGTTTTATTAATGTTAAAGGGACTGAGGAGTCTAAACCATGCAAATGTGTATTTATACCCAAAAGGCCATCTGAAAAAGAATATCATGAGTGTAAGTCAGGTCTGTCTTTCTCTCTCTTTCCACCTTACATATAGGATTTGAATTTCCCTATGTTTTATGCATAGTTATTCTCTACTACTTTTAAAATGTACCAAAAAATAAAATCAAATGCAATTTCCTGAAAATTTTAATGCAGCTTCAGCTGCTTTACCTTTGCTCTTTGTTGGAGCCAACACTGGGTGTTCCTATTTATGGATAATTAATTTCACATTATGGAAGCAAAATGCCTTCCCACTAAATTACCATGGCTGATTTGGTTGTGAGGTTGTTTTTGGGGGTTGTTTTATTTTTCTCTCAGTGTTAACTGCTCTTGGCCAAGCTTAACTAGCAAATGGGATATGAGGTTCTGCTGATGAGCAATTTCTCAGGGATTAATACTTAATTAAAACTCAAATAAAAACTGCGAATTCACATTCCACTCTCATCATACCACCACCACTGGAAGCAAAGCATTTCAAATGTTATAAAGAGGTGATGTTATAAACACACTTGAATGGAGATGAGTGCCAAGTCTTAGTAAGGTTATACCAGTGAGAGAGAGTCTAAGAAAGAGTGGTACAAAGACAAGAGTGCTTCTTTAACTAATGCTTGCAGCACTGTTCCTGAAATCCTTACATATGAATTGTGCATGGCTAAGGACTGCAGGATTCGGACAAATAACCTTTAATCTTCTGAATACACTCAAAATTAATTAGAATGGAAACTATTTTTAATTCTTTAAAATGAACAGCTCAGAACTGTTTATTATACCAGACATCTAGTGTTTATCCTAATGTGACATGACCTCAGATGCTAGATTGTCATGTTTTACTGAGATATACAAAACATAATATGTGGTCTAAACATATGCCACAGAGTATGCAGTGGCATTAGACAAAACAAACAGTTTTGCCAGATTTCATAACTCGCTTCACGCACAGAAGGCTTAAGATTTCTTAAGATGATTTAAAAAAAACAATTTATCAATGCTCTTTATGATCTTCCATGTGCTTTATATACCTGTTCAAGCTGATCTGGACAGGTCCTGCTTTTCCTTCTGGTGCCAAAGTTATTATTATTGTTCCACAGTGATGAGTAATGTCCACATAAACATAACCAAAGCCAGTTAAGAACAAAATCTAGAGAAAAAGATTAAGAACTAATTAGAAGTAGGTAAGATGCCACTGAAATTACTGATATTCATCTGTTACAATTTCATTCAATACTATTAACACTTTCTGGATATGATCTTTTAACTCCTCTTACACTATTCACAGGAAGAAACAATTTATTTCAAAATAAAAACAAGATTAAATCCAGAGTCTTACTTATTTCACCACTGTTAATAGAGCAGAATCTCATAAACAGAAGAGAAAATTAATTTATCATACGTTACTTCTAAGGACTGGTGAATGCAATTTAAGTGGGTAGTACATCTCAGTGGACATTAAGTAGGATGGAACAAGGGAAATCAAGTTTAAATGTTACAAAAGTAACGAATGACTTTCAAACTCTGATTTCAGACCACTGAGAAAATCATGTCCCCCCTGAAGCTCTCCAGAATGGCACCCAAAAAGCAAAACTATGAGTATTCATAGTCGTAGCCTTTTTGAGAAGAGTATCACTGTGCTTTGCTGTATGTTCCTATAATTAATCCACGATCTACCAGCTATGACAAAGGGAGATCACATATTCATGCTTTTACAAATATGAACATGATATTGTGTTTGAACAGAATCTAGGACACCTTAGTTTTCTACCACTTAAAATGGAAGATCCTGTTTTATACCCAAATCTCTGGCAGCAAGACAGTTTCCTGAATCACTATGAAAATGCAGATGTTAAATCAGGGGAGAGAAGGCAATGAATTCAGATGCTGCTGCATTGCATTTTGCTTACAGATACAAAAGCTTTCATTTGGGAACCAAGTGTGCTTAGAGATTAAACATTCTTATGAAGCGAATAGGATAGGGTATCAGTTTGGTACTTCATTTTATGACACTTTGATTGATTTTAATTTTTTTCCCCTGAAAAAGATATTGTTTTATTTGGCATACAACCACAACCCTTGCTAGATCTGTGGAAGAGAGTTTAAGAACTGTTTACTAACTTTTAATTACAGGACTGATCAGCTACACCAGGGCTGTCTAAACGGCAGGGCTGTCCACAAGCTCCTGCCTGGCCACCACTCCCCTACTGCTCCTGCTGTGGCAGCTGCTGAGGGCTAGAGACAGACATTCAAAAAGCCTGAGCCTGAATTGATTGAATCTTTGCAGGTTAGTCTAACCTGGCTAGGCTAAATCAGTTTGGTAACCAGACAGACATCACAGAAATGCAGGCACATGCCTGCAGTGGCTCAGGCTAGAAGCCAGGGAGGGCTACAGCAGCCCTCCCTTCCTTCCACAGAACTGAGCTGATAGGGGGTGGGGCATGGCTAGGCTCCAGCAGGATGCTCTGATTAGCCCAGGAACTGATAACAGTGTTTATCACCTCTAATCAGTGTTTATCACCCCATTCAGAAAATAACAAAGGGACATTACCAACTACCTGTTGATTCTGCCTGGACTGTAGCCAGCATGTGGTCTGCAAGCCAATGCACAAACACCTCCTCAGCAAGGCAGAGGGGAGGGGGGAATTCCTGCTTAGCAGGGAGTGGTGAGGGGGAGGGGGTGAGCGGCCTGCAGTCTTTGCCTGTGCTGCAGCCAGGGAGCAGAGTGGAGGGGCCAGCCCTGCTGTGGAGCAGAGAGCCCTGCCCAGCCTAGAGAGCATGCCAGGATGCTGGGGGTGTTTGGTTTATCTTAAACCAGCAAGGGGTCTGGGACAGACATTGTGTAAACTGGTTTGAGCTAAATCAGTTAAGTCTGATACTACATTCAACCAGGTTTATCTCAAACCGGTGTCAGCCATTCTCCAGTTTCTGTGTAATGTTTGTTCTTAGCTGAGGTCACCAGGCTCCCCCTCCCTCCTCTGTCTTCCAATTTCTATCCCACTACTGGGGGCTGGGTGGCACAGTGGAAGGGGACTGGGTTGCCCATGCAATGAGGGAAGGCACTGGGCTGTTCACATGGCAAGGGAGGAAGCCAGACTGCCCAGACTGTGCATATGGGGGCAGACGAGATGAATTAACACTATTGTGTGCCCAGCCAGGAGTGGGGTGAGACAGTATGTGTGGCAGAAAAGGGGTGGGGAGCTGGATTGCCTGTGCAACACAGGAAAGAGTTCTGAGGAGGGGACGGGGACCTTGACCCCTCTGGTCTCCTGCCCACATAGCATGTGGCCCCTGGGTCTCCAGAAGTTGGACAGCCCTGAGCTACTCATATAAGCTGACAGTGTCATTTGAAGATAACAGGGTGGCATAGGTGTCACTGAAGGAATAATCTGTCCCGCAGAATCTTTATTGCTGCTAATGATTCACCAGAATGGGACTCCCCAATCCCACCAAAATCAGCCTCAGGCTGACTTTCAGGTCCTCAGGGAGTATTTTGCAAGGTCAGCAGTTAGGAAACAATATCTTTTATAAGCTAGGCATGTTTCACTGGGAAACCAGGCTTTTTCTTGCTGAGAACATGGAAAGGTTTGTTCCTTCTTCAAAAGCTCGGGTCAGGTACAAAAGAAAGAAATACAAACACGGAGAATTTGCCAGGCAAAACTTAAAAAAAGGAGAGAACATGGGAAAGTCAGCATCCAGCTCTGATGAAAAGGAGACCAGACTGTTGACAAACCAACTGTGAGAACATTATGTGAAATCCAGTAGTTCATAAGGCATCCAATTTTATGTGTGATTGTTGGATTTAAGATAAGGATTATGGTAGTTTGATATTATTGTAGCTGTAACTTGGTTTACATGTTCCACATTACAACTGCAAAATTTGTTTTCTATGGAACAAAAACCTGAACAATAGCAGGACTGCAGTGAACGGACATTATTTGCAATCATACAGCCTCTGGCTGTGATCACAGATCACACAGCTAAGTAAGGCCAGCTGTGGTCAGTCCTTGGATAAGAAGACAATGATCTTCATTCTGAACAAGTTCTGAACCAGTGCCCAACCACTGTGCCATGTGTCACTGTTCTGTTAAGAACAACTGTGGCTATTATACTATAGTTATCACTGTGGTGCCCAAGTACTGTATCTATACTACACATACTGTTTTCTTTCTAATGGGATGTAAAACTGAATTCCTGACCATTTTTGGTTATTAAAATTCTACAGCACATTGCAGAAGTATAGAAGACCTACCCCATGTCACACACTAATTGCACACACCTCAAATTCCCTTCCTGCTTTCCACTGGATAAAGTATCTTTTTTCCTTTTTTCAAATCTTGGATAGTTTTTTTTGTTGTGCACTTAATTTCCCACATTTCTGTTGGAGCTGCAACTGTTTTGGGTAAAATTATTCCTACATACAGAGACAGATTTTGCCTATCATTCCATGGAGGTGAAAGGTTTGGGAGAGACACATAAAATCTTTATAAGTCTCTTGTACTCAGGAGATGGGATGGCCAGAATCTCAAAACCTATGCTTTTTGAGTACAATTCCTGGAGGATAGGGCTCAGAAATACCCTACCGCTTGAAAAGAGTGAATTCCCTCCCACATCAGCAGATAGACCTAAACCAGTGGTGAGGGTAAAGGCAAGTAGACACTGGGAGGAATGGCTTCTCTGTATCGCTGACCTAGCGGCATTCTGAATATCCCTGTATGAGGGGCTTGTGGCTTTAAGGTCCGCAACCTAGCTCTCAATTAATAAAATTTATAAGTAAATTGGTATTTTGCAGGACAGAAGACAGCAGATATTAATTTAAATCAGTCATGGTATTATCATTATTAGTTGCCCCTGGAGTAAGTTTAAGCTCCACAGTTCAGAGTTAACGCAGGTTTTGGTGTCCTATCCATTAAAAATGCTAAATTTGTTTAAGAGACTTTCTGAGGCAACTTATTCACATTTATTGTATGTTGTATGTTGCACAAATACATATTTCCATTTTGCTGCTTTTAATTTGCTGCCTCTCTTTTTTATCCAAAGTTCTTGGATTATTGCATTACAGAACCAAAGAAAAGTGTGGTGAATATTCAAGATATCTTCACATTTTTATACATCTCAATTTAAAGCTAATCTCAAAATGGATAGTAGATGTGAGTAAATCTTACAGGAACCAAAAGCCATGCTCTTTCTATAGGGATAAACGAGTGCTTATTTTTACTCTGATATCTAGACGGGACATAAAACAAATGATCTATGAACCTGTATATCTCAAAAAGTTTGGAATCCACACTTGGGCTTTATACAAAAGAGGAATGTTATGTCTTTAAAGATTCCAAGGGCTCCTTGAAAAAAAGACTGCAAGTAAATCCTAGTGTTTCAATAACTATGCCATTAATAAAACAACTAGGTCACCTATACATATAGAAGCCTAAATCTATTTGTGAGAGAGCATTAAGTGTTCCTGGAAATGTTCTAACTAGAACTCAAGGCAGAATCTGAGAACAGAAATAGATGCGTCAATGATGATATCTGATCTTCCTTATTTGATCTTCCTTATCAAATTGGAAAGGATAGAAAAGAGCATTCATTAGAATATTTTAAAAATATCTGTCATTTAGCATTTCTGCAATGCTACACTAACTTTCAAAACAAACTCAGGGAATTCCACACACGTTAAAAGTGTGAGGAACCTATCTTACCATAACAGCCTATTTGTATGGACTGAAATGGAAACATTTTTGCCTAGGGACAGAAGTTACACACAAACCAGTTTAAGTGACCAGAAACTGGTTTAAACCTGTAACAGAACAGAAGTTCAGTGCACATACACCAGTTTCAAAATGACTGAAACTGGTGTAAGATAAACCTGGTTGAATGTAGTATCAGACTTAACTGATTTGGGTCAAAGTGGTTTATGAAAATTCTGTCCCAGACCCCTTCCTGCTTCAAGTTAAATCACAGTCCCCTAGCAGCCCAGCTTGCTTTTCAGCACCGGGCTGGGCTGTGCTGTGCTGTCTGCTAAAGGAGAGAAGAGTTGGGATGGGGGTGAGGCAGGGCCTATCCCCCCACCAGGCAAACCCCAGCTGGGGTCTGGGGCCAGGGAGAGAAGGTTAAACTTCCCTTCTCCTGAGTACAAAGCTGCTCTGCTAAAAACTTACTGCTGGCTGTGACTGTGGACTACAAATCCCAGAGGCACCTGGAAGCAGGAACAGGAAGTGATGAGCAATCCCACAGAGTCCTGCTGCTATAATTCTGGACTGCAAATCCCAGAGCTCAGGGGCAGAAGAAAGACAAAGTGAACACACAGCCCAGGCTGGCTATGTGCCAGAGTGCTGTGCTCCACTCCTCCCCCACCCCTGCTTCTGGCCTGAACCACTGCAGGTATGTGGCTGCGTTTCCTGAATCAAAAGAGAAAGTCTGTCCAGTTGTTTCTCAGTTTAATCTCTACAGCATAGACTAAGCTGCAAAGACTGAATCAATTCAATTTCAGGCTTTTTGACTGTCTGTACTTAGCCTTTAAGGCCTATTTTGCAGTTCATTTCCTTCATATTAATGGAGAGATTCTCCAAGACAACCTTACTTCTTCCTACTTCAAGTGCTTCATCAGAGAAGGCACTGTTTCCTGAAAGTTTATATTGCATATTACTAGTGTACATGTCTTTTAGACCAGGATGCCAAACTCACTCCACCCTCTGAGATGAATCTGGATTGTGGAGCTTCCTGCAGGCTAGATTTGGACATGGAGGGATGGAGGGTGGCAGGGCAAGCTATCACATACCTCTGTTTCAACACACATCACAAAAAGATTTTGGTGGCAGGCCCCACCCCTGCCTGCCCTACCCCCAAATTCCTGGCCCTTTTACTAGCCTCATGGACCACATGAGACAGGTACAGATGCTGGATCTGGCCCGTGGGTCATAAGCTGGACTCCCCTGCTTTAGCCTGTACAAACATTATATACAAGTTTGGACTGCAGCAATGCTCCATTGCAGATCCAGAACAAAGCCATTTGAGAGACTGAATTGAAAAATATTTTATGATGATTTACCTGTGTGCCTTGATTATTAATGTCTATAACATCACTCCACTCAGTCATTAACTCATCTGGTGATATCACTTTCAGAAGAACACTAGGTAGCAAGTCTTTGTTTTTGCAATCTGGGTAGTTAGAGACTTGATGATAAAGCTCATGATGAACTGAACATTCAGCTGGAATCTTCCTGCAATAAACTTCAAACTTTGTAGTGTCTGAAATTTTACAGAAGGTCTAAAATTAGGCTCTTTAAATATCCGCACTTAGAGATCAATCAAAACTCATCTGTTTCCACAAACAGGATATTTTCAACTGCTCCTTCTGATATCTTACCAACACACAAAAAGCTTACTATTTTTTTTTTTTTTTTACATATGCTTTTGTTCATAACATAGGTTATATTTGAACAGATTCCTACTGTTTGGCAGAATATATTTTCATAACTAGAGCAGGACAGAGATATGTTGACAAACATATGTTTGAATTTTCTGAAAAATGCATGTTCCTTTGGACTATGTTGATTTTGATAAAATTCCACTAATAAATCTACTGGCTTGGCTTCTTGAATCCTTGGCACCTCACTTAAAAGAGGAGCTGGTTGCCTTGAAAGTCTCTGCAACCAAGCTCATGGCTCCCTGACATTCCAGTTAAGGTATTCTCCAGACAGGCTGCCTCAGAGCTGGGGATACCAAGATCTCTCAAGCTTTCAAGGCAGTAACCAAGTAGACTGCCTCAAGACTAGGCTTCCCAGGGCTTCCATCTCTAGAGCAGCTTACCAGGAAGACTGTATCAGAGCTGGGGCTCCCAGAGCTCCCAGCATTAATGAAAGTCAAGAGTTTAAAATTTCTCCATAAAGTGGAATCTATGTTCTCCCCTCAGCTCTAGTCATAACCAATGGAGATACAGAACTGAAACCCTATATTATGGATACAGTGCCCAATGATTTAGTAAAACAATGCTCATTTCAATTACTGCATTGCAACAGAAATTCCATACCTTTGATATTCTCCTTCATAAGCAATGGGACAGAGCACCTGTTGTGGATAATTATGCGTGGACTAGAGTCTTCCGTAAGAGTTAGGTATGTCACCCCTAGATGCTCTTGATAAGTCAGTGCTATAGCCCTGAAGAAAAATAAGGTGATACACATGTTTAGATCATTTTTGGACTAACTATTGCTTTAGCAATTTTTAAAAAATTCAACACCACTTTTGTAAAATTCTTTACTCTTACAGACCTGTTCTCCAGAAACTTACACATTTCAGTATGTGAGTAATCCTATTGGTTATAAATTTACAAAGAAAAGCAACAGAAAACAACTTTAGAGAAATAGCTGATTTCACTGGGACTATTCATGGATACAATTTAGCAGAGGTGTATTGGTAGGACCACAAATTCAATTAGCATACATTTGTAATGAACTGTAAGCAAGAAGAATTTTGGGACCAGATTTCCAGAAGTAAATTCTAGCATCTTCCATACAAGCCTGAAGGAGTATGCTTTTTGTACATGTAAGTATTACTTAAAATAAAATCAGTAACTGAATATTCTGCAGCAATGATTCTGAAGACTATCACTCCTTTCAGTATGAGTGGTCTAGACTACTCCTATAGAGTATTCTGGACATTTTCTGAAGCAAAATGAATTCATTGCAACCTATATTAAGCCAAATGATGTATATCAGGAAATTATACACACACAAACACCTGTTAGCATGTGCAATTTTAGTGGTTGCTTCTGAAAAAAATGGCTCCTCTAAAGTAATACCAAAATCTAATGCATCCAAAAATTTGAACACGCCAGTTTTTGGAAACAAGAGGAATGGATTCTTCATATCTGGCTCAAATTCCTGAGGATATTCACATTATCTCTGCCTTTTATTCTTCGCATTCCCAGAAGCCCTAATTTTGGCCAGTATCCTTCTGTTTGAGGTTTGCAAGGGAATCTCTGGAGTCCATCAATAACATTACTAACTTATGCACAGGAACTGCTGTTGAATGATTGAACGATTTAAGGTATTCCTTCCTTACTCTGTACAGACTGAACATATTGTTTCTAAAGCACCCCACCCAAATCTGCTGGCTAAGTGAAAAAACATATGGCTGATTCTGAACTCACTTACACTGATGTAAGTACACTTACTTTTCATTTACACCTGTGTAAGTTAGACTAGAATTAGAGTTTAGGCTTGGAAATTCAAGTCAGGCCTCTGACTTGGCAGTATGGTTTTATTTTTAACTTGTTGGATTAATTTATTGTTTTGAAAGGACAACATGCATTTGGATATAGTACGTTTTAAACTTGGAAATCCTTTCTTGCCACATTCTTCAAATAGTTTCTTGCTAGTGATGTTTTTCCTATTTTTTCTTGCTACTCTTACCAAAATACATATTGTTTGTTTTTGCACAGCTTTCAAAAACACTTCTCAAATTGTTACATGTAACAAATACAGAGTATCAGATGGCTAAAAGACAGCGCATGACAACATCTTTGAGAATCAAGAGATTTTAATCTCTCGCTTAGAATTTCTAGAAATGCTAGAGGAGAGAAAAAGTACAAAAATGTGGCAAGACTTTTCCAATTCTACATGATTATTTATTTTGTGTGATTTTCTTTAATGGGTCATTTGAGGTCTATGTCATATTAAAAAAATTCACAATTAAAAAGTACATTTAATTACTTTTTGCCAATGTACAATGAATTTCATTCATTCTGGATGATAAAAATCAGTTTCAGCTCCTAGCTCTAGCACAGTGCTGCAATATTTGAGTTACAAATGTATGGCATTCTTTAAGTCCAAGGTAAAAATTTTTAATTGTCTTAAAATAATCACCCTGAAAGCATCTGTATTAATATTCAGTTTTGCACAATCTGTTATAGATAAAACCTGCCTTGTGGAATTATTACTTGTTATTGTACCTCCAACTCTTAAATTCATATTATTTCACAGAAATGTTAAAAGGCACATCTTGAATACACATCTTTCCATTCTCCCTTATACTGCACATAATTATATACTTATGAGGAGGAGTCATGTAAATATTAAAATAGTACAACTTGTACATGAATATAACATTCAACCATTTATTATAAAAGTGTCTAAAACATCAAGCGGTAACGATTTTTCAAAATTAAAGTAAGAACTGATTTTACATATGGTGGACACATGTTATTACTTCATTTCTATTAATCTCTTATGCTTTGTTTTTAGATGAAGCTTTATCCTGACAGTCAAAGAAGAATGTCATTCACATTTATTCAACATACCTGGTACAAAATCCACTTTCATTACAGCTTCCAATGGGTACTGCCACACACTGTCTAGGAATGTCTTGTCTAATGACAGCTGGCAGGCTCCAACACTGAGAATTGTCAGCACACACACCTGGACTGAAACTTAGCAATATATGCTTTTGAATAGAGGACACTTCTGAAGTAGACTGACTAATGTCAGACATGAAGTCCCAGCAAGAAACAGAGCTTAATTTTTCATTGGGTGGTTCCCCAGCTGGGTAAATGTTGAATGTACTAGTGTCTGGTATGTGTATATACTGGAAAGAAAAAAAAGATACTGTAAAGATATGATGGTTTATGATAAAAAGTAAATTCGTATTTAACTTTTATCAATTTTAAGGGAGCAAACAGAGAATGGTAACTAAGTATCAGCTTATCTGAATGCTGGTCTGCATACATAGTTAAATTCTGCTCTCAGTCATACTCATGTGAACAAACTGAGTAAACTCTGTTCCTAATTACACAGATATAAATTAGGAATAATTTCACTGAAGTCAATGGCATTGCCATGATTTAAAACTAGTGTAAATGAGAAGTGTGTTGCAAATAATGAATGAAGTACAGAAATTGGACTGCAAATTCTCTAGATTCACCATCATCTTGGCTTTAGGGTTACAATAAAATGCAGACATTGACATGGGCTCAACTAATGTAAAGTACAGCAATTAAGGAGGAGGAAGCTTTTTCAAAAATGTTTTCTGCAAACTGCACCACTACTTTTCTTTGTATTCTAAATTCTTCCAGACTACCTTATAATAAAAGTACCATTTTGTAACTAAATATTTGATTAAACTGTATCTGATGCTGCCTGCACTCCATTTATTGTCAGTTTATTTCTTACATATGCTGTGCTATCACTGGAAAACTGATATTAATGATTTGATGCAGTTCCATAAAATACATAACATTTGGGTGTCTCTACAGATCTATGCCTTTCATTTAGATAACTGAAGGCTTCCCAAAAGGATAATTCAAATATTTCAGCTTGCAAGGCTGATGCATCTTTTTTGCTTGAGAACTTAGTACTGGTTCTCAGAACTGTTTCAACAGCCATTATGAGTTATACTGCCTATTTTACATAAGCAATCTAATGTCTCTGAACAGATGGGGTGCCTGTAGATGTGTGAGGAAGCTGCTCTGATGTGTTGTAATTACAGTGCGCCGGAGCAGTCTTAATTAATTAGCGTACACCAGCAGCCCTTCAGCTCATGCATCCAGCATCCTCCCACTTCAAAATGGCAGCAGGGCATTTTAACTAAAGCTCTAAATGAGCTTTAACTAAACAAGCTTTAGTTAAAGCACCCCCACTGCACTTTCAAAGTGCAGGATGTTGAATACACAAGACACCGTAGGTGCTTTAATTAGAGTGGCTCTTGGAACCACTCTAATTAAAGTGCCCCAACCCCCTGAGCATGTGTAAAGATGCCCATGGAGACCAAGTCGAATACTGCAAGCGAAGAGATCTGTCACTGTGTACAGATTTTCGATCGCAGTTAACAACTGTGGCTGAATTTGCTCTAGTTGCTTTGTTTTTAATTAAACATAATTTAACATTATTAACTTTTTAACTTATTTTTTGTTCAATTTTTGTCAAATGAATTTGAGATTTTATTCCTACCTATTCTGAAAACCAAACAAAAATAATATAAAATACTTTACCTTCTCTCCTGACTGAGGCCTTGAAACAGAAATCTGTGGTCTATAATAGAACTGGTAGGATGTATTATTAATTATGGTTGTCTTGTCTTCAATCTGTAGAATTTGAATACTATGCTGAACCAGAGAAGAAATGCAGAATTCACACAACTGTAGGATAATTAAAAAAAAAAAAAAAGAGTGAAACACACACAAATCATTTTTATTATGATGTAGTGAGAGAACCATAGCATTTCAGTCTAAAAACCTTGTTGAGATATGTATTTTATAACCTGATCTCCCTGAAATTTATAAGCAGAATTATTCTTTATTGGTCAACATGTTTGGGAATTCACAAGTTTAATTTGTGTAATGCAATATTTTGCATTTTATGGATGAGTTGTACAGTATGTCCAGATGACCTAATTCTTTTAATTGCATTTGGTCCATTGTTTATCCTTCCATTGTGCTTTTGAACCTATTAAACTGATTTTGAGTGAAGGTTTTATGTTGTATGCATTTGATAGTTTTCATCTGCTGTAGGATTATTCTGTTTTTTAAATGATAAAGTTATAAATCATCACAATTTCTTCCTAACCTTTTGATGACTTGGGAAGGCACCAAGTTTTATTTCAGCTTCAACAAATCCTTCTTCATCCAATGTTACCACTTCTCCATTTTCCGTATCTTTCCATTTTGGAGAGGTCATGTTATGGACGAGTTTGATTGCCACTGACTTGTGCAGAGTGTTTGTGCTTGCCCAGTAGATCCCAATTTGAAAAGCTTCCTGTAAATGAATACTCACCAGAGTTAGCACTTTCTAATAACTCTAACATTCTTCCTACAGTTAATAGTAGTTTTCAAGAGTGCATTTACCTAGAACCAAATTCTTTTACCAGTGTGCAAGACTGACATTTTTCCCATTTAATTTTATACTCTAGGTCTTATAAATGGTACGCTACTATATAAATGTGTCCACGGTTAAAAAAATAACAAACGGCAATGTTTAAATAACAGGTTGTCTACCTCGGATGATGCACAAAATTAATCTAATTGTGTTTACATTCAGAGACGGGGTTGGGAATTGCATTAAGTGTGTGGCTAGCCAAAAAACCATATCAAAGGGAAATCCAATTAAATCAGTGTTGTTCAAATTCAAGAAACGGGAGGGGATACAGGTAAGCAGTCATATTATCTTCTGCATTTCAAATCCATCTATAGACATAATCAACATGCCTAAAAGTATATAAACTCCACAAGCTGTCAATGCCATGAAAAAATGTCCCTCTCAAAACAAATATTCTTTCTTGGATAGCAGCTATGCTACTCAGGCCAACATAAATTCACAAAGGGCAAGCTAAACTATCAGGTAGTGTGCAGCTAGGATGAGGTGTTGGGCGGCCTCACTAAAACAAAGGGAAAATAGCTATGCAATCTTCTACTCTGGTTAGAAACCACCACAGATTACTGGGACAGTGGTGTCAGGTCTGCCAGTACTAGTGATAGGTGATCAGCACCAAACAAGCAGTAGGGATAACAAGCAGAAAATTGAAGAAAGCAATCCAATTATGCATAATTACGAAAGTAGTTCAGGTAGTTGTTAAGATCTTCTCTCTACTCTCTCTCAAAGTACATACTTTCATAGCAACCCTATTAGCTATACTGTACTGCAATCCCAGCTTGTCAATCACTATATTGCATCCTACCCTGTTGACATGCCTTTGTCTGTATCTATCCTATGTTGCCCATTCAGTATGGCAGATTCCAGCTAATATTTATATCTTTGACCCTAACTATGTTTCTGGTAAACTTAATGGCCAAAAAAGCCTGAACCATGTGAGTTGGTAAGCACCCCTGAATAAAGTTTGAACACTTAGAAAAGTTGTGCCTGTTAATTTGAACAGTATGGCTACCTGGAAGTTTGGAGGGATAATTATTTTCTGAGCAGGTATCTGTAGGACTATCTTCTCTCCTTCAAATAGCCAGAGGTCCCACTTGGACTGGTTTATAAGCAGAGCCCATGGCAGGAGTTCTATCAGCAAAGTTTTAACACATGGCTTCCACACGGATAGTTTCACCCGCATTGGGCTATCCCACTGAGTGAGCTGTTCATTACTGTTTGAAATAAGATAGCAAGAGAGAGATAAAAGAAAATCATTCATATTGTGAAATAAATTGCCTTTAATCAATTTAGGCTCTTCAGAACATTGATTATAGTACTGCTTTATAACCTACCACTCTGAAATAGACTGAGATACTATCAGACAAATCTGTACTGAAAACCAACATGAACAACCCTCTCTGCAGGGTGTGGTTAAGGTGGTGGAACTCCAAAGAACTGATTCAAGATTTCTTACACCTGGGGTTGGTGTGAACCCTTCAATGTAATGCTGAGCAGCCTCTGAACCAATCTGAATTATTTTCTGGCTGCAAGAGCCTCAGTAGAAGACTTCCAGAAACACTACTGATGTAATAGCTAGTATTAAAACTAGCCTGATTTTTAACTAGATATACCTCCCCTCCTCCTTGATATCTAAAACCTGGCTACTCAGGGCTTTCTTACACTTTGAGCTGCTCAAATGTTGATCAGTGTTAATGCTACTTTGTGTTTGGATCAGTCGCACCTTCTGGCTAAAAACCTTCTCTGACTGCCCCACACCTGCACAGCTGTGACTTGCCACTAGAGGGCTGCTGAGCAGGGGCCGGACTAGGAGCTATAGCTGTGAGTTGCTACTTGAGGGTTGGTGAGCCAAGACAGGCGTCTATCCCTGCTCTAGGTGGGGGGAGGGAGAGATGGGTTGAGGGGGCAGGAGCCGCCAGGTGGTGCTTCCTTTCTGGGGCAGAAGCAATAGCTCCCCAAAAAGTGCTTTACCTCACATCTCCCAGACACCCTGGGAAGCACAACCAGCACCCCCACACCACAATCCCAATCCCAGTTTATTAAAACATGAGATTTTAGTTCAGCAAATAATTTTTTGCTGGGTCAGAACTGAAGCCATGTGGTCCTGAAGTCAGTGCCCTGAACTAGGAGGGCTTCAGATTATTCATGTACTCCCTACCCAACATGATTGGTAAATTAGAAAATAGAGCACACTGGGGCTAGGGACAGAAGTTACACATAAACCAGTTTACGTGATCAGAAACTGGTTTAAACCTACAATGGAACAGAAGCTCAGTGCACATAAACCAGTTTCAAAATGTCTGAAACTGGTTTAAGATAAACCTGGTTGAGCGCAGTATCAGACTTAACTGATTTAGGTCAAATCAGTTTATGAAACTTCTGTCCCAGACACCTTCTTGCTTCAAGTTAAATCACAGTCCCCCAGCATCCTCATATGCTTTCCAGCCCTGGGCTGTGCTGTGCTGTCTGCTTCAGAAAGCAGGGCTGGTACCACCCCTCTGCTCCCTAGCTGGAACAGTGAGAGATGGCTGACAAGGGGGCTGGGGTGGGGCAAGCCCAGCTGGCGATGCAGCCCAGTCTGCATGGGGGGACAGGGACAACTGCTCTCCCCACCCCCAAAGGCAAACCCCGGCTGGAATCTGGGGCCAGGGAGGGGGTGTTAGACACCCCTTACTCCACTCAAACTTATTGCTGGCTGAAACTGTGGATTACAAATCCCAGAGACACCTGGAAGCAGGAAGAGGAAGTACTGAACAACTCTGCAGAGTCCTGCTGCTGTGATTTTGAACTGCAAATACCACAGACTTCGGGGGCAGCAGGAAGAGGAAGCAAATGCACAGCCCATGCTGGCTACATGCCAGGGAGCTGTGCTCCAGTGCCCCCCAACTTCTGGCCTGAGCCCTGAACCATCGTATGGTTAAGGGCTTGCAGACCAAGCCCTACGAGGAGAGACTAGAGAACCTGGACCTTTTCAGCCTCCGCAAGAGAAGGTTGAGAGGCGACCTTGTGGCTGCCTATAAGTTCATCATGGGGGCACAGAAGGGAATTGGTGAGGATTTATTCACCAAGGCGCCCCCAGGGGTTACAAGAAATAATGGCCACAAGCTAGCAGAGAGCAGATTTAGATTGGACATTAGGAAGAACTTCTTCATAGTTAGAGTGGCCAAGGTCTGGAACGGGCTCCCAAGGGAGGTGGTGCTCTCTCCTACCCTGAGGGTCTTCAAGAGGAGGTTGGATAGGCATCTAGCTGGGGTCATCTGAACCCAGTACTCTTTCCTGCCTATTCCTGCCTATGCAGGGGGTCGGACTTGATGATCTATTGAGGTCCCTTCTGAACCTAACATCTATGAATCTATGAATCTATTGCAGGCATGTGGCTGCATTTCCGGAATCAAAGGTAAATGTCTGTTCACTTCTGTTTCAATTTAATCTCTGCAGTTTAAATTAACCTGCAAAGCCTGAATCAATTCGGCCTTGGGCTTTTTGACTGTTGGGACCCACAGACTTCTGGGCACAGTTCAATAGTACTGATGCTTGGCAAGAGACTGATGTATGTATTTGCTGCATGCTTATTCTTAGCTGCAACCCAGCAGAGATTTGACAGACAGGTCACCCTGACTGTGACCCGTCCTTGGCAAAGGGAAAGAAGAAGTCTGGGTATACCCTGGTCAGATGACCAAAATCAAAACAGGAATTGGGCCAACCAAAATAAGGAATTTGGCTTGGGAGAAAAGGGAAATTATCAATAGCAAAACTAACCCCTACCTGAGAATAAAAAGGTTTCAGCTACTGGAAAATTCCAGTTCCAGATAATCATATACAGCAAGTGGAAATAGGCTTATTACTATGCATTGTAGGGAAGAGTTTATGTTAATGTGTTAATGATAACGCAGTAACGATAAGGTATATAAGGACAAGAATTGGAACCCCTCCTCAGAACATTCCTGAAGAAAGCATGAAGAGATCTTGTCATCGATCCAAGATCCTGTCTTGACCTCAGATGTGGGAGCCAGGAGCCCCAGACAAGACTTCAGAGCCTTATCAACCAGTGAAGTTGTGTTCATAACATTTTGGGGTGGTGAGCATCTGCTTTGACTAGCTACAAACCTAAAATAATTTAAACTGCCACTTCAATTTTAATTAGAATTGTATCTATTAGGGTTTAATAAACTTGCCTTTAGCTTAGGACAACTGTGTCTTAGTCTCTTTGCCTGGTATAAGACCCATTATAGTGCCATAGGGACTCAACAGTACTTAGCCCTGATGCTGGGTCTACTGGAAATGAACAAATTGTGGGTCTTATGCACGTTAAATAACATTGCTACACTTCAGTGTCTCAGCTGTGGAAGTGCCTATATATTTTTGTTGTTACATTACTACTTCAGCACCAATTTAAGACTCATTATTTTAGCTATAAGAACTACCTAAATAAGAACATTATTTACTTATAAGCATTTTAGCTATAAGAACATTTTCTATTGGTTTCCCCCATGCCTAGAAAAAGGAAATTAAATAACAGAAATTAATACAATATTATAGCTTTTAAGTTATTTTAATAAATACTTCTTCTTTTCCAAGACAAAGCAGACTTAATGGAGAATATTTAGTATATTACCTGTCTGAATCTTTTCGATTATATGGCCAAGCAAGCTGGGCAGTGCTATCTGCTCCATAGAACTCAGCGAGAATTTGATTCACATTGCCTCCTGGATGGGATTTAGTGGCTATCTGTTTGATAAGTGTTGTTGAGATAGGAACTGCACATTCTGATGGATCATCCTCTTCCCTGTCAAATGAAAAAAGAAACATAAGTCATTTACAGTGCCAAAGTAAGGCTTGCATGCCATGTTGTGCACTATCATAAGCACACACTGAAACCTGAATAATCTGGTCCAAAATTTTTTTTTTAATTAACCAGTGATATGAGCTGAAAAAGATTCACAAAACTTGGTAGTATATGGCACCACAGGGGTTTACAGTATCTTCCTTTTCAAAATGCCAGAACTTGTATCTATAAGGAGTCAGATGTGGAAGTACTGAGGATAACTGTGCCTGGTTTACAAATTCCTCTCACAATTTTCAGGAGCATATGCAACTACCTGTTCTACACAATGCAAGGTAAGGGAATATTCCTGGAAACATTGCATTGTAAATTAAATGACAAAATATTGTTTTTTTTCTATGCAGACAAAATCATATTTATGAAAAGCACAAATTATACCTAGCCTGAAATGTCAGATGATGAGTAAGATCAGGTTCTATATTCTGCAGTGATTTTTCCTGTCCTTTTCCTGGAATTATTTGTGTTTCACTCAAGCCCAGACTTCTTTTCTCCAAATGTATGATAATAGGGTCTGGAAGATGGCTCCTCATGATAAAAAGAGGACTGAAAACAATCTACCAAGAAAAAACAAATAAAAAAGAACAGACAAACTTAATATTAACTCTATTCCTGCATCCAGCTGCTGAAACAAGCTGTTAATAAATCTTTGCCTGGGTCATTCTGACCTTAATTTATTTCAGAACATGAAAGGTCAGGGCCATTTCGACTTCTGAGAATGGCAAAATGCACTTACTATTCGTTGCTGTACTTGAGAATTAGGCTCTAAAGTCAAAATTGTGCACCACACATGAATAATTGAACTGTTTGAAGATGGCACCTGTACAAAGATAGACAGTTGACATTAAAATTATTTCAGGATTATAAAATTGAACATTTCATTGTGTATCTTAGCATTTTGAGATAATGTAAGCCAATGGAGAAAGCACAGTTTGAGAGAGAGGCAACATTGCTAATTGTTTAACAGAGGGTGCTAAACATGGGACATATTTAAGGTATATAATCCCATAAACTATTGACAGGGTTAGCCTAATTAAGGATCTATTCAGAAGCTATCCCCATCAGCCATCTCCTGATTAACTGATAAGAAAAGGAAATTGAGTTTGGATGGGGAGAAAATGCCATTCCACTAGAACGTATAGAAAAATCAGCCCAGGGGATCTTCTCCAAATTTTCAACTGTAATTGGAGACTACTTCCAACTGTAGAAGGAGAAAATAAGGAAAAAACAAGGATATGGGCACACAATCAAATTACCTTAAGGTAAGTGAGGTGTGAATACACAATATTCTTAGCTATTCCATGGTGCACGCCTGCCTCATGTGCATGCTTACCTCATGAAAAGTACAGGGCAGATCCCTCAATGACATATCACAAAACGTATCCTCTAAAAAAGTTTTTGGTTTTGGTGGAAGGAGGAAGAATGAGGCTTTGAGTAATCACACTTTAAATTCACAGATGTGGTCAAAGGGCTCCTGAACTACAAGAGGCCACCATGCCTCCATATATGTGCCTTCACTGAGAAACAAGTATAGGAAATCATATCTCAAATAGTTGGGAGAGGCATGAGAATCATGTTATAACAAGCCAATCACCAAATCTTTGCTCATTTGGTGGATTGCATATGAGTGATTACTTTCAGCAAAATAACACAATCTACCGTTTCTGTGTCAAATTGCTTCTATTTAAGAATAGTCTCCTGAAAGAGTTTTTCATTACAAAACAAAATGCATCTTTTGAATACAATATATAATTCTGTTGGAATTAAGGCTGGGATTTTTAAAGCACTACAGTAGAGTCAGGGTGAGGTTCATGGGGTTAGTTTCTACAGCCCCCACAAGGATGAGGGTTTGTGAACCAACTGGAGATAATATAGTCTAGGGACAGACATTCAAAAAGCCGGAGCCTGAATTGGTTCAACCTTTGCAGGTTAGTCTAACTTGGCTAGGCAGAATCAGTTTGTAACAGCACAGACATGCAGGCACATGCCTGCAGTTGCTGAGGCCGGGAGCTGGGAGTGCTGGAGCATGCCCTCGGCTGCAGGGAGGCTGTACTGGGGGAGGGAGTGGCCAGTTCGGCTGAATTGGCCAGAGGGGGTTTCATTCCCCCCTCCCTGTCCCACCAGCAGGGACCTGAGCTGGGTGTGCCAGGCATCCCATCCTTGCTGACACAGAGGGGGCGGGGAGGGGGGTTATTCTCCCCTCTACCCCCACTACCCCCGGGGGACTGCAGCCAGGTTTGCCCACCTCAACTGCCACTGAGTGGCAGAATAAGCCCCCTCCTGTCCCGCCCGTCAGATGCTGGAGGGAGGCGGAATAACCCTGGTCCCTGCCCCCCCACAAGGGGCCATGCTGGCTGCTGTCTGGCCCTCAGGTGGGGGCTGGCTGGGGAGCAGGCTTCCCAGACCAACTTGTAGGTGGTCCCTGCCGCACCCCTGCCCTATGGAGCACCCAGGGATGCAGCCTAACAAACAGCTGCAGGCTGGCTGGGGTGGAGGGCAGCTCTGCCCCCCTCATCTGCAGCTTTTGTTGCCACCGCCGTGCCGCACCGCTGGGGTGGGGGGCCAGGAAGCTTTTGCCCCGTGTGTGGCGCTCCATCAGCAACCCCCAGACAGCCTTGGAAGGTGCCCATATGGAAGGGTTCAGTCCAGGGGCTGCAGTCAGAGCTCCACATGTGGGGCACAGGCCGCAGAGCTGGCACTCCTCCCCGCCGCCTCCCGGAGCAGCTCAGGAGTGGCAGGAATGGGAGGGGGAGTCATTGCAGCAGACAAGGGGAAGCCAGCTTGGCCTAGCAGGGCTTTCTCACCTCGCCTCCAACTGTGGAGCTGGTGGAGGCACTGGTGGGCCTGGAGCCCGGCATCCACCCACCGAGGGAGCTGGCTGCAGCCCCCCGAGCCCCTGGG
>NW_005842369.1:140136-140698 GCF_000455745.1 Alligator sinensis | reverse complement strand
GCTGCTGCCCAGGGTGGTCCCATCCCCATGGCCTGGCCTGGCCTGGCCAGACTGTGCTGCTGCCGCCTTGGCTGGGGCTGAGCAAGGTCAGTCCAGGCTGCGGGGGCACCCCCCCCCAGAAGCTGTGGGTCCATTACAGCTGCTCCCCGTACCCTGGCTGAGCTGGGTTGGGCTGGGCCAACCTGGGGAGCGCTGCACAGAGTATCCTGGGCAGGGAGGGGGCGCTCTGTTCAGTGATAGGGGGCTACTTTTCCCCCTGTTCTTTCCTTCACCCCCAAGGAGCAAGGGGCTCTGTGCAGCACTCCCCAGTCCGACCTGGGTCAGGCAGGGCATGGGGAGCAGCTGTGACAGAGCTGTAGCTGCTGGGGGTGGCCCCACCCCCATGGCTTGGACCGGTCTCGCTCAGCCCCGGCCGAGGCAGCTGCATGGGCTGACCAGGTCAGCTGCAGGGACAGGCCCCCAGCACAGAACAGAGCCCCAGCATGGCCCCGTTAAGGTGGCAGGAAGAAGGGTTAATTCTTCCCTCTGTCCCTTCTGCCCTGCAGCCAGGGCCTGCCCGCCA
>NW_005842369.1:127417-140126 GCF_000455745.1 Alligator sinensis | reverse complement strand
CCCATCCCCTCTGCTCCCTGGCAAACAGGCAGACCCTGGCTGCAGTGGGGGGAGGGGGGGCAAGGAGGGAAGAATTAACCCCTTTCCTTCCCACCTAGCTTTAATGGAGCCACGCCCTTATTGTCTCTGCTAGGGCTGGTCCCTGCTCTGGCTAGAGAGCAGAGGGGTGGGGTCAGCCTCGTGGCTGGAGCAGACAGCCCTGCCCAGCCCAGAGAGTATACCAGGACGCTGGAGGAGTCTCATTTAACTTAAACCAGAAAGGGGTATGGGACAGACAAGGCATAAACTGGTTTGAGCCAAATCAGTTAAGGCTGATACTACATTCAACCAAGTTTATCTCAAACTGGTTTTGGCCATTTTGAAACTGGTTTATGTGCACTGAGGCTAGGGACAGACATTCAAAAAGCCTGAGCCTGAATTGATTCAATTTTTGCAGGTTAGTCTAACCTAGCTAGGCTGAACAGCATTGTAAGCAGACAGACAGACTGTTTCTGGACTGAGAAAATTCAGGCACATGCCTGCAGTGGCTCAGGCTAGAAGCCAGGGGATGCTAGAGCAGCCCTCCCTTCCCTTCCAAACTGCTGAGCTAAGGGGTACATGGCTAGGCCCCAGCAGGACCTCTGATTAGGAAGGACTGCTTGCACCATCCCAGGCTTTTCCCCGCTGGCTGCTCAAGGGGCGGGAGTGTTGCCAGACCCCAGCACCCCACTCCACTAGCACTCTGAGGTAAGGGGTGTGTGCAGTTCATGCATCTGGATGATATGGAGCTTTTCAATCTTCCTCTCCCTGCTTCTTTATACTGTCTGCAGCAAACTGAAAAGCAAGCAAACCAGAAGGGAGCTGATAACAGTGTTTATCACCCCATTAGCAAAACAATAGCCTCTCTCCATTAGTTCAAACTCTTCTTAAATAGCTTGCCAGCTGACCTGTTGATTAGCTCCAAAAAGCCCTAAGCCATCACTGTTCTGTCTGCCTGTACCAGTGAAATTGGAGACATATACACACAGACACCTCTCAACATTAGCTAGCATACCACATGCCTAGGGTCCGTGGGGCTGGGGTTTGTGCTGTGGGAGTTCGGAGGGAGAGAGGGAGGCCGGGAGGGATCCTTGCTTCAGCAGCAAGGGGCAGGTAAGGCAGGGGGGAAGCCAGGCAGACCCTGCTGTGCCTGCAGTCTTTGCTGGAGCTCCAGCCAGGGAGCAGATGGGAAGGGCCAGCTCTGCTGTGGAGCAGAGTGCCCCATCCAGACCAGAGAGCATGCTGGGATGCTGGGGGAGTCTGGTTTAATTTAAACCTTTTACTATCAGGTCACAAAAGCATTGGATGCAGGTGTCACCGTGGATGTAGTCTTTCTGGACTTCAGCAAGGCCTTTGACACTGTCGACCATCCCATCCTCATTAAAAAACTAGGTGACTGTGGCATCGATGCCTACACGGTCAGACGGATTGCGAATTGGCTGAAGGGTCGTAGTCAGAGGGTGGTGGTGGACGGGTCATATTCGACCCCAGGGTCGGAGTCCCCCAGGGCTCGGTCCTCGGGCCCATGCTGTTCAATTTCTTTATCAGCGATTTGGACAATGGGGTGAAAAGCAACCTGTTCAAATTTGCTGATGATACCAAAATTTGGGGTGAGGTGGGCACACTCGTAGGGAGGGAAAGACTGCAGAAAGACCTGGATAGGTTGCAGGTGTGGGCTAACAAAAACAGGATGCATTTCAATACAGACAAGCGCAGGGTGCTGCACTTGGACAGTAGTAACCAGCAGCACACTTATAAGATGGGAAACTCCCTTCTTGAGAGCACGGAGGCAGAAAGTCTTAAAGTCATCACTGATTCCAAGATGAACATGGGCCGACAATGCGAGGTCACGGTCGGCAGGGCTAACCAGACCTTATCGTGCATCCGCAGGTGCATCTCAAGTAGGGCCAAGGAGGTGATCCTCCCCCTCTACGCAACACTGGTCAGGCCACAGCTGGAGTACTGTGTCCAGTTCTGGGCAACCCACTTCAAGAGGGATGTGGACAACACTGAGAGGGTCCAGAGGAGGGCCACCTGCATGATCTGGGGACAGCAGGGCAGACCCTACAACGAGAGGCTACGGGACCTGAACCTGTTCAGCCTTCACAAGAGAAGGCTGAGGGGGGACCTGGTGACCATCTACAAACTCACTAGGGGGGACCAGAAGGGTTTGGGGGAGACCTTGTTTCCCCTAGCGTCCCCCGGGATAACAAGGAATAACGGCCACAAGTTGTTGGAGAGTAGGTTTAGATTAGACATCCGTAGGAACTACTTCACAGTTAGGGTGGCTCGGATCTGGAACCGACTTCCAAGGGAAGTGGTGCTGGCTCCTACTCTGGGGGGCTTTAAGAACAGCTTCATGCCTACCTGGCTGGGGTCATTTGAGCCCAGTTTTCCTCCTGCCCAGGCAGGGGGGCGGACCTGAAGATCTACAAGGGCCCTTCCGACCCTACTTCTATGATTCTATGAAACCAGCAAGGAGTCTGGTACAGACACTGCATAAACTGGTTTGAGCCAAATCAGATAAGTCTGATACTACATTCAACCAGGTTTATCTCAAACTGGTTTCAGCCATTTTCAAACTGGTTTTTGTGCACTGGACATCTGTTCTGTTACAGGTTTAAACCAGTTTCTGACCACTTAACTGGTTTATGTGTAATGTCTGTCCCTAGCCATATAGTCTCAACAAACAGCTGCAAAGGACTGCAGCTGTACTCTAGCTGAGTGAAAAAGTGCCTCCTTAGAAGTAAAAGGACTGCATAGCTCATCCTTTACTCAGTGACCTGCTATTGTGAATTAAGCAGGTTCTACAGTATCAAGGATCTATATGGACAACACTCATGGACATTTTTAAACAGCATATTTAGACATCTATGTTCACTTCTTACCTGGATAACAATGCTATGTTCTGTTTGTTTAGAACCAAGACATACATCTCTTGACCAGTCTTCATCTCCTTTAGCTTTCACACTCAACTCTGTCAGCTCACTGTTTTCTAAAATGTAGGAAGGTAGCTTCTGTTTGGCTGCGAGACAGTCAATATGTTCTTTAACAACTGCTTGTCCATCCTGACCAATGTAGTGCTGAACCATTTTAAGTTCAATGCTTTCAGACAGGTAACTACAGACTATTTGTCTTCCACAGATTACGATCTAAAATGCAAAAACAGACAATTTGCACAGAACCAGTTTATAGAAAAGAAAAAAAACCTTATTTTCAATGGCACCCTTCAAAGGACTAATTTTTTAAACATCTTAAGTACTGCCTTACTCTTAAATGTTCTTGGATAATATTATATCAGGGGTGGCATATATACAATCCACGGGCTAGTTCTTGCCCATGAAGCTATATAATTCAGCCCATGGGTCTCTGGATTGACCCCATGTGCTGGCCCCAGCCCTGCCCACTATATGCAGCCCACACCCTGGATTTGTATGCAGTGCCAAGTTCAGCCCCACACCCTGTGCACAGTGGCCCATGTGCACAGTGAGGTCTGGGGTAGTGCATGCTCCGCGTGGTGTGTGGGACTGATTTAAGGCAGAATTGTTGCTCCATTGCAGTGACTTGGTCAGGAGGGAGTTGTATAAAGTGCATGCTCCATACTAGTTTCCCATGTTGTGTGCAGTACACATAACTAGCTCAGCCCTACCTGCTATGGACAGCATGTACCACCTCCAGGGCTTTTTGGGTATGGGCTGGACTCAGCACTGCATGTGGTAAAGGGGGTCCAGTGCATGGCCTGCATGCAGTGCCTTGGACTAGCCCTCTGTGCTGTCTACAGTGCCAGGTCATGCTTGCGTGTTGCAGGCAGCGCACAGTCCCTGGGATTGGCATATACTTTGTGCCAATCTGGCACAAGCTGGATTTGGCTCTGCAGGTTGGAGGAGAGTAGGGGGTGGTCCTGGTCTGGCCCACAGACTGGCTCAGGAATGTTCGTCCAGCCCATGAGGCTGGATGAGTTTGACACTCCAGTTTCAAATGAACTTTTATATTGAAAGAAATAAGCATTTTTTCCCTGAGCATTTCAGAAAGTGGTGTGTGTAGAGTGAGTGCTTTAGATATTCTAGCTGATTTATGAAGAAAAATACTGTTGTGACTGGCCAAATACATGGAAAATTTCGAAGAAACAAAGACTTTAAGATGCCCCCAAAAATGCACAAATAATTTATGAGTTTGAAATGAACAGTGTATAAAAATTAAGAAAATGGCCTGTATGGTGTTACGTATATATGGTTCACATAACTTTACAGTTTGGGGAATTATTTGTTGTGGTTATAACTCTGTCCTTGCTTTCCCCTGATGTCTCAATATATTGCAATACTCTTAGTATGTGGTGTCATCACTATAGAATTCTAGTGTTACAGCCCCTTGGATGCAAACAAAAATACTTTTCAAGGACCATACTGAAACTACATATCCTAATAGTTATCTAGAGTTCACTGTATAAACAATCAAGTCTTTGCAGTGTGTTTATAGTTTTAAAGCTTACCATTCAATTCCAAACCCCATATGAACACTGCAATAAGCTTTCAGAATAAAAACAAAAGCTCACAGGCTATGAGGACATGTGTAAGCTTACAGGCTAAAGCGGCATCAACACTACATTTTAAACATAGCTATCTAAAAATTGACCAAATAATTGTTGTTTTCTGAAAAAATAAATTACAGTTTACAAGAAACTATGTTTGGCTTCTTCTGCACTGTTTTAAGGATACAATGCAGCATTATGTCAATAGCCATACCTACATAAAGATGTTACTACGGTGTTATCCTGGTTTGCTTTTCATCATTAAGAGTGCACATCACAGCTGTTATTCAACCAGCAAAGACATCAGGGCTCCCAGTGGAGCCAGGGAAAACTGCTCTGTGACCAGATGAATTACTGTTGAGCAACACAGGGTGCTTTCCCACATCTATGGGCTGAATATGTTATGTCCACCACATGCCCTGGGTCCTGCCAATTTATGCAGAGCTATTATAATATTATTACAGAAACTGGTTTTAACACGTGATGGGGAAAGTCAGTGTACAGTAGCTCATTTCCAAATTGTTATTTGGTTAAGTTATTTCCCTTCTTTTATCTGAATAAGGACCTGACTCACTCTCTCTTATAAAAGCATGAGCAGTGCCTTTTCAAAACCAAAATCCATTTCTGCTTTTCAAAAGCACAAAAATGCGGCAGAAACTTTATAACTTTGTGCTGTTAGAAATCATAAAACACGCAAAGGGATGTTTTACAAAATGCATAAAAAATGTGCTGAGAATTGAGGTTTTTTTGTGCCAAGATTCATACCAGAGTGAATTCTTATAACACAGTTATAAAAACTCCTGAAAGTGTGTCATTAAGTCCTGCTAGGCTCATTGTAAAATGGATACTGCTGTCATTAAAAAGAAAAATGAAAATTGATCATGCACTATTTATGTAAAAATCACAATCTAAATTACTCAGATTAGAAATTATTCTCTTTTGAGTGCCTCTAAGCACACTTACTTGTTTCTGCACTCCACTGAGCTGCTGAAGCTTGATGATGAGTGAAGCTGTCCTGCCCTTGTACTGAATGGTTCTGATAAAGGTCCCTGCATTGTCCACACAGAATGGTTCAGACCACCGCCAGTTTCCCCAGCCTTCAATGCAGATGTGCAACAGCTGGAAAGAAAACAATCATTCCTTTAATTCAGAAGTGAGGGGGGAAAAAAAGTCTCATACTAGAATGCAAGTTCCAACGCTGGGAAATCCTTCTGTTTGTAAACCTTAGAAATGCCAATGGCAAACATATTATCCTTGAATAATTCACCCGTTTCTAGATTTGTTAACAATATAAAAAAGCATAAGTAATACTTTGTCTGATTGCACCACAGAACTATCAAAATATATTTTTATATGATATACAGTGCAGAATGATCTCGAACACTAAAGATCTAGCATGGAAATCTTTAAAAAGAAACAACAAACTAAAGAGCAGGGTACAAGAAACTGATTTAGAAATTCACCTCCTTTGTTATTAGCAGATCCACAATTCAGATGCAGGACATTTTTCCCTTGATAGTAGTAGTTGCAACCCTCTTTTCCTCTACCTTCCTTCCTCCCCAAAACAAAGCAAATCTGTATGTCTGCAATTTGTGCTCATAAATGTATTAAATGAATACACATTTAAATGCAGTACTTAACAACGAGAGACATCTTACTTCTTGTCATAACTTTTGTTTAAGGTACCATCTTGTCCACATAAAGAGAAATTTAACTGCAACACTACATCATTATAAATATACTGTTCCACCAATGTGAACCTGTATGACCACACTTATTCTGAATGCCTTTTTTCAGCTTTACTTTAGTCAGTTCCAAAGTTTTCTTTATTTTCATCCATTACTCACAAGATTTGACAGAAGAGGCTAGGTGGCTGGGTTCGAGCTTACATTTCTTGTACGGAACATTTTGGGGCAGTGCGGGAGCAGTGTAAGCAGGCTTTACTGTAAATAATTCTTGTAAATAGTTCTCTAAGTCGATATCCATAAGCCCTTTTCACCCCAGGGGAAGATGGCAGTCTGGGACTGGCAGCAGGGCCCAGACACTGCCCCTTCATTGGATTCTCATGATTATATGTTTCATTGTTCTGGGTGAGTGTTGTCATCATGTTACTACAGTGTTGTAACTGTTTTCTTGCAAGCATGGCTGACTGGGCCTGAGGAGCGAGGTTCTGAGAGAGCTGGACAGAGAAAGAACATCCCACAGCAGAACTGGGAGAAGGTCCCAGGATGGACAGGGAGAAAAGTCCCAAGGTGGACAGGGAGTAAAGAAATGGTCCCAGGTAGGACTGAGTAAAGGCCAAGTGAGGACAGCAGCAACTGAAATGGCCCAATACAGTCTTGTATTGGAGCAGATACTGTGCTGTTTGGGACCCCTCCTCTTTAAAGAAGAAAAAGGAGGTGACTAAGAGGAGCTCACAGGTGGGGGTGCTATGGATCACTGGGAAGCCAGGGTCTGGGAAGTGCCAGGGTCTCAGAGCAGAGGCTTGCTCCTCAAGAACCTACAACAGGGCTGGCTTCAGGGGCTCCTTCAGGAGAGGAAGACCAATTAAGGCTGCTTTTTGGAGGAGTCCCAAGGAAGAGCTTTCCCATTCACCTCAAAAGGGGTGTTTGATCCTGTGACACAAGGTGCACCTATCCCTAACCCGCAGAGGAGTAAGCCAGGTTCAATAACTGATTATAGCTCCACTTCAGTCAAAGAAGCTGCATCAATTTACACCAACTGAGGATCTAGCTGCTTAGCCCTTAATATTTTATTGCTATGCAAAACTAAGAATCTGTATTAATATAGATGGGATCAAAACAATAAAAATTCTGGGTAAAATTCATTTCTTACAAAGGGCCAAAACACTTAATATGTATAGACCATGTGGGAACCCTCTGTTCCAGCCTGAATTTTACTCTGTATCTGGGCATCTGTCATTAATTAGTTTAATTAACTGGAAACAGGATCAAGCACACACTATGATTACTACACTAATGAAAAATAGAAGTTGTGAGTATTAAGTCTTGCATGTTTTTAAAAAAATAAAAGGAGATAGTGAGTCTATAGGGTCAAGGGTGATGGACTGACTGTCTGGATATTATGCTTTTCCTGTGTTTTTAAGAAGCAGTCACTTCTAGGACTTTACAACTTAGGAGCCTGTTTGCAATTTGTGGTGTTCTCAGCACAAGATTACACACAAAACAAAAACTTTCAAAAGCCACAGTGGGTGGCTTTGGAATTGCTCGAGTGATGACTGTTGCACTCATATTCATATTCAAATTACTTTATGTTAGAAACAGGCTTAACGGTAAACATTTTTACACGCACACACACACACACGCAAGTACCTTCAGGGAAAGCATGCTTTATGGCACAATAGCTCTAACAGTGTGATGTTTAAATATTAGTTACACAAAAAGGAAAACAACTGGAGTGGCTGGAAGAATTTCAGTTTCTTATGGCAGCAGCTGGGAAGACAGCTCGGCACATATGCAAATTAAAAGAAACAAGAAAGCTGTTTACTTTGGAGAGACTAGTCACGGGAGATGACAAGAAAATAATGAGATACTAGGGGGTCAGTCCCAGCTAGAATGTGTTCAAAATACTCAGCAAGCCAAAAATAGATGTCACATATAAAGAAGTAATTGATAATTAGCATTTGCATATAACCTCAAATGTAGGATGGCTCCCACGCTGTTTAAACAGCTTGTTCACCCACTGAATGTTGCTGATTATCAGCTTTCATGTAGTTGTCATTAGTTCTCAAAATGTTGACTTAGTAACCTTCTTTGCATCACAGGGATTTACTATACATGCATTTGATTACAGTCCACAAAAAGATTAAGAGTACACATTGGTATAATATCCTAGTGATTACATTAGACACTTCTTCCTCTCAAAACATATAAAATATTTGGGAATTTTATGGACAATATGTACTGACTTGCACATTTTATTTTAAGTTTACTGAACATATTTGTACTCATGGCTTATTAATAGCCTGAATTACTTATGTTTACTTTAAAACCCTGTAGTTGTCTCTAAATTTTCAAATACAACCTATCTAGAAATATTTTTATTGTATTTATTAAGATGGGTATGTACATACCATTAATTTATTTTCTGTACTTTCTCTCTATTAGGGAATATGTTGTTTTGACTGAACTATACTGGATTACACTGTGGCCATTACTGGCTGATTCTCTGGAAGTGAATGAAACTGGCACTGGGTAAACAGAGTAAGATGAAGGGGACTGGTATGGGGTTAAAGGAACAGAGAAAGCAGCATTTCCCTCCACATCAGTGCCATGCCAGAAGAATAAATTGACATAAGGAAGGTGAAACCACCTATCAAAACTCTATGGACTTTATTCTGTTTTCACCAAAATCTTAAAAGATGGGGCTCCAAGGGGTCTCTCTCAAACTGCCTGAAACTTTCTTCTCTTTACTGATTTTTTTTTCTCCTCCAGTTTACATGTGTTCATGTTTTCAGTGAGTAATGAAGGAGATGCATAAGAATGGGTAGTGTCACCTGATAAGGCATAGAGGTTTTGCCTTGACTAATACTTCCAGATATGTAACTATTCACATTTTATACTTGTAATCCAGGGACTTTAAGATTTTTAATCTTGACTTCTGTATGGTTTGCAGAATCAACCAGGTTAAACTCTTTCTCCTTATTACAGTAAAAGTTGGTTAACTGGCATGAGTGGGGTAAGTGGGGAGCAAGGTATCTAAAAATTCTGGTTATCTGAGACAGGGGTTTTCAACCTTTTTGAAAACCTTTGCGGAGCAGGGTGGAGGTGGGGGTGGCGCTGGCTGCATGTGGAGCAGCAGCAGCACAGGATGGTGGGTGGTGGTGGCTGCCGCCGCGTGCGAACGCTTCCTCCTGTGTCCATCTGGGCAGAAACTCTGGTAAATAGAGTATTCCAGATAGTAGAATGCTGGCTAACACAGCTTTTACTGTATTATGTTAACTAACTAAACTTGCTTTTGAAAGATATCTTGGTTCACTGTCTGTTCTTGAAGACAGATATTGTGAGTCAATCTTGAGAAGTGCAAAAGACATTTTTTGACTTCTACTAGGTGAGATAGAGAGAAGGATGAAGAGATACTGGACAGAAGAGCTTGGTTAGGGGTTCACGATGAAATGTGGTGCTGTTAAATAAAAGTTGTATGGAGCAGCAGGAGAAAAGTGCAGAGTGAGAGGAGAGCTTAGCATTGGAAGTTAAAGGAAAAGGAATTTTTACTGAAAAACTAAAGCAAGAGGAAGGTTGCCATCTTTCTTTTCCATGTTTTACAACACCCAGCTCACCAACTGTAAAACCATAATAATAATAGCAAAGCAAGCAGTGAACAAAGAAACATGGCAGTCATAGAAACAATTTGAAGTCTTATTCTGACCTAGATTTCTTCTTTTATTTTTAATTGTACATGTGGCTATCCTGTCACCACCACTGATGGTGCAAACCACCAAAACAGAGATGGGGAGAAAAGAAGCCATGGGCCTTTCTCCTTCAAATTTCTCAGTTGAGCATCTGCAGATCTTTCCCAAGGGTTGTTTCACCCAGATACACTTTTTCTTATGTCTTGTGGAGCTCCAAGAGGCATTCTGTGTTTCCACACTGCCTACAAAGTAGTCCCGTACATCACTAGTACAATTTAGTTTAAATGTTCTAGACCGGAAGAGTGTTGGGAGCAAGAAATAGTAACAAAATTATGATGATCCACAATTATGATAATCCACATATTTCATGGGCAATAAAAATCCTTATCTATTTAAAATATTATTTGGAAAGCCAATTACACATAATTTAATTAAATCATCAAACTGGAATGTGGAGTCCCAAGGGGAACTGACAATACATTTCACACTACTTAAAAGTGTAAAAATAAAATAAAGCTTTATTTTGCCTGCTGTTGCTCTGTAAGTGGCCTGGGGTGGATTATATTAAGTACCAAAGGTTGTTCAGAGAATCTGTAACATCCCTAAACAATTAAGCAGGAAAATTTCCAGATAATGACTGATGTTTGAAGTCACAATTTCTATACATTTGAACCCACAGAGTACTGTATATACTCTTACACTTTATGGAACATAACCTAATACCTGAAAGAATGTCAATTTGGAAATAAATAAATGATGAATTATTATCCTGTTGGAGAAGAAGCATGAATTGAATTTTGGCTTTAGTTTTTTTCTTTTCTATGGGGAAGGAGGATGACAGTCTAAATGAAAGTGTATCCAAATCTATAGTTACCTTTTAAAAATTTTTTAGCAAAAGAACTGTTTTGGACACACTATTTTAAAGGAACAAAAGGAAAGTAGCTCCAAATTAATTCTAGTGTTAAATAAATTAAAAGAAATAAATAAACTGCTAACCTGCCTAACAATTAAAGTTCAATATTCAATGCTGCCATGTGAATTAGAAGACTTCAAGGTCCAACGCATTCTTTTGATTGCCACAGCTAAAAATCAGGATTTGTCATTCATAGATTCATAGATAATTTCGTGTAGGAATTAGGGAGATTTCACCAGTGTCCATTACCCCATCCACTCTGTAAAATGGGCACATTTTCTGCACAGTTCTAATGTCCCTGATGTCCACATTGATGAACGAGCATTTGTCAAGGTCATGGGATATGCCACCCTATACCATGGGCCAGATCCTCTTCCACCTCTTAGTTTCCTAAATGGTATTTTATTCCCTCTGCTCAAGGTCCTTGAAAAGTGGAAAGGAAAAAAGTAGGTAGAACTGCTTCCTTCTCACTGCTTTTAATACGTAATTGTATGGCTAAGAGGATAAAACTTTACAGTTTGAATGCAGTTCTTCATTTCCTTCTAATAAGTCCTTGCTGGGATAGTAAAAGAAGAATAAGTATGGTCTGGAGGAGAGCAAGAGCAATTGAAAGAACCGGCAAGAAAAAAAAAATCAAGATTCAGCCTAAAATTTTCCTAATATTCCCAGTAAAAAAAAATGCTAAAAAGCACCCGTGACAAAACCCTGGGGTGTTGTGGTGCTGCCTAAAATACGCCCTGGGTTTGTGTGAGTTTCCTGGTCCCCAACTCTGCTGAATGAGTATGCCCAGATTATTAATTTGCCCAGAAATCATAATTTACCAGAGGCATTTCAGTCTATTAACAGAAAAAAAACCCAAAAAACCAAAGAAACAAAAAGGGTTTACTAGACAGAAAGAAAAAGTGATCAAATGCTTTGAGAACAGAATATGGTAAAATCTAATGACAAAATCCTTAGCCTACTCCTGGACTAACACCCAGCCCTTATGAAATTTCTGTGAAAAACACTTGGGGGTCAACCTCCCCACTTCAGACACATCTAGCTCCCTCCACTAGTGATCACTGGTCCACCTCCTGTCACAGCAAGCCCTCGCCTAACAGTCATTCCTTCCACAACATTCAACATCCCCTCTCCCAGTTCAACATCCCCTCTCCCATTATACTTGTCTGGATCAGGACTGTCCAACTTCTAAACAGTTGGGGGGCTGCAGTAGTGCAAGCCTTAGACCCTGCAGGCCACATGCTTCCCCACGCCCCACGACACTGCACCATGTATAGGGATAGCCACTGAATACCACTTATGGATCCCCCTTCCCCCCCCCATACAGAGCTACACTACGCACGTGGGCAGCCATTGCACCATTTGGACAGTTGGCTACCAGGCCTGTGTGAAGTGGTAAGTATTCGCTTCAGATTCAGATGATTCAGAGGCACAGTGATTCGATTCAGAGATTCAAATCACTGTCCCAATTTGATTCGGCTGAATCGCATCTGAAGATTTGGCGCCGCTTTGGAGATTTGGCCGTAGACGAAACAGGCAGTAGTCCTCCCCATGCTGGACACAGCTGCCTCCAGCTGGTAAGTCTGTTGTGGTGGGCAGAGTGGGGAGGAAAGGGGTGTGGGAGAGGGACAGATTGGGCCTGGGGCTGGGGCAAGGTGCCCAGCTGGGGCAGGGGGCGTGGGATGCGGGGAGGGGGTGGGGGATGTGGGTGCAGCAGTGCTTGAAGCAGGGGCTATACCCTGCTGCTGCTTGCCCAGCTGGGGCGGGGAGGATGGCAGGACGTGGGCATGGCAATGCTCGGAGCGGGGGCTATGTCCTGCCACTGCTTGCCCAGCTGCTGTGGGGGGTGGGGAGGGAGGCGTGATGCAAGCATGGCTCG
>NW_005842369.1:101045-126930 GCF_000455745.1 Alligator sinensis | reverse complement strand
CCCTCCCCCCTCCGCCCACCACAACAGACTTTCCAGCTGAAGGCAGCTACGTCCAGCGTGATGAGGACTGCTGCCTGTTTAGTCTATGGCCGAATCTCTGAAGACGCGCCAAATCTTTTCCAAATTGATTCGGAGGCTTCTGATTCAATTCAGACCTTTTAATTGGTTTCCCGGTTCGATTCAGATCCAGAGATTTGGTCGCTGAATCGGGCCGAATCTCCTCCGAATCAAATTGTCTACCGAAGCTTTGCACAGCCCGAGTGGCTACCACCTCAGCTCCCTTGCTGTGCTGTGGGCTCTTCTGTTGCTGTGAGCTGTGTCACCCCATCACCTGGAGCAGAAGCAGGAAGCAAGAGCTGAGAGAGTGAGGGAGGGTCTAGATACCCTGGCTGCAGCAGCAGCTAGAGCAATAGTGGAAGTGGTGACTAGGTAGGAGCCATGGGGCTGTACATTAATCCCCTGTGGGCCATCAGTGGGACAGCCCTAGCCTGGATAATTGTAACTTCCTCCTTTTTCACAGATTCAGGGATATTAAGACAAGAAGGGATTATTTTTACCATGTAGTCTTACTCACTGCATCACGTAGGCATGGATTTCCCACTCTAGGATTCCAGCGTCAAACCCGTAACTCACGTACAATCTTTTACCATGACATTTAATTTTTATTTAAAGACTTCACTTGATGGTCAACAGAGCAGTTCCCAAGGCAAATTGTTCCAATGGTTAATTACTCCCTGAACTCCTCCTCCCCCCCTAAACTTATCATTTCCATGTAGAATTCATTTAGCTTCAGTGTCTGCTGATTATTTAAATTTTGTTTAAAAGAATCAGAAACAGAATCAAAACCCTGAAACCTAATGCCAAAAGCACTGTATTCTATGTATTCTGTAGCGCCAGGTACAGACATTACACTTGTACTGGTATAAGTGATTGGAAACCAGTGTTTGCCTGTAAAAGAACAGAAGTCAGCACATAACACCGGCCTATGCCAATAGCAGAACAGAAGTTCAGCACACACAGACAGGATTAAAAATGGTAGAACCAGGTCTAAGATTTGCCACCCCCTCCAAAGGGCGAATGTGTACTCTGTTTGCTACTGATCTAAACTATGCTGCTTATAGAAAACTGTAACTTAGACTGATTCTGCCTTAGGCTTTTTGAATGTCTGAACCTAGCCTAGCTTTTATTAGAATCTACTGAACAGAATCAGCCAACTTATTTAAATCAAAAACTGAAACCACAGTTTTTGTGTACAACCTTTTTTTTGCCAGCTATTAGAATAACGTTTAGTTCACACTGCCCAGGCACATACATGTTTACTACACAGCTACACTGCTATTGTAAGCTCATTGTTTAAAGTTTACTATAGATTCACTGCTTACATTTTATAGTAACGCATGAGAACACTACAATATTGTACCTAAAATGTACAGGCTTTTTATTTTATTCTCTTTATTTTGACCTGTTTAACAGAATCCAAAAATGTTCTACTTAGCGTGATTCTAATAACCAGTTACACTTAGTAAAGCTTGTTATGCCTCTTCCTGCCAGATCAAAAATCTCTCTACTATTAGTAATCTCCCTGTGTAAATATCTAAAGACTTTTCAGCCATGCTGGCTCTTCTACTTCTATGGACATGTCATCCCCTCACTGGCTGCTTGCCTTTTCCACAAATCCAAACACTTCATCATCATTTCCAAGGTGCTACAAAATTGTGCCCACATTTCATGTTATACCCATCTACTCCCACTAACACTGCTTAGTGCTGCCACCTCTTCTTCCTTTATTGTTGCCTTTGTTTTCTTACACTTCATATACCATAAAAACCTCTCATGTTTCTCCTAATACCTGAAACAACCTCTCTTTTACAGTGTACCAAGTATCCTTTCTTTTTAAAAAATCTCTCCTTAAAACTGATTTCCTTTAAACAGCATTTCACCCTGTCCTATACTACCTGTTCTTCCTATACATACTATCTATTTCTCAAATTTACACCAGAATCTGCACGGTGTGAGTAATCTGACTAAAGTCAATGAGACTATTCACATGCAGTTACTCATGTGCTAATTCAATTTAAATACATACACACACACACACACACACACACACACACGTGTGTGAATATATATATGATTGGTGTGTTAGATTGTAAACTCATTACAACAGAGACTTTTTTTCTCTCTGTGAAATACCACATAAATGTATTGTATTTTCAGTGTTTAAATAGAAATCCACACATATAGCAGCCATTAATCACCAGGGTTTGGGGAAGGGGGCTGTCTCAGCTGTTGCAGGTTTTTTTTTAAATGACTGGAATTACAGACAAACATCAAGAGAGTCTGAATGTGCTGCAGCTTGAATTTGAAATAAGAAAGAAGAAAAAAATCCAAACATGGGTTGGGAACAAGGAGGAAGATAAAGAGCATATTCTGACTGTAATTACACTAACAATGTGATTCTGCTGATTCAGTGTATTTCAGTAGGTTTGAACAACTGTAATTAATAATAAAATATGATCTATTTTATCTAGCATAGATTAATAATATGGGAAACTGATAAGAGAAGTGTCAAGTGTAAAAAGGTGGTTAAAGTTAAATGATACTAAGGAGCTGATACTAGGGATTGATGAATAGCCCTCAAATTCAAATTGGGCCAGGTAAAAATCACCTTCCTGCTCATTTGTTTAATACAGAATTCCATAGAAGTTGGACTGTAGCAAACATTAGAAAAAACAGAGAGAAGGTGTATTACAGGATTTTTTGGTGCTGTTTTACAAACAAATATTTTCCAGAGAGCATATTCAGGAGAATCTAACATTACTAGATGGGCTTTAAATTTATTGTGATCCCTGGCAAGATCCTTGATTTGTGTTTTATCTTGAACTACATATAATTCTGAAACCATAAGCCAGTTGCTGAGAAGATGGGAATGGTCCTGCTTTGAGCAGAGGGTTGGATTAAATGACCTCCTCAGGTCCCTTCCAACCCTAATTTTCTATGATTCTAAGATCTGATTCCCCTTCATTTAACAGTTTTACTTCAAATCCTATATGCACCAATTCCCTTTGGTACATGGCTGCCTTGGAGACAAAGATGACTTCTGACATAATTAAGGTCTATGCCACAAAGCAACTAGAACATCAAGATAAGGACCTTGAAGCAGATCTGGTAACAGACTAGGAGCCAGTTCAGTGTATAAAACACAGGACTGATATTCTGATATTCATTACTTTTACTGATGTCTGACAGATTTCTTACTTCCATTAAAATACACATTTAAAACAGACAAGGTCTGGCAAACTTTGCTAGGATTTCTGACAGCTCCATATGACAAGTCCTGGATTTCCTTTAAGTTGGAGAGGGACAATATACTTGGAGATGACTTGAATACTGGTAACATTCAAATAATTTGTAGAAAATAACTGGTTGGAAGAACGGCATATCTAAGACTCAGCAATTAAATGTTAACCAAATTAGAAGAGACTTGTAGGAGTTGAAGAATAAGTTGAAAGGAAGGTAAAAGGAACAGTCAGGATGACTGAAACATAGAAGGGTTAGATTGGGAGATGACATGATGGTGAGGAAAGAAAAGGATACTGAAGAGATGCAGATAAGGATCCTAATTTGCGAAGGCCACACATTTTGAAGGTTATAACTCAGTAACTGATCAAATGAAATGCTATAGCTATGCACTGGGACTTTTCTTTTTTAATTTTACAGGTTAAATATGTTCTAAATATACCCCCAAGGTGGCATCATGCATACTGTAAAAATCATCTAGAACAAAATGAAAATATTTTAATGAAAGACTACCATAAACAATGTGTTAGAAACTTACTTATTTTTTGTTAAATATATTGATTAGGCAATTACAACTTCTCTCCCTAATTTTAATTAGCATAAGAAAAATTGAGAACTTAATTGATATGAATGCAAAAGAAACACAACCCTTTCAAACTATTTGTTTTCATTTAACTGAACTGCCTTGCCATACTAAAAAAACATTTTGCAAAGGTTAAATAAAGTATTTTATGGCAACCGCTGCTTCTTAGTGCCTGTGTAACAAGAAATATGAGCCAGCCACAGTTGTGCAAGTTGGTTTTCTTTCCCAGTAAGAGAATGTGGTATCTAAGACCTTGTCCTAACTCATTTTATCCCCAAGTGTAAGTCAAGTAAGTCAAGTATGAACTAATGCCTGGAGGGAAGTCCCTGACTCCAAAAGTATGGATTATTTCACATTTATCTTACAATCTGCTCTCAGAGTTCTTAAAATTCACTAACTTGGCAAGTCGGGAATTATCATGAGAAATGAAATAATTTCATAACTATGAAGTCATTTAGCATTCCATGAATCTGACACTCACAGGGCTTGTCCATTCTTGGGCATTATCCTGACCTCTAGATGATGAGCTATTCACTATCCAGTTCAGCATGGAAACAATTAGAAAAGTTCCGCAATACCATAGGTACAAAACGAGGATGTAATTGAGTTGTTGTTTTCATTAGAAAAACATTCACATTAATATCACACTTCCCATGATGACATTTGTAATACTTTTAATAAATATAGCTTTATTAAATATATTTTAATAAATATAGATCTAAAATTACAAAGTAGTTCACTGTTGAGAGTCCAGATGAACCTTTCTAAAGTACATGGCATTAACAGTGATCCCTACTTAAAACTAGCCAAATGCACTGGCCTTACATTTGGATGCCAAAGTTCTTTGACCTTTGTAATGAAAAGTAGCTTGTAATTCAACAGCAAGTGGGAAGACTTTGCTTTTATGTGTTCTGTGATGCTGCCTCAATGTTCTTTTTCAGTCTCTAAGCTTATCATCATGGGAAAGCCAATGTAAAATGTTAACAGAACAGTAATACTTCTGAAAACCATTCCAAGGGTCAAGGACAGATTCATGATCATCCGGCCATCTAGCATCAGATCAATCCAGGAAGTCTACAGAGGCTATAAAATTGGGTGCTCCCACCGTATAATGTTTACATTTTAATCCTGATGCAAACCAACTCAGAGTTTATGGGATTGCCGCTTTTTCCACAGATCTTTCTAGCTCTATTCTTGGTCTGCTTTTTCTTTCTATTCATTTCCTCTTACCAGTCACCCATTTTTCTTTCCTTAGATGTAGTCAGCTCACTTAAGCACAGATCTTATGCTAAGGTACAGAGACTGAATGTGAGTTGCACCTCAGGATACCGTTGCCTGATCCCTATCTGTGTCTTCCAAATTATGTCCCCTGCAAATTGCATCACTAAAATCAATGGGCATATTTGGAGCTTCCATTACAAACTAAATGGAGTTTTGAAAGAGATCAAGCCTATGTGAGTTTGTATGTCCCTTAGCAAAACACATCCCTGATCTTCAACAGGGTTTCTGGAAACTATTGTAATATTAATGTGAAAAAACCCAAAATGTGGAGGCTTACAGCAGTTTGTAGGTATTGACTCTGCGACCAAAGTACATAGCCAGAAGTTCCCCACTTTGAACCCAATCCCATTCTCAGACAACGGCAAAACTCCTATTGGCTCCAAAGGACTTGACCTTCCTACTTTTCTGTTGGCCTTACTGTCCAAACACATTTTGTTATCACAAAAATACCTTGCATATAGGCCAATTAGGAAAACTATTTTTATAATGTTACTTTGTGTTTCATGGTTTAAATCAAAAACAAAGGCAAGAAACCTCTGGCTTCTGCTACAGAAGGCAAAGGAAGGTGTATAGTGTCACAGGATTATGCTCCTTTCAGGGGAAAGTCTGCCTTAGGACTCCACAAGAAGCCTTACTTTGTTTCCCTCTCCTGGTGTAGCTTTTCAAAAGGCAAGCCTCTGCCTTTGAGACCCTGATTCTTCTCAGTCTCTGGCTTCCTTGGGGACCTGTAACACTCCTCTGGAGAGCTCCTTCTTTTTGGTCAGCTGCTGGGAAGGGGTGTATGCTTTCTTCTTCAAAATGGGAAGAGAGATTAGAGTACTGACATCTCAAATAGCACAGCTGACTACTCAGGTCCACATAGTCTTTATTATGCTGCTACAGTTTCTTCTGTCCTTGCTTGGATTCCACTCTGAGCTCTCTGGGACTAACCTGTTTCTCCAGCTCTCTGTCACCCCCAGGATTACCCTTTCTCCACCCAGCTCTCTCCAAGTCTTATTCTTTCTCCCTCCAGACAGAGTCAGCTACACTTGCAACAAAATTATTACAAAATTACATTTACCCAATCAAATGAAGCATAATAATATGGGGAACCAATCAGGAAGCAGTCTTTGCAACCCACCGCCAGGGCCAGACTGCCAACTCCCCCTGGTGTGAAAAGGAAATCTTTATGTCCTACTTACAAAATCATTTACAGCAAAACATGCTCATACTGAGCCTCCACAGTGTGCTCTCCACCAGAACAGCAGGCTAGAATTGATCCTTCTTAGCCTTTTTGGTCATGTACAGTGACAGTAAAAGGAGGGTTAGAGAGAAAGTCAGTCTTGCAAGGTAACAAAATAGCAACTCAAACTATTATATAAGCTCAAGCTAAAGATGAAAAGACTGGTACACATGGACTTTTAGGTTAAAGAACTACAGTAAAGGGTCTTCCAGTTTCCTGGTAGACATGACAATTATCTGATATATTCTAGAAATGACATGAACTGTTCAAAGATTACATTTTCAAAATGTTTTATCTGATTGATTTTAACAGGATGACAGTGGAACCTACTTCTGGACTATATCTGTGGCTCTTTAAAAGAGGCAACTGGATTGTAGGATGGTTACACTAGAAGGAGCAATCTTCCCTGTGATGACTACTATTGGCCCCATTGCTTTTTGGGATCATTAGATCCACCTTGACACTACTGGATATTTATCAATAATCTAATCCTAAAAATGACCTGACCAGACTACAGAACAGGCAGAAAACCAGTTGTTATGACCATTTCCATTGGTTGAACATCCACAATGTGAACCTGAGGACTGTACTGTCATCCACCAACTAATGCGTTATTTTTCTCTTGAATACTTTATTCCTTTAGTTTATCTATCTATCTATCTCAAATTAGTTCTATAAGTCTCAAAGGTTTCAGTTGTTTTATTTTTTTATTCTGTGTATTTAATAATGAGATTTCTGCTGCTGGTTTTTAGAGCAGAAGCAAGGCTGGACCACACTTAACTCTTAACAGCAAACAATGTTTTTATAACATCTTCTCCCTTGCTGGGCTTCAGACAAGCCCATATTAACATAATGTCTATCTCCCTAATGTATGCCTATACAATCTCCAACATTCTTGAGGCCAAATTTGTTAGTAACCGCAGCACTCACCAGGCGGTTTACCAGTTGAATCGGGGGGGCGGGTGGACGACCAACCCGCCTTGCGGACAGGCCGGGGATGAAAGGGACACTGACTCAGTTGGAAGATAGTAAAATTGAACTTAACGTTTACTTACAGTAAGATTCCAACAGTGGTTACACAACAAAACGACAGTGGTGAAGCAGTAGTTAAAGATGACAGGTAGGAGATAGCAATTGCTTTTTCCGATGTATGTGCGGATGGAGAGCTCACTGTTCGGTGAAATAATAGCCAGGGTGTGACTATTCGTATGCATATGACTATTCGTATGACTATTCGTCCATGGGGACACGGATTCCTGGACAGGGTGATCAGTCCTATCCGAGGGCTTGTGTGGAACCCGGGACCCTGCGCTTTAGCGCGCTGTTCCTTTTATAAACTCTTCAGCCAATCGGAGGAGGCTGCTGATTTACAGTTAAGAGAGTGTGTCTGCTGGCCAGGCAGTCACGCTTCTCCTGCAGCTCCTGATTTGTTAAGGCTGTCTGATCATGAGCTGGTCAGCCTCATGATCATGAGCTCTTCACACGCTGAACATGACCCGCTCTTGTGTTCTGCATTGGTCTGGCATGTGGGCTGAGCGTTTGGTCACCTTTTGTACTCAGACAAAATTTAACCTTAACAACAACAGTTTACTCTTTGGCTGAATTTGGTCCACCCAGATTACCAAGTTACTGAAAGATACAGTTATTTTACACACCCACCAAATGCTACACTAGTGCAAGTTACAATAAATGTGCCACTTTCACCTGTTTTCTGATCAGCATAAGCCTTTTAGTAGTGTGGTAGCTATGGTGGTCCAGGGACTCCCACGATTTGTTTGCTAATGCCTTTAAAAATACCTGAGGATATTTTGTGCCTGAAAACCATCTTGTACAAGTCCGTGTCTAACCTAATCCTAAAACTATGCAAACAACTCAAAATGTGCAATCAATGAGGAGAGGCTGAAAAAGCTAGGCATGTTGTGGAAAAGGCACTTAAGAGAGGACATGACAGCAGTCTTCAAAGACATGAAGGGCTGCTGTAAAAAAGAGGGAAAACACCTTTTCTTTCTAGCTGTAGAGAGGAGGGTGCAGACCAATGGCTTGAAATTGGAGCAAAGTAAGTTTAAGATTGGATATTCAGAACAAAATTCTTCAGTGTTAGAACAGTATGGCAGTAGAATACACTGCCTAAGGAAGTCGTGGATTCTCCATCATTGCAGTTGTTTAAGAAGAGTTTGGACAGCCACTGATTGGGGATGATCTAGGCATAGCTATGCCTATGTTCTACCATGGGTATTTCCCATGCTTCTGGGCTTTGCTGATTGCCCCCACTGCCTCCTCCCTTTTCTGCTACATGTGTCAGGGTGTTCTTAAGCCTTCCAAGAGGCATTAGTTGTTGGCTAGAGCTAGGGACTTTGACTGGGGTATGCCAATGCTTCTGCTGGGACCAAAGCCAGAGGTTTCTGGCTAGAAGGCCTTGCCCCTTCACTCAGGGTCAGACCGATCGCCATATTTGGAATCATGAAGGAATTTTACCATATGGTAAAAAAGACCCGTTATAATTTCTCCAAGTTGTTTTTAAAAACATGGAGCCCAGAAATGCACCTAATACTTGAAATAAAGCCTAACCAATGCTGAGTAAAAACAGAATATCACCTCTTGTATCCACTTATTTTAAATTTTAAATTGATGTAGCCCAAAACTGCGTTCACCTTTTGTGCAGCTGTCACATGACAGATTCATGCAAAATCTATAATCCACCAAGACTCCTAGATCCTTTTCTGTAGTGCTCCCATCCAGCCAGTTGTCACCCATTTTGTATTTGTGTTGTTGACTATTCTTCCCAATACTGTGTCTTTCATTGTCACCTTGCATTTATCAGCACTGAACTCCATCCAGTTGATTCCAGCCTATATGTCCAATTCAGACTTGTATATCATCTATTCAGCAATATAGTTGGTCCAATAAAAGGTATTAGCAAACAAATCCTGCTTTCAGCGTGTACCTTGTCAGTTATGAGCCTGACCATAGATATTCATTATAACTGGTCTTTAAACACTGTCCTTTTCTAACACATGAAAGCACCCGACTCAGACTGAATTTTCTTTAGGTTCCGATAAAAATCCTTACCCAAGTGTCTGGCTTCAGGATTGCTCACTAACAAACAGAGGAGAATTGGGCTATTAACAGCGTGCAGTCTCCTGAGAATAGGATGTGTGTGGAGACAGATAGGGAATGGTTTTACTGTCGCATGCATATGACTGACATATAGAAAGATTTTTCCATCTTGAAGCAAGATGAAAAGTCAATTTTTTTTTAATTGAAAAAAATTAAAGGATCAATCAAAACATTTCATGCTGATAGTTTTGACTGCAAACCTTTTAAAATGTATCTCAGCATCATATGCTTATTATAATTTTAAAATAAAAATTCATTTTGATTTGGAAAACTGAAACTGTGTGGTCCTAAAATGTCAAAATGGATGTTTTAACAATTTCCAAACTTTTTTCCCCAAAATGTTTTGAGTTGGGCATCTATCCCAAATGACTGTTTTTATGCAAAGAGTTTTAGTGTCAATGCACTGGCATTCTTTTTGATGAAAACATGATTCACTGAAAAATTTCCAACCACCTCCAGTGTCTATCATATGAAGAATTGACAAGACTGTGAACTAAGCAAGTAAGTTTCTGTCATTTTTTGTAGATGTTGTTTTGATTCACAAGCTTGAATTTCAATAAATGTGACTAGGGTTGGGAGAGAAAGGGTATGTGCATGTGCAGTTGTAAACTTTTTTTTATATCTAAACCTCTCTGTTTCCTCATCTCTTTGCTTATCTTTCGTCTGATGCAGTGACAGCATCTGACTCCTAAAGGAGCTAGAAAGCTAAAGATAGCTAAGCACATAAATGAAAATGAAAAATCAATGAAGAAAAACACCAGTCAACTTTAACAATTGCTGCATTTGTAAGGCTGTTCCTGATGTACCTGTGGGGACTTGTGAGAGCGCCAGCTGTACTGGTGACTGTGGAGACTAGCCAGCAAAATATTTTCATCAGTATCCACCTGGCCAAACCGCAGTGTCTCCTGTGTGTCATTACAGATCACAATATGGCTGAAGACCAACTCCTCTGCCTCAGGGCATTGGTTCTGAAAGAAAAAGAAATGAAAGCCAACAAGCATCAGATTAATTGCAAGATGTTTGGCAGCTGTCTGCCCAGTGGCTATTGTTACAACACAGAAACACTATAAAGTCTTCTGTCCTTAGCTTTGGTTACGAAGTATTCTGTACATCCAGCATAAGTACAAACTAGTGCAGGTTCTAAAAAGTATATCCCAAGAATATATTTGGATTTATGTTCCTCTAATATAAATCATAAATATCTAAAGCTGAAAGAAAAATTAAATCTCATAACTTTTAAAAATGACTAAAGGAAAATAAATTAACATATGTTGGAAACAACATATTATCTGCTGCAGACAGGGTACTGGAGGCTGAATATATAGCAGTACTCTAGCTTCCTGACAACAGATCTGTGAGGCCATCAGGGCCCACATCTTCCTTCCCACCTGTTTCTTCTGCTTTGAAATGCTGCTGCGGATCATTCTGGAGCAAATCTTTCCTCCCTGAAGGCTTTCTTTTCTTACGGTGCAACACTTAAAAGTGGCAGGACAGAAGAAGCTGCAACTCAGGGAGTAGTTTAAAAAATCCACAAGGTTAGTTTGAAAATACATAGTGTATTTTAATAGCCCAAAGGGCAAAATACTAAACTGTCTAATGCATTTTCAAAAGAGCATTTTAACTTTTTAGAAATACTTTCCTTTCTTCGTAGCAGTCCCTCCCTCAAACGTTCTATCTGGCTCCTTTTCACTTCTGTTCTAAGGTATCACAGCAATGGAAAAAGCATTCTGGGCATCTTTCCATCAGTTATTCTATTTGCACAATGGGTTACATGACAGTCACTATAAATTACCAAGGCCACAGGGCTTCCCTTCTGCAGGCACAAACTTCAATTCCCTACAGAGAAGAGGCATTCAGTGCCAAGGCAGGGTTAGTGGTAATGCTGCCACTGTCCCCCCTGGACAGGTTTATCAGATGGAACAACTGAAAAGTTCGCTCGGGGCCCACACAGGATCCTGCCAAGGGAAGCTGAGTGAGGAATGCAATGAGCCAGCACTCCTGTTAGATGCAACAGCCTTCCCATTCCCTCATGTAGCCTTCTTGACTCTTAAAATGATGCCAAATTATGGCATATTTCTCTGGTAGAGGTTTCAATTGATGGGAGCCAGAGTGCCTGTCCCAAGGTGAACTTTCAGTTAGCGAGGTCCTGAAGCCCAAGGTCTGAATTGGATCTACATTTTTAACTCAACTGAAATAAGGTGATGCTTATTAAGCATTCCTTTTAGCCTTTCATTCATTAAGTCAGGGGCCAATAATCTTTACAAGCTGTGTGCCAGAACAACCCAGTCCCAGGCCAGTGTGGGCTGGGTGGCTTTGGTGACATGTCAGTAGTGAGGGGGGTTTGCCTGCTCCCATGCCAGGGACAAGCAGTTGGAAGCTGTGCCCATTTCACCACTGATTCTTCCCAACCCTAGGTCTCCAGCTGGGGCAAGGGCACAGCTTCCAGCCAGAGGGGAGCTGCACCTGCACTGCTGACACTTCTCCCCACCCTCCACTTCCTGGTTGCAGCACAGACATTGTGTCTAGCTGGTGAGGCATCAAGCTTGAGCACGGAATCAAGAAACTGCAGCTACTTCTTCCTGCCTTCTCCGTTTCCCTTCTCACCCCCCACAGCTTCCTGGCTGCAATGTGGGCACAGCTGGAAGTTGCCCCGCCTCAGCTCAGTTCCCACTGGCTGGAAGTTGCAGCAGTGCTGTAGCTGGAGAGCTGGGGGCAGGAAGAAACAGCAGCAACAATGTGGGTGCAGCTTCCAGTTGCCTAGCTCCAGCACAGTTTCTTCATGCCCAGCAGCTAGTTCCTCCTACGTGTATATTCACAAGCTTCCTGGGTTCTTGGACAACAGCTTGGAATCACTAAAGAACAAGGAAGAGAGCCAAGTATTTCATGGGGAGCTCTCTGATCACACATACTACTGGTACCTGCTACAGTCACATTATTATGAGAAACACTGTGGGCCAGTTGTTTAAAGTTAGGTATGTGCCTAATTTACACTCACAGTTGTGCCCAGTTGCACTCCTGAATGTGGGTTCATGGCTTTCACTGAATTTCAGTGGGAATTCAGTTGGAACTAGGGGTGCTGAATTTGGTCCCTACTGTGACTAAAATAATGTAACTGAATATGAAAATTACTAGTTAGGTGCATTTGTATACAAAATTATATGGCCCCTGAGAACAAATTAGGTGTGTAACTAGGCACTCTTAATATCTGGCCCTTTGCTTCTTGTGAATTTCTCTGAATTATGCCGCACATCTTTCATGAAAATAAACAGAGCTTAATCAATAATGTAGTCAAAGTCCCACTTTTTGGAAGCAGTGAAACTCGCTACAGAGCCTTTGTATACATTGTATTCAGTAGCGGATTTGGGTAGGCTGTAGGCTGACATTTGCAGTGCCACTTCAGAGTGCACAGTTTATTTTGGCATTCTCTAATGGCAGATCTATGACTTCTTATTGTCAAGCTGCCATACCCACATACCCATATATCTACCACAAACATATATTTTCTTGTTACAGCTTTATGAAATGCTCTTCTTTAAAGGGCAGATTTAAAATCCAACCAACTCAGTATGTTGTTATAGTTAAATCTGGATAAGACCTTAGGGAATTTTATAAAACTTTTTTCCCCTCAGGAAACATCCACTAGATTTTTCTGGTTAAATATGTAACCAGAAGACTAAAACAACAGCACCATAAGACATTTCAACTACAGTCTTCTTAATGGAGTGTTAAAATAGAGCTTAATTACCACAGAAAGTAACTTAATGTATTTTCTAAAGTGCGAAAAGATTACCAATAGCTTGAACTCCACTTAGATATCAAATGCTGGCAGTGGTTACAAGTCTTCAATGCTAGAATTGCTACCAGCATCTACTGGTTTTAACAGCAGTGCTTTTCAGGAATTTGATACAACGGGCATTGTAAGTGCTGTGCTGAACTGGATTCTGTTTGCATAACTTGGGACACAGGATGCCAAGCAACAGCAAATTTACCTGAAGGGGAACTGCAGTGGCACAAAGCCCACGGCACATGCTGGGAGTGTTACAGGTGGCTACAGAGGCACCAGTGCTGAATAATGCCAGGCAGGGGGGGGGTTGACATGCCAAAGTTGGCTGGCAATGTGGTAATTCATCTACTTATTCATCTACTGATGGGATTGCTCCATATCCCATGCTGTAAATGAAAGGTGCTTTCCTTTAATAGGTCTTGGTCTGTGTTTCTCTAATGTCAGTCCCTTGGAGTTTCAATAACTCCTGCACCAGCATAGATTTATTTAGCCCTGAAACTCCTGCTAAAGTATGACACTAGACATGAGTGATATCCGACAACAAATCAGACCAACCAATAAAATATCAACTGGTATAGAGTCAGGTCAGTTTTGGGGAATAACTCCCACCTTTTTTAAAACATTACTGACTTTTATTTTCCGTCTTGGAGGCCTGGAAAGCCTGTCATATTCACTACGCTTTCCAATATTTTGTGAACCCTCTTCAGGGGAAAAAAAATGATGTACCATAGGTCTCCAAGCTTTCCCTTGCCCCAGAGGGATGATTCTCATTACCTAGAAAGATCTTCCAGCTAACGACTATTTCAAAGCATTCCCTGGTCTGGAAACAAATCACAGAGGTGTAGGCCTGGTCACGTCTATTATCTTTGTGCTTTGCAAGCCACTGTTCAATTGTGGAAAAATTTTGCATATATTACTTTGTGTGGGTGCCTGAAGGAAAGACCTTCACTAAGTTCACACATCCGTTCCCACATATTCCTCCAAGACACGGCAACACATTTTCATCACTGTTACAGTGAAGCATAAGCCTAGGCTTACTACATGCACTGAAGTTATCATCTGGGAATTTAAATGGTAGCTACACGCAGCTTTCCCCTTCCAGTCCTTGTGGTAGAGAGATAGGGTAACTGCTGTGATCAACTTCACTGGAGACCTTTAGCTTGAGACCATTTCTTAATTAATAGAAGTCAATCTGCTAGTAACAAAGTATCACCCGGTCCATGAGTGGAAAAAAGCTGTACTAGTTTCTGTATGGTTAAAAGGGGAGTTTTAATACAATCTGAGGGCTTTAGGAAAAGATTTAAACAGAATGACCACTACAGAGCTGTTTGCATTTTTCGAACAGTGTTTACTTAGTACTTGTATTTGAGGAGCTGTTCTCTCTGCTGACCCTTCGTCTATGGAATTCATGAAACACTAATGTTTTGAAACAACTTGGAAAGGTTTAAATGCTCAAATCCAGGGAAAAATATCCATTTTCTGTTTCACCATACGCTCTATATGATATCACTTAACAATAGCCTCTTAAGTTTCCCTATACAGCAATTTGATAATTAAAACCATTTTTACTTTTAGCTTTGCATTCAGACGTGCATTAGACTATTACTGCTTGTATTTAAACATTGATTTCATGTTATAAAAGATTACACAGTGCAGCACAACATCAATAAGGGAAACTGTTTAAAAAAAGTGCTAATCCTCTCAGGTTTTTAGCATGTGACCTAGAAGTGGAAAGCAAATTGTGTGCTTGGTGTTTTTTAGGCCTAATCTACTTTAAAAACTTTCATTATCATTAGAAAGAATCTATCCATATCTAGCAAACACAGGCACTGACAGAGGGTTCTGTTAATTTTGAACTCTTGACCTAAAGGTGCAAGGCCAAATTGCTTCATGCTTCGTCTGTCTGCCCAGTGAGTACAAAATTACTTGTCTCAGATATTAATCCAGAAAAAAAATATGTGGAGAATTCAAATAACTTTTCCTGCTTATTAAATTCATGTTTCTGGTTGGCAGCATTTACACTGTGCTCCATGTGAACACCGCACATCAAACAATATGTATCACTGGGATATTCATTTCTCCCCCTTGTGGAGGTAAAACCACATACATAACATCTTGGTAACAATTAATTTAATAAGCAGTTCTGAACCCACTTCTGTGTCAAATGTCCTCTAATTTCAAAGTACTGCAAGTTTTTAATCTAGAATACTCTGGGCTAGATACCCACCACATCAGAACATGGTGGCAAGTACCCTTGACATGAGAGGAAACGAGAAAATTACAGCAACAATTACAGAAGTATATCCTCCTGTGGCTCATGTTAACATTGCCAAATCCATGTATAAATCAGAACCAACTATTCATAGAATGTACCTGTCAGCAATATACTACGCGACATATGGCTCTACTTAATCAAATATACAATTCCATTTTTTCAACTCAGAATATTCCTTCAAGGCACTGTGTAGTCAGTCAGTCATTCACACTCTGATGTGGTTTAAAACATTTAAATATTTATGCACCATATTTTATTTATATGTATAACTGTGTCTGAGAGACTTTTGTATCCTAAGAGGAAACTGACCTTTCTAAAGGCTGTTTTGCAGTAGTTGCCACACATGTCTTTAGATGGTTTTAAGTCAAGAATATTCTGGGTTTAAACAAGCTATCAAACTCTCTTACATTTTCTGTGTTTGTTTTTTATTAAATGCATTGTTCAAAATATGACAAAAACAGAAATTGGAGCTACAAAGATTTTTGTTCGCATTGATATTTGAGCCAGCTGTAAAGATTTAAATCACACTAGCTCTTGTTTTACGAATGGCCTTTGCAACAAGAAAACCATGGAATGCCCCTAAAAAAAGATTTTTTTGATATAAAACAGATGTTTCATCTTTTTTCTTGGCTTCTTATTGTAGTGCCATGATAGGTAATTCATTCCAAGGCTCCGCATACGTCTTCAGGCAGATAAAGAAAATGATTTGATTTTAGGTCTGTATTGGTGGAAGGGAATCACAGACCTTTGAGAAGTTATTGCAGAAGCTAGAATCTCTGGGCTGGGACTGGTCTTGACCATTAATGTTGCATGTACACAATGCAATATGAGACTAATTCTGAATTTCAGTAAGGATAAAAGTAGTAGATGCTGGAAACAATACACTATACTACTTAAAAAGCTGTGGTCTTATGTATCACACATTGACTTTTATATTATTAATTAAATATTTTATATTTCAAAGATACCCTGGCAGTCAAATTCTGACTGCAATTATATCGCCGTTCTATTTCATGGACGCCCCACAGTTAGCTTAGACTTACCCAAGTGTAACACATTTCCTCTTAATTTTCAATGTCTTTGGGTTGATGTTTAATATCAAAAGGACTTATAATATATGTTTTTGCTAACTTGGCCTATTTTTTAATAAATTCTGTTAGTTTTCACTCTGATTTAAATTAATGAGAACAGCCAAAATGCAATGTCTTTCATTCCATTTTATTTGCATACCTGCTGCCATGCTTGAAGTGCTGTACTTAGGGAATGAACTGCATACTGCCCAAAGTTTATGAATATGGGATCCACCATCACCAAGCAGTCCAGCAATGTTTCTGGTGTTCTGCTAGAAATAGCAATCTGCCCCCAGATTTTGAAAGGTTTCACGACACTCTGCAGCGTTACATTTCGGAATCATTCCAGAAGTTTACAGTCACCCTGAGTTGAGAACTGGATCTCCTGGAAGACTGATGCATCGCTCCACTGTCGAAGATAAGCATGTGGTTCTCTGAAGGAAATGATTATATATTCTAGTTCAGAGGGCACATTTTTATCAGAGATAAATGGTTGAAGAAACCGTGGTGGTGCTGTGAAATAAGAGGACAAATATAACTATAATACAATAGCAATACTACATGAAAGCTGCAGGAATATATATACTTTTCCATGTTTATTTCCATTGGAAAGAACTTTATACCTGAACAAAATGTGTAAAATACATGGGACACTAAAAGGCCTGAAACTTAAAATTACTGATGATAGTACATAATGGATGCATCTACATGAGACACTAACTGTGCAGTAGCACGTCACAGCGCCAACAGTGCTAACATGCTACTGTGCAGTATTATTAGGCTACTGCATGGTAGCATCACTAAACAGGCATTCACTGATGCTACTGAACAGTAACTCCGGTTAACTGTGCATTTATTTAGTACTTGATTATACAAGTAGTAAATAAATGCACAGTAACCACTTCACAATAGCCTCTTGTGTAGATACGCCCAGTATTTATTAAACAAAAACATAACTCTTAACATTAACTTGTGTGTGGCAGACAAAATGTACATAAAAATCCAGCACTGCATGGAATACAGTCAGCCAGACTGCTTTCTTGCATAGTACAGAACAAAGAATTGGGCCTTACACTGTAAGCCATTCAAAGTGGGGACCACAGTTCCATAAACCTGTGTGCATGTATGTGTGCAAGTGTGCATGAGCATCCACTCATATTTATGGCAGCTTACGCATACCAGTAATGCTGACAATGTTGTACTTGTTGAACTGCAGTTCTGCGGACTAGAAAGCTTCATAATGAAAATTCTAGCCTTGCTCTGATTAGCAGAGCATTCAAAACCACAAGCTTACCCTCCCTTTCATAAGCAACATAATGTAATCACTCAGAAACTTAAACCAAAACAAAGTCCAGAAACAAGATTGAGAAACACATATAATGGATTTCATGCTGTGCACTAAAGGCTCTATCTATCTTGTGGAGCGCTGAGCACCGTGGCCTGCATTTAGGAAAGCACGTAAACACTTGTGTAATATTAAGCACTGGAGTAGCCCCATAGATGTTGTTATTTATGTTACCAGGACAACTCACATGCTTAAAATGAACATATATTTAAGAACTTTGCTGAATGGGAGCCAAAAATGTTGAGCACCTTCCAGGATTAAGCCCTTATTTTTCAAAAGCATAATGGATTCAATAAGTTTTCTGCTCTGTTTGGATAGTACCTAGCACAAGAGAACCCCAACACTTAGGGCCTGTAGGTGTGATAATAAAAATAACAGCATTAACAGCATCAATGTAATTCTTGCTGAAAAGTGAAATAGCTGTATTTGATTTTAATTTAACTTTTGCTTTTTGCATTGTGTAATTTGACAGCTCCTGCATCTAGAACCAGAGTACAATTGCTAGAAACTTAAGTCCTGGTTAGGTCTTGCTGATGTAGAAGAAATTATTTACTAGATTCTAAGCACTGAAATTATTTTACAAGATGCCAGTAAAATTGGATAAGTGGTATATTTTAATGTTTACAAGAAACAAAGAACTATTTATGAAGAAAGCTGTCCCACTCAAAGTTATCCAAGATATTTGCTCATCTTCCACGGAAAGCATTCCTGGCATTTGAAATCAGACAATAATCTAAAGATCTCTTGGAATATATTTGCCATTAATGCAATGACAGAGAGCACTGAATAAAAACATATGTAGTTCAAAAAGTAATCATAATTAGAATAACGTTTAAATCTGCAGTTCTCAGAACTTTTTCAAGAGGTTAAAAAATCTTCTATCATTTCAACAGTCCTGTAAACAGTAGAAAATTTAAAAGGTTGAACTGATGCTGTAAGATGGTTTGAAAATGAAGTGGCACCTGCTAGCACTAATCAGCGCTCAGAAATCTGGACTGCTTCTACAATTACTTATTCCCAAATGAAGAAAGGAAGCTGACCAGGCAGTCACACTGCTTTTGGTATGCATGCTATCAATCCACAGAGCAGAAGTCATGAATTTGACACTGAAATCTTTACCATTGGTCAGCCTTAGAAGTAGTTTATTTGAATGATAGCTGTTTGAATGAGGAAACTAATTCTATAAAAGGCAAACTGATGATGATTAAAACCAGTAAATCATAATTATATCATTTTAATATTATGAGTAATGAGGTGCCTACCCGTGCCCAACTGATCAAGATGATGGCAGAGATGGAGTTCCAAATGAGCAAACTGGATCAAAACACTAAGTGAAGGCACAAACCAAGGAGTAAAACAGGAGTCGACCCGGGTACAGGCTGCTAATGCTGTAGGAGTTACAAGCTGATCACATGCACTTTGAGAGCCAGATTCACTTTCTGAGCTGTAGGAAATAAATAATAAAGTACTAGTTCAGTAATTTCTACTTTTTATCACTATAGCAGAATTTGACTGTTTGCTATTCTAGTTTTCTGACATGGCTAAAATCATCGTTTTGATTTATGGTTAACTTAAAGTTGGTGTATATATATTTTTTCAAGAAGAACTGGGCAGCAAGATTTCAGTCAAACAATTTTGATGTTACAATAGACTGGATTCATTTTACTCCCTGAAACATGAATCACAAAAATAGGCAAATTATGCTTACAGAAATTAACAACAAAATATGACAGCTATGTTTAATTGCTTGTTAAACTATGTACAGCGTTAACTAAGTAAGTTGCCATCATTTTTGTCCTTTTTCATTTTCAAGACATTACTTAAAAAAAAGCCTTTGACAAATCTCTGCGCTATTACAAGTTCAGCACAGAGCCCTGTGACACCTATTATGATGCAATAACTGTACCATTTAAAATGCCATCTCATTGGATTTTCTCTTGCTAGCAGCAATTCCTGACACCATGATTATTTCCAAGAATTATCTTGCAGTCTCTTGAGAACAGCTAACACCACATCATGATCATTTAGGTTGCTAAGACACCATACAAGTATAAATAAACTTTCTAATTTAAGTCAAATCTATCATTAATACTACTTGTTCCTATTCTCTTAGCTATTTAGCACTTAGAGTTTGGGGGTTAAAAATCCTAGGTTTCGCTGGAGACCAAAAGCTCTGAGTTTCTGTCCACAGTTAAATACTGGTTTTGTTTTGAGCTTTAACTACATCTTCAATAATTCATGTTAGTTGGAATTTAGAAAATAATCAAGATATAAAAATTGTGACCAAAATCTGGACTGCAAATTCCAAAAATGTAACCAATATATTGTGTATAGAGCCACACTTTCAAGCTTTCCAGGTATGAATCTGCAAAGCTGTGAACATATGTGTGCCCAGAGTTTTCAGGTGCAGGCATCTGTACTTATGCTTTAAATGCAAATATTTGTGTGCACACACAAGTTTAAATATCATCCCATCTCATAGCAAATAACTACCATGACATTTTCTTAAGGAACTTAAAGCCAACTATGGACTTGTGGACATGATGAATTCTGGGATTCCTGAACACCTTAGATAAACATGCTTGTGCCACACATTTAATAAAGGTTAACTCAAGACATGTTAATTAGCAACAGAACAAGACAGAATATAACGCATAGGGAGGGCAAGGGAGGAGAGGAAGAGCTCCTATTTGATTTATGGTGGATTCCCTAAGCTTTCTTTACCTAATATTTAGGAAATGTTAAGTGTCACAGGCACATTCACTATTGCAATTGCCAGTGTTAAAAACACCATCTGCAGTACAGCTGATTCCTATCATGCCAGCTGGCATTTTTGGAAATAAATAACTCTTTAAGTGATTTAGTGCAATGGAGTCAGGAGATCAAGGGTTTTTTTGGCTCTGTTACTTTCAATATATGCCTTAGTCTTCACCTCTGTAAAATGGGGACACTGATGCTTCTTTGTCAAGTGATGTAAAATAAAAATGTAGAAAGCATTAGGCAAAAGCTAGTTACTACTACAGTAGACTAAAAGAGAGAAGTGAAGTGAAAGCTTAGGAGTCCATTCAGATTAAATGCCCAAAGTTTAAATGATGATCTGTAATTTCAGAAGAACTGGCAATATTGTAAGAATGTGGTGTCTTGTGATCTTTTGGCATACCTGGTTCTAGCAAAAGAGATGCATTTAAAAAAAAAAAAGGAGAGAAAAGAATGAAAAAGTTCAGAACCTTAAAAATTATGTAATTTGAATATTTCTTAATTTATGACCCTCTCTGTATATATAAATTTAAATGCTATTACTACTGCTACTATAATAACCAAATCAACTCATTTATCCATGTCCTTGGTAACCACCAAGAGGCATTCTCTCCAAAGTTACTATTCATTGTGGTAAAAAGCAGAGCAATGTAGTCTGAAGCCTTTAAAGAGTGCCTCAAAGTTTCTTTGAAAGCAAACATTTTTCTTTTTAGGAAACCATCCTACTAATGACTCAAAGTTTTTCTTTCCTCATTTATTATTACAAGGGTATTTTAAAAAAAGCAAAATTCATATAACTCAGATTCTTATTTATTATTTTATATGATGTCTACTGTTCTAGGGTCTTTGTTTGCCACCCCTGATCATAATAATAACTGCAAGGCAACATGACATGTTTGATGTAGGAGGACATGTGTTGGAAGCTTCACACCAGGGAAGTAATTTAAGTAATTTATCCATATTTTTCTCTGATCTCCTTGCCCTTCAAAGAATAGACCAGGTGGGGTAATAGTATGGAATTCAAAATGTCAGGAGTAAAACATTTTTAAAGGTTCTAATCATGTAGAACCACTTTAATATGAAAAAGACCACCAGATCACCAAATGAACAGAACAAACTGCTCAAACCAACGCCACCACCAACCATCCAAGAGTGATGGAATTCATTCTTATAAACTAGGGAAAAATACCACATTTACTTGAATTCAAGACAAGGTTTCCCTAACCAGCATGGGGGAAAAAAAGCCTTATCTTATGTTTGAGTATTGGCCTAGGGCAGGTGGTGGCTCAGCCTCTCCTGAGCCAGGATGGTTGTTTGGCAGGAGAAGGGGGGGTCACAGGGTGAGTATGGGGGAGGCTAGGGGTGGGGTGGGGGAACAGGGGAGACCTGCATGTCTGGTTCAGGGGGGCGCAGAGAAGACTGCATTGCCTGCAGACCCCCCCTAGTCCCCAGCATGCCAAGTCTTAGATTTGGTCCGGAGTAGGCTACCACCAGTTCTCCCTGGTCAGACTGGTCTGAGGCTGAGCTGGGGCCACCACTGGTGCTGACTGATCCAGAGGCATAGGGGGCACAGGACAGGGGGAAGGCAGCAAGGGGAGCACCTCGGGGGCAAGGAGGGAGGGAGGGCAGGCAGGCAAAGAGGAAAAGGAGCAGAGGGCCAAGGGGTGGGGTTTGGCCCCCTGCAGCTGCTTTTCCAGCCACAGGAATGGGGGGAATGAATTTAACATGACCTTCTAGTAATTAGAACACATTTATAATTTCCATGTATAGAATCTAATTACTGAGGGGTTGACTGAAATTTGAAGTTGTCTTGAATTTGGGTAAATACAGTAGTATGCTAGAGCAGAAGAGTGAGTTTTTTTCTGTACAGCAGGATGAGCACAAAATGACTGTGTTTGCAGTGCCTGGGAACTCTCTGGAGGGACACACCTGGGTAAGTGGCAGGCTTGAAGGGCCTAATCCTGACTGGGAATTCTTGGGGTGTGCTGGACCAGGCTCATCAAGCCTGCAGAGCCCCTGCCTCAAGTGCCCATGCTTTCTCACCTTAAACAAAAAGATGTGGGCCACAATAAAGTGGCCCAGTCTATTACTACCTTTGGTTTGGCCACAAATTTGAGCTTTTGTGGCATGACAGAAGGCATGGGCATCTGTTTGCTTTCACTTTGTGATGTGATACAAATTTTTACAGCAGCATAAACGTGATGTCTGTTTCCACCCTAAGTCATTGAGCAGGGAAGCACTAACAGCTAGCCAATAGGAAATGCCAGGTTCAAGACTGTGTCTGAACTCCTCCACTAAGCTTAGATATCAGGCTCAGGGCTCCAAAGAAGCTGCTTCCATTCCGTCAGGCTGCAGACTGCTCAGAGAGGAGACAACTATGTGAACCAGAACACCCTTACTTCCAGCAGCATGGAGTTCACTCTTAAACAACAATGGCAGGATGCCAGTGCCCACCTTTGGCCCGATAATTAGTGGTAAGAGCACTTGCCCAAGAAGTCAGGGATGTGAGTTCTAGGTGCACTGTAAGGGAATTCAAACCTACATCACCCACTTCCAAGGAGAGTATCCTAACACTCCAGCTAGATAGGCAGGCATTCAAACAGTAAAATGGTAACCAAGTAAAAGGGAGTGAGTGAGTCTCTAGCCTCATGGATATAGCACCCTCTTGGGTTCCAGCCCCTGCTACCAGGATTATTTTGACCAATGGCTAATGTAAAATGCACATGCAGTCTTGGCAGCATAAACAAAAATCTGGGACTCCTCGTTCCCAGGTACATAGGCAACTGGTAGGGGAGCCACTGGGGGGGGGGGGGGGGGGGAAGCACGTGCTCCCTCTGACAGGGCCATCCCCACTGCTGATGGCGTCTGCAGGTGCTCGCCAGCTCCATCCCTGTCACTGCCAGCGTGTCTGTGGGTGCTTCCTAGCTCTGTCCCTGCTGCTGCCATCTGCAGGTGCTCCCCAGCTTCATTCCCACCACAGCCTCCAGCTTCTGAAGGTGCCCCCCCAGACTCAGGAGGCACCGGTCACCTATGCCCAGGGATGTGCCCTCTTTACTGGGCCTCAGTGTCACATTGCCTCTTGGTGGCTTTCTGGGCTTTTTATATATTTACTATGCAATGATTTATGATTAAAGAATAATAGTTAATCATGTCTTATGTGTAACATGTGCCAGGGGACTAAGTAGTGCAATAATGTCGCTATGTACTAATAGTGGCAGTAGGGGCCAAAAACCTAGAACTTTGTCTTCTCAGGTGGGTAGTATAAACCTTTGGCCACAGAGTCACATCCTTAGTGCAAGCTCTTTATCTCGCTCCATGAACATTATACTCTTGGCTGTCTAGTGTCCTGCTTCAACAGAAAAGGGGTGAGGGATACAGCTGTATTTTGTATTGAGCTGCATGCATGTTCCCAGCATGCAAGAGTCATTAAGTGTACATTGAGCTCACCTAAGGAATTGGGCAGAGCAAGAGAGGATAGGTGAGAAAGACAGGTCTAGTGACTGGTCTGGATTGCTTCTGAACAGGCCCCTAGCTTCAGGCTGCTGTGCTCAGGTTCTTTACAGGTCAAAATGGAGGCACCTAATGAATCTAGGTGCTTAAGAATCTAGGTGCCTTCTTAGGAAAGCATTTAACTAAAGATTCCTAAAAGTTGCCTATTCTAAACTTCACCCATAAGTACAAGGCACAAAACTAGAAATATCAGAAACACTAAGCCACAGATGAAAGGACAGGAAACAAGGTTACTGACAGTATACCAGAAAAGTAATTGTTTAATATAGGCTCAGCTAATCTTAAGGAGAGGGCAATGCCCCATGCCACAGAGGAAGACAATCCTTGTCAATCTGAATATGGGGAAAATGACTTCCTAACTACAAATTTGAGGATTTAGCATGACCCTGAGTGAAAGAGCAACTCCATTTAGCCAAGAACCTCTGAGTTTTACAAGTACCATAAAGAGCATCATGAACACCCCAACTGAAAATCCTTAAGTCTTAGCTGTGGGTAGTGGTCAATGTCCAATGCCTTGTTGTTTCCCCTTCTCCCTTCCACCATTCCATGCCATGGCATTCATAAGAGGAAAACAATTCTTCCTGAAGGAGACCAGCAAAAGCCCTGAAATATCAGATCACCAGAGACCTACTACACTATAAGAAAATTACCTCTACACCCCAAAATGGAGATTACAAATACTTAATTACTGATTTAAGAAAACACTGTTCTATCGAATTTTCCCTTCCATAAACTTGTCAGTTTGATCCTAACACAATTCAGGCTCATTAATCCAATACTTTGCTTGCAAGACCATTCCAAAAATTCACTCTTCTAATGGTTAGATTTTTTTTTTAATATTTTCCAATCTAAATTTGTTCATAACCTATTTGATTTTTTATGACAATCTTGATTTTTAGCCTTAAAAGCTCTTCTCTGTCCCTAAACTTTACCCCACGAATATATTTAAAAAAAAAAAATCATACCTGTGTAGCAAACTTGTTAAGCCAAACAAGGCAAAATTCTCTGTCTGACCTTCAAGACTCCCATACTTTTCTTGTACCATGTGTGGAGCACAGAAATCAACTGCATGTAATAAGAATTTGAGACCTGCATTTTGTAACCTTCAAGCCACTTCCTACTACATGTCAGATACAATTAGATAATAAAACAGTTATCTGATTACTCAAAAACATTAATTTATTCAATTGAGTCCAAATGAAGTAAAAGTATTAAGAATAAGGAAAGAGATAAATAGTCCTCTGATTGTGAAATCATTAAAATTTGGTCATCAGATAATTGTGGTGTTGCAAAAATATAAATCATAGGTCAGATTTTCCAACATGCTCCAGGAATATGAAGATAGCAGAAACTGACTGCAAGTTATTAACTGACCTAAAAGGCACAGTGAACTCCTATGCCTCAGAGCAGGCATGATGCACCAAGTGGGTGTGTTAAAAAGTGAAGAATGGAAGTAGAAAGAATATCAGTATAAGCAGAACTGATTCTGATCTTACTGAATGAACCTTTCACCCTTTCTCTCCAAATCCCAGGACTACCAGAATTCTGAAAGTTGATCATTTAAAAAATACGCTGTTACAATATATTCACATATGATAATTTCATATCATACAAATTCAGAGCTGCTCTGGCTAAATACAT
>NW_005842369.1:86299-101035 GCF_000455745.1 Alligator sinensis | reverse complement strand
TGTTTCAACAGTGTAATTCTTTAAAGCAAAAAGGTTGTGACAAACCATGACATGAGAAAATATCCACTCAGAAAAGTTAAAGACCCCTTAACTCATTTAAATTATGACTCAAAATACTGGGTCATACTAGTCCAGGATTATTACAGGTTTTAACCTGGGTCATTACAGATCAAAATCCACTGAATCTAACTACTTTGAATGAAAACCAAAACCTTTAGCTAGAAACAAGATCATAATTTTCCACAAGACTTGCTTAAAAAAGTAAACATTTAAGCATTATTAAAATATGCTTGTATTTGTTTATGGTATCTTAGATTTGAAGATGTTTCTGCTAAGGCATTTTTGATGTTCTGTGAATATAAATATACTATATTAATAATTACAGAAGTACTTATTATTTAGAGAATAAAATATGTGCGACTACATAAGAAACAAAAACATGACTGGAATGATTAGAAATTGATGGAGCCTCTACTCTCAGGTTTCTTTTCTCTGCTTCGTTTCAGAATGTTACTTTGAAGAAATGACCATTAAACTTTTCTGCACATGCCATATGAAGGGTAAAATAATTCTGCTTCTGACCCCTCTTATTTTGGGGCTGCCTCTAGGGTACCACTGTCCATAATGCCACACCAGACGGTATGATTTCTGCTGAGCCTTTTTTACTGAAGACTCTATGGGCCACAAAAATCATTTCATTCAGGACTCTAGACCATATCTGAACACCAAAAGACCTTACAAGTTCAATGAGTATTATTCATATGCTAGGCTAACTTGCCCCATTTCCTGTATTTTGAATCACTTTAATCAAGCATGTGACTGGCATGCATATCAGACATTTTGGACAATAATACCTTAGGCTATCACTACAGTCCATCATGACCAACATCACTGCAGCCCATCATCTACTACTTGGTATGTCAGCTGAATCCATACCTTCCCACTAACTCTGGAGTTCTCCTGTCACCAAGTAATACGAGCCATATAAGTTTCATATTTTATTATTGATGTTAGGAATCAGTAATAAAGTTCTTAAAACACAAGGGACTAGCCCTCAAGTACTAGTTATTAGCATATCAGAGAGGTTACAACAAAAACCTGCTGAGCTTAAAAAAAGGTATTGTTACTGAGCACCAGCTGTCTGCACATGGCAGCAATGTGGGGGTCTGACCCATAATATAAGATCAAACAAAGGAAATAAACTCCAGTCAGATTAAGGATTGCTTAAGGCCTTCTATTATGTATGCTTTAACATTAATAGGAATTTTAAAAATTAACTAATCAATCATATATTTCCCCAGGACTTTAAAAATGTCAAGTTGTCACAGATCCACAAGGCAAGGTAGCTTAGAACCTTCACCCAGGCAGGGTAGCCACTTTTCCCCTCTTTTTTTGCAAATGAAACCCCCTCTCCCTAGAGCTCTTTGCTCCAGGCCTGGGCCTGGGATTTCTGCACTGTTGTATCTCATCCTGGATTTTTCACTAAACCCAAAAAAACTTCAACTTGTATTAGATATTTTTAACACTTTGGGAACTGTGCAGCCAGTGGATATTAGCAGTGATAGAACAGCCTTTTCCAAAACAAGGCCTCTTCCATTATTCCAGTAGTCAGTAGCGTGCCTAAGGCAGGGCGATCAGGGCAGCAGCTGTGGGTGACAATTTTGGGGGGCGGGGGCATAAAAATAACAGCTGCTGTTGGCTAGGCGCATTGCTAACCCTGGCACCCAGGAGTTGCTGCTGCCCAGGTCCCAAGCTGCCTGGTTCCATCTCTGCCACCATCATTCAACATTCGGAGGGTCATTAGATCAGAGTGGAAAAAACAAAGCTTGCATGTATGTCTGTGCTGGTAGCAATATATTCTTCTCTGGTCCAGGGATTTGATGAAAGACAGAACCACAGGTTCAGCAATGCCTACTGTTACCAACTTATTTCTTCTCCCCCCTTCTTAATGAGTTCCACAATATCTGCAGTTCCATAATATCTGCAGTCACCTTCTGAAAGGGTTCCTATTTCTGGTGAGAGTTGCAATTTTTTCAATACTTGTGAACTGCTTCAAAATCTCCAAGCAACCACAATTCAGAAAATTCAGAAATAATCATTGCTTCATGCATCAGATCCCGTTACGTTGAGAAAGGGACATTGTGTACCAGGCACAATAGGTTCATGTGGTATCTCTGGAGAACAACCATCTGCCTTCTGATTCCCCTAGGTTCAATTCTCTAAGGATCCCACTATAAAGGGCTCCTTTCTCCCATGTGTATATTTCTCTGCAGCTGATCTTAAGTGGGTTTGCAGTGTTGAACTGGCTACAGAGCTCAATTTTCCAAAAAAGAGAACAGCCTGAAGTCCTGTTCAAAATTCTGCCACAGAGACAGAGATTGTTCCTCATCTGAACAATCTGAAATTGGAGTTGCAATATGTCTCAACTATGTCTCAGTTTCCCCACTTCTGGATAGCATCTGGGTTTTCCCCCAAGCCAGAGGCAGTATTCTGCTAGGCTCATGCTTGTTGGACTGTTACCCTGCATCAGGACTAGGAGGAGGCGGGTACTCTTTGACTCCAGGTAAGGACCTACGTGCCAAATCATTTCCCATCACCATCTCCATCCATCTTATTGATTATACACCTTAACCTTTCTGTGCCTTCCTTAGGGTATTTATCAAGTATATCTGTTACAGACCTCGGATCCAAACATCCTTCTCCATGGCAAGTACTCATAAGGTACACACTTATTCAGATCAACTACATCAAGGCAGTCAGAGTTACTTACCACTCATATCCCACAATCCCTAGACCTACCTTCCAACTGCATCATCTCTAGTGGCAAGCCTTTTTCTTTCCTCTCCACATCTGTTTTGATCTATTTGATGGGCTTGAAGGCTGAGCTCAGCAGAGTGCATGTTGTGTCTCTTAGCTTAGCTATCTGAAAGGCCCCCTTCCTTCTGGCATCTGTTATACTTTTCACATCAAGCACTTCATGAACTATTTATTCCCTCCATTTGGTTTTCCACTAAGACCAGGTAGAGATGTTCATTTTCTACCTGGAGAATCACCATTCTCACAGTAGAAATCAAAACTGTACAGATGTTCAGGCTTGTCCTCCAGGAGCAAAAATGGCCACTTCAGAAGAAAAATAACCTGGTAAAAAACAGGGTTAAATCACTTCTGGGAGAGTTTCCCTTGGGAGACTGAATGTTTATACAGTTTCCCTCATCTTAACTCTGCCTGGGGCCAGGCTCCTCCTAGGGAAAAGCTTCCTGTCTTTCTAAGACAGGTCATTCCAGTCTTGAGAAGGTGTTGGGGAACAGCTGCTCCACCTGTCCCATAGATTGAGATGTGAAGGAAGCAGCAGCCAGGAAGGTGCATACCAGGGGGAAAATGTCCCCCTCCTGCCAATCAGTTGACTGGCAGGATGTGGGGAGGGGAAGTGGGGTGCATTCTCCCAGGGCAAGGACCTTCCTGGCTTTCTATTTCAGCTGCCGCTGTCAATGGCCACTTGACAACCTATCCCCTTCCCAGGCAGAGGAGAAAGCAGGTTGTCAATTAATGGGCTCTCCTAAGGACGAAGCTGTTCCAGGGAACAGTCTTCTAGCACCCCCTGATTTGAGAGCTTACTTGTGCAGCTCTCTAGCCACAGGGATGGAGAAACATCTGTCCAGCTCCTGAGCTATTTTTCTACCAGAAAAAAATTATTCTTGTAGAAATGAATATCTGTATGAAGGAAAAGTAACCATTTATAGGCCCTGAACAAACACCCAGGGAACTAAATATCAGGCAGCTGCCCACTTATATTTGCAGACATAGTACATTTGGTCTCTGAGATCCTGAGTTAAATATAATTTCTAGTTTAGGTTTTTCATAATCCTACCTCTAGGGAATCCCTATGCGACTTTCTCCACTTGACTATTTTGCCCTGACTTGAGTCAGTCATTTTTCTTCTCAGAACTGAGCTGATCTCTCTAAATTCATCTACCCCTAAAAAGGTGTCCCATGTAAATCCTTAGGTTTCTAGTCTTCTATCCATATTTTAAGTGCACACCTCATGAAAGTATTCTAAATCTACTAGGACATAAAAAACACTCAGGGGATTGCCTTCCATATATCTGCCCCCCTTTGCAACCTACATGTACACGACCCCCCAATTCTTTTGCATGCTCCAAGGCTTTTTCCTGTAAACTTTGGATGTCGGTTCAAATGTTACTAAGGCAGTAACCTTTTTTTTAATTGTCTATAATTCCTTAAATCTGTTTCATCCATTTCATTATGTGCCTCTATAGTTTCAGGCTTGATTAAGGGAACAAATCAATGGAGAGGCCTGATTGAGATCACAAGCTCTCAAAAGTTATGAGGTGAGCTAGGGCATCAATATCCTCTTCTTCTGATTAACCTCCTCATTTATTGTCCACATATTGAGAAACTCTCCTTGCTTACTGATCTTTAGGGCTTCTTGCTACACAGCTTCTTGATTTCCAGCTAATGCACTCTTTTGCCCTGACCAGGCAGCTCCAGCTTATGTTCTTTCACTTGAATTATTTGTGTTTTCAGCAGCAATGGCTGTCATCTATTTCTTGAGCTGGTCTTTGGACCACTGTCTTCTACTGCACTTGCTGCACAGGACTCTGCAGTGGTGCTCCTTGTCTTTTCCTTGAACTTCTGCATTATCTAGAACTCCTTCTTCCCTGACTAATACCAGCAAACTTAACTGCTTACCAACAACTGCATGTAGGTCAGGACCCTACCTCCTGACTTAATCATACTTAAGGGGCAATCATTTGTCCCCACCCCGGCATTGGCCTATAATTGGTCTCTTAGGGAATTGATACTAAGCCATTCTCCTTGTTCATCTTTGCCTCCTTTTCCTAAAAAACACATAGATCAATTTCCCCTTCGTGTTTCCTCAGACTAAATGGTCACTTTTTGCAATATAATGCTACTGTAGGCAGTATCCCAGCCTTGCCACCAGTCACTATGGCTCTAACGCTTTTTTCCTTGGCTCTAGGTCTCTATTTTCTAAGGGGGAGACTTGTGGCTCCACTGCTGCAAATCTGGACCTAGGCTTCAGCACCACTCTTTCTTCCCTGAGTTTCTTTCCAAAAGACTGTGATCTCTTGTGTAAGGTTTTGGCTCTTTGGAGCGGATGACTGCAGCAATACAAGAGAGTCTTTTCAAAACAAGACTGCTTTTATTGCTCAGTCAGAAAACGGTGTTTTAGGGTCCCTGGGTTAGCATAAAGAGCAAGGTTTATACACATCCAATATCAACCTGTCTGACCCTAAGCAGCCAGGATTCGATCTCTTTTCCTTATTACAGTCCTGACATCTCAGTTCTTTGTTTTCATAAGTTCTTTCTCTCTCAGCTGACAGTTTTTAAAGTTAATTTAATTGCTGTATCACTGAGGTAACTCCATTTATATGTTACAATACAGAGTGGGTGAACTGAGTCATATAGGCCCTTTATAAAAATAAAACACAAATTCCTCACATCCTATATAATGGCCATGTAAATACTAAGCAATTATAGTCACATAAATGTGATTTTTGGTATTTATTTTCTTTTTCCTATTTCCTTTTTGATCATACAGATTAAAGTAGAATAAACAGACATGCAGGAATACGTCCTCTCAGTTTTTGCCCCCATCAGTTCTGATGTTTAATAGAGAGGGTCGCTATAGCACTTCCAAATATTATTTGGTCTAAATGTAGCTCTAACACAGGGATGGGCAATTATTTTGGGCGGAGGGCCACTTACTGAGTTTTGGCAAGCCATCGAGGGCCGCGTGATAGGCAGCCAGGGGCAGATAAATATAAATTTTCTAAATTTTTTAGTGGCCCTGTGGGCCAGATAGAATGGCTTGGTGAGCCACATGTGGCCTGTGGGCTGCATTTTGCCCACCCCTGCTCTAAGAGAATGTTGTAAACAGGTATACCATGTGTACTACCTCTAAAAATGGAAGTAATGTAACTGCTTCAGGGTGATACGTGGTGCACCCCAACAAGCTTGCTTTGTCCCATTTTTGGAGACTATGTGCATGGAGTGTGTGCAGTGTGTGTTGTACCTTGCTCTCCCTTGTACAGTAAAACATCCTCTGTTCCAGTTATTCATTTTGTATCGTACTTTTTCTCCATATTGCCTCAGCTAAACCTTGGAAATCTAAACTGGTTTCATTTACACTGTCTTTTGTAGATAACTCAAGCATAGCTCCTGAATCTAGTTCTCCTAGTGTGGACAGGACCTTGCATTAAACTTGAGGTTATTGTGCTATTCTATAAGGAGGCTAATTTTATTTATCGTATGTGCATAAATTTATGGAAAGTGGCTGGTACATGAAAAGTTTCATTTCACTATATCACTTAAGTTTTCTACAGGTCTGTTTATTTAATACAGTGGCTCTCAACCCCTGTCACATTGTGACCCTATGTTACAGCATTAAAGTTTTTGGTTTGCTGTCCAAAGGTAGCAATAAAAGAAAGGGAAAGTGTTCATCATTCCACACTGGGACTATCTGAGACTTTCTATTGGGTGTTCCAAGTCCCAAATTAAAAACCTATGGTATAATGTATTTTACATATATTAATTTACATTATGATTCAAAATACGGTTCTGATGCTAATCACAGTCCTCCATTTTAAACTGACTTACTCTTTTAATTTTAAAGTTATTTGTACTTCATTTAAAATCTACCGTCATTTCTAATCGCTGTTGCTTACAAACCTTTCTACTAGAACTCCCTGTGTGAAATATCAGGTACAATGATAAATCCCATCTGAGTAGAAAACAATAGCTATGACTGCAATGTCAAATGCTTTGATGAAAAAAAAATCTACTGAATTTCACTAGCTTCATTTCTAATTCCCACAGAGTTCACATTTCTATGGTGCTAAGCTGACCACTAAGGTAATTTTGTGAAGGTTCCACATTCACAGGAATTAACCTTGTCTAAAACACTTAACTTCTCAATGATGAAAATGCATTCCTTCACAATTAACATCAAGAAATCGTTTCTAACCTGATACTATTAATGGAAACCAGATGTTTAATTTTTTTTATTGATTTTGTTATCCATCTTCTTATTTCCTGACTCCTCCTGAATTCTTGCGCACACACACATGCACAGGATTACACAGCACATGACTACACACAGATGCACAGACACAGAGCAATAACAACTAGCAAACGATAAAATAGGTAGTCTCCTGATCCATGTGATGCAACTATTGATAAAGCCATGAAGGAGTCTGGCACTATTCTGCAACATTGTTTGTGAATTTCAGATAAATTAAAAACCCCTCTAACAGTTTCTTCTCACTGCCTGTTATTCATAAGCTCATGGTTTTTGGGTTTTTTTTGCAGGGTTAACTATTCGTAAAGCTGTTTACAATGAACTCAATGAAAACTTTAATCATTTCCTTTAATTTGAAAACCCTGATGATGTTTGCATTGCAAGTACTGTGAATACTATGTACTGATCATCATGAAGCAGTATGAATATAATTAATGTAATTATTTAAGCATGCACATACAACTTAATTGTGCCTTTCAGGCACTAGCTTGCAGTGAGGTTATTACAAAGGTGGAGAACCTAGGCAGTAGCTATGCAGTACATGGGAAAATAATTTCTGCCACTACACAATAGATAGTGGCACATCCTCCCCTCCTTCTTGGCTACCCAGCTTAGCTACCTAGTGCAGGTGGGTAGTGTTGGGCCACAGCCGGGCTGCCTTTCTTACTAATCCTTGTGTTAACAATTGCTTTATTGGCAGCCTCTAATGAATCTGCAAAGCTCTTTTGACTCCCACCCTATGGGTCTGTCAGAGTCTTAATCACAAGGTCAAGCTCAGTTACGAGCTATTACTCCTAGCACATATGAAAAAATAACCAGGTCCCTAAGTCACTTGAACAAGGTCTGCCCAAAAAGCAGGCTTAGTTTTTTTTTATTTAAAAAAATTACCTTTGGTCATCAGCTGTGTTCTGGCTGCTGTTTAGGATAATCCTCCAAAGGTCTGAAGCTACAAGCTCTTTCTGATCATTCACAAGGTTGATACTAGGCAGCTGTAGTTCACAAACTTTGCTTTCTGATAGACTGAATTCTCGGAATGCAACAAATGATTTCTGGAGATCATCCCAGTACTCCAAGCTACAAGGAATCTGCAATATCCAGAAGATATCGGTTACTTTACATTTTGATGCAAATATGCAAAACAGATATAGACTGTCTACTTTAGAACTTCAAAATTACTGAACAAGAATTGTCAAATGAAAAGAAAGATAATTTTACATCCATACATGGAGTCTGTGTTACTTCTAGTCATTTAAGTTAAAATATTATTTGACCTTGCTTTCAATGTGTCACTTTGAACTTCATCTTAGTGGATAAAAAATAGTTATTTACAGAGATGTACTTGGTAGCCATGTTGGTCTGAGACAAAAAGACACATAAAAAACCAGAACTCTTGGTTCCAAAATGATACCTTTTATTAGACCAACTGGAAAATGGCAATAAAACTGTCCTTTTCTGCAAGCTTTTGGGATCGAAGTCCCTTTGTCAGGCTCTGGGAAAAGTGTAGATGCTACAAGATGGTAAAAAGTCTCCATTTATTCTGGCCATGGCTGGGCTCAGTGCTTGGCAGCAGACAGAGCCAGGCTTGTAGCTCAGCTGGCATGGCCCCATCCCCTGTGAGCAAACACTGCCTGGGCCATGTCAGTCGAGTGCTGAGCCCGGCACTGCTCACAGGGGATGGGGATGGGCTCAGTGCTTGGCAGTGCCCCTCACAGCAGACATGCCAGGCTTTGTGCTCAGCTGGTGCAGCCCTGACAGCACCACTTGCAGGGGATGGGGGCATGCCAGTTGAGTGCCGAGCCCAGTGCTGCTTGCAGAGGACAGGGATGGGGTCAGACTCGGCGCCTGGCTGGCGCAACACCATCCCCTGCAAGTGGTGCTGCCTGGGTCATGCTAGCCAAGTGCCGAGCTTGGCCTCATTCCCTGAGAGCGATGCCAGGCTTGGTGCTTAGCTGGCATGGCCAGGATCGGCGGAAGACAGGGCCAGGCTCAGCGCTCTGCTGGCATGTCCCTATCTCCTGCAAGTGGCACTACCTGGGCTGCGCCAAACAAGCACTGAGGCTGGTGCTGCTCGCAGAGACAGGGCCAGGCTCAGCCCTCGGCTGGCATGGCCCCATCCCCAGGTTTGGCACTTGGCTGGTGAAGCCCAGGCAGCACCACTTGCGGGGGATAGGGCCATGCCAGCTGATTACCAAGCCTGGCCCAGTCCCCATCCCTGTACCCTGCAAGCGGCACTGGGCTCTGTGCTTGGCTGGCACACCCCCATCCCCTGAGAGTGGTGCTGCCTGGGCTGCACCAGCCAAGTGCCAAGCCTGGCGCTGCTCACAGGGGACAGTGATACGGTGTATAAGTTGAGGTTGAATTTTAATAGTTAAAAATTGGGCTTTAAAACTCCACTTGTACACCGTGAAATACAGTATGCATAAAACACAAAAACTCTACCTTAGAGAGTTCTCATTATGTTTCAAGATGTCACTTATATGTCATAAACAGGGATCCAGGTTTTCCATTTGCTGTGGAAATGGAACATTGCAGACTGCAGGGAGCTTCTTGGGGCTGGAGGGAGCAGGGGGAGGAAGACTGGAGGTAGGGGGCACATGTGACTGGAGCGGGAGTGAGATAGCACGCATGGAGCTTTTCCTCTTTGTAGCTGGGGGCTATGAACTGAGTCACCCTGTGCCATGGAGCCCATCTGCTGCCTTGATGCCCTCTAACTCTTCCTGTGCCTGTCAGCAGGTTAGCACAGAGAGCCAGTGGCAGGCAGGTATGGAGGAAGGGGGACATGGGGCAACAGCACCTGGGTGGGGCAAGGGGCTGTGACATGCCAGGTGTGGGCATGGAAGGGACCATGGGCTCTTTGTAGCTCTGCAGCAGGTGGGAGAGTGACAAGCCTTCCTCTTCCAAGGTACCGTGTTTGATCCCTCTGCCCGCAGTCCAGGGGCTTGGGCTCAACTTTGGCAGGATGACCCCTCGGCCCATGCACACATGTGCACCCAGCAAATGCTCTCCCTAATCCTCCAGCCACCAGGCGCTCTCATACTGGCAGCCTGACTTGTACCACCCTTCCCCCTTTCCTTGTTATTTATTTATTTATTTTTTGATGGCACTACACACAGATGTGGAAAAAAAGGGTGCTTTACAGGAAGAAGCAGCTCATTACTTAGACCCAGCTCCACAGAGTCAGTATAAATCAGGCACTTCAGCAGGGCTTTTTGGCACTTTTATCTAATAGCTAATTCAGTCAAATATTAGATAAAAGCACCAAAAACCCCCCACTGAAGCATCTGATCTATACAGACGTTGGGTGAGCCAGGTCCAACAAATGTGATGCCTCTTCTGGCAGTGTGCTGCGCTCAGCGTGGGGGCATGTCAAGCTAAAAGTAAAGCACCATTTGTGTTGGTGAGTGGTGGGTGGGAGGGCAGTGATGAATAACGCTGCTGCCCATGCACTCCTCCAAGGTGGCCAGGCAATGCAGACCCTGCCCTTGCTAAGGCATGGCTTCCACAAAATTTTCTTTCATTCTCAGCATAGACAGGGCTGGAGTGGGTGAAGAAATGAGGCCTGGCCTCCAAGAGGGGCACTGACAGGGCTCTCGAGGGCAGGGTGATGCAGGTCAGGAGTGAGGGGCAGTGGCAGGGCTAGGGGGCTGTGGCTTGGTAGTGAGGGGCAATGGCATGGGCAGGGACAGAGCACTGGTGTAAAAGGGCTGTTCAACTCCATAAAGCCACAGGTAGGATAGCTGCAGCTGGACTTGTGTCCTGCTGAGCAAAGTGGGGAGAGGGAGCTCTGACTTTCCATGATAAAAAAAACACAAAATCAAATGCCAAAATATACAGGAATTTAGAATCTATTTTATTATAATGATTGAGACAACGGTAGGCTTCTAAATTGCTAAACAATCATTAAAATGATTAAAGCATTGTGCTTCACTTATTCGGCTGAATTCAGGACAGTGATTCAAATCACCGAGTTGAACCACTGTCCCCTGAATTGGCCAAATCTGAAGCGAATACTAGAGGCTTTGCACAGGCCTAATATATGTGTGTGTGCGTGCGTGCGTGTGTGTACGTATTAGAATCATAGAAGTAGGGTCAAAAGGGACCTTGTAGATCTTCAAGTCCGACCCCCGGCCTGGGCAGGAAAGAAACTGGGCTCAAGTGACCCCAGCCATGTAGGCATTGAGCTGCTTCTTAACTTGCCCAGAGGCCCCTGCTATGTTGCATATATTATGCAATGGAAGTTGGTTCCAGATCCTAGCCGCCCTAACTGTGAAGTAGTTCCTACGGATGTCTAATCTGAACCTACTCTCCAACAACTTGTGGCCGTTATTTCTTGTTATCCCGGGGGGCACTAGGGGAAACAAGGTCTTCCCCAAACCCTTCTGGTCCCCCCCTAGTAAATTTATAGACGGTCACAAGGTCCCACTTAGGCCTGTGTGAAGCGTCCAGTGTTCGCTTCGGATTCGGATTCAGCCAATTCGGGAGATTGATTTGATTCAGTGATTCGAATCACTGTCCTGAATCGATTCGGCCAAATCTGATTCAGAGTTTCGGCTACCACCAAATCGAGTGGTCAGGGGGCACCCAGGTGGGCTGGGGGAGCAGGCAGGGGATAGGGCCTGGCGGGGGTCCCCATATGGTCCCATTCCCCCTCCTCCAGCCCCCCTTTGCCTGCCCCCTACTTACCGGCATGGAGTCCAGGTCCAGCTCCCTGTGGTGGCGAGTGGGGACTGCCCAAATCTCCAAAGCTCTCTGAATCTTTTCCAAATTGATTCGGAGAGCTTCGAATTGACTCAGATCTTTTTATTGGTCTCCCGATTTGATTTGGATTCAGAGATTTGGCCGCTGAATCAGGTCGAATCTCCTCCGAATTGAATCACTGCCCAAAGCCTCACAGTCCTAATGTGCGCACACATGCACACACACACTGGCGTTTCATTTTAATCATGAAAAAACACGGATCATGGGGTTTTTAAATCAGAAAAAAGCCAGGATCCCTGGTCAAACTAAAAAGTCAAAGATGTACTTTATGTGATCCCTTGAACCAAGTAGTTCATATACTTTGGGAATGTCCCCAGCTCTGAGCATTTTGGACTGAAGTGCATAAAAGACTCAGTTGATTTAGAATCTTCTATTCCTAAACATCTAGCTTTATTTATTTTAGGGCCTTATTACTAATGTGTGATGTGGATAAATTTAAAGGAAGATGACTGCTATGGGTGGTACTACCTGCCAAAAATAATAGTTGTGAAAGCCTGGAAATAGGTTATATCCCCAAAACTAAGCCATGGGCAATGGAAATAAGTGAATTAGCTGCAGTAGGAAATGCCCCATATGTAAAATTAAGTGTAGTTGTTTTACCTTGAAACATTTATGAAAACCTCTTGCTTAATTCAAATATTTGTTATTTCTTAGGATGTGGCTGCTGCCATTGGTGCAATCCCATGCACCAGTACAGAATGGGGACTGACTAGCAAGGCAGCAACTCTTCAGGAAAGGACAATAAGCTGAATATGAGCTAACAGTGTGCCCTTGTTGCAAAAAAAGCTAACACATACTGAGCTGCATTTGTAGGAGTGTTGCCAGCAGATCAAGGGAAGTGATTATTCCTCTCTATTTGGCATTGTGAGGCCACATCTGGAGTACTGTGTCTAGTTTTGCACCCCTCACTACAGAAAGGATGTGGACAAACTGGAGAGAGTCGGGTGGAGGGCAAAAAAACGGTTAGGGGCTCAGACACACGACTACTGAGGAGAGGCAAGCAAACAGGGCAGTTTGCAAGTCAGTTCTCAGGTCAGTTTGCCGCCTTTATCTTTGAAGGGGAGCCTTTAAGGTAAGCTCTTTCTTTTAATTAAAAATAGCTAACCTACATATATTTAGTGTAAGTAGCCAAAACTGAGGAGTCAGACCAATACTTAAACCCCTTGCTTAACTAGAGTCCTGAGAAAGGGCAGGTATGCTAGGGAGTCTGCTTGGAAACTCTCACCTTTCCTTCACTGTAAGCTTGGTAAGAGGAAGGAACCTTTTGGGACATAGGAGCAGCAAACAGGCCAGCTTACAGGGGAATCTGCTAGGGAAGGTCTGCTTGGAAGAGGGGCAGCAAGAGGGAGGCAGTGTATTAAGAGACCCAGAGAAATGGCTGGAGGATGTTACAATTGCTACTGCCAGCTCCTTCTCTTCTTGCACCTTTCAGGTGTCTGTCCAGCAAAAACCGTTCACTGTTGAGGCTTCCACCCAGGTCTGGTTTGGTGCTGTGTAGACTGCGGCTTGCAGGTTCCTTTCAGTGACAGCCAGATGGAGGAGTGCCCGCAATGTGAGTGGTGCTTTCTAGTGGTGTCCCCCAGGGAACAGGCAAGAGAACTACAGGAGGACCTGGCAAGGCTTCAAAGCATCCTCTGCCATAAGGACTTAATCAATTTAATGCTGAAGGAGACCTCTAGGACTGTGAAGTAAGGGCCACCAAAGGCTGCACTAGAGAAGGAAGAGGACATGAACTCCCAGGAAGGTGGAAGCTGGAAGCTTGGGACCTCTGGCAGCATGAGGAAGGTAGTAAAAGCACTGGAACAAAATACCCAGAGACGTGGCAGAATCTCCATCCTTGGAGGTGTTTAAGACCTGGCTAGACAAAACCTTGCTTGGGATGATATAGTTGGGATAGTTCTTCTCTGAGCAGGGGGTTGGATTAGATAGCCTCCTGAAGTCCCTTCCAACCCTAATTTTCTATGATGCTATGATTTAGTCTGGAGAAAAAAAGACTGGGGAGGAATTTAATAACAGCCTTCAATGACTTGAAGGGTAGTTACAAAGAGGATGGAGCTAGACAGATCTCAATAGTGGCAGATAACAGAACAAGAGGCAATGGTATTAAGTTGGAGCAAAGGGAGTTTAGGTTAGATATTAGGAAACACTCTCACTACTAGCCTCCTAGGAGGCTAGGAACATGTTATCCAGAGAGGTGGTGAAATCTCCATCCTTGGAGGTGTTCTTATCCTTTTAATAATTCTATGATTCTCAGATCTCTTTTATAAAACTAGAGAAAACACAAACCCTTGATTAAACAACAAAAAATATAGTTCTTCTATTACATGTTCCCTCTCACTGATGCAGATTTTTTTTCTTTCCTAGTTATCAAAAAAGACAACAGCTCTCATCTTGCTCATCTTTAGAGGAAAAATAATCTTTTAAAACCAGATTATATTACTCAATCTCACTTATTGCCTTGAGTGCAAAAATATTAGTTAGGCAGCCCTAGATTCACACTGAACTCAAAATCCCTAAACTCAACTTTGCGAAAAAGCTACACATACTGCTACACCAACACTTCACTTAGAGGAAAAGGCTCTCTCTTCAGTAAGGGGGACAGCAGTGCAGAGCAATACATGCATTGACAGCTTCAATCTCTTTTTGATGGTTTTAACTACCAACATGGGTATGAAACCAAAGTTAGAAATAACAGTGATACTCCCAAAGCTCCAGCTACTCACCACAAAGGGTAAGATAAAAAAAATTCAAAGACAATTTGAAGGGTTTTAATTTTATTTACTTATGTTTGCTGAGTAGGAAGGCAGTGGGTCTGGAAACCACATGTGGTACTGCCAAAAGGCAGAATGAAAGGTTAGGTTTTCAGAAGTGGGGAAGGAACCAAAATAATTTCATGTTACTGGAAGCTGGTTTTGCCC
>NW_005842369.1:79597-86268 GCF_000455745.1 Alligator sinensis | reverse complement strand
TCAGCAGGAGAGAAAACACTTTGTTGAAATAATCAATGGGCTGAGACAGAAGAAGTGTTTCACTACATTAAGTGAGGACATTTATTCTCATAGAACTCTCACATATTTCTACCATTAAATTTTAGGAAAATACTAGCACAGACATAGAATACAAGTACAGACAATTATAAAAAGTAGCACGCACAATTACAAGAAGTCATTTGTTTGCAACCTATATTGACTTGCTTTGCTGTCTACCACAGGAAAGATCATTGCAAGAACCCTCCTGAATCGTCTCCTTCCACTTGCTGAAGAGCTGCTCCCAGGATCTCAGTGTGGGTTTAGGGCATCAAGAGGCACAACTGACATGATTGTCACTGCTGGCCAGCTGCAGGAAAAATGTCAGGAACAACATAAACCTCTATATGGCATTTTGACCACACAAAAGCCTTCAACTCTGTCAACCAAGAAGTGCCGTGGAGGATCCTTTTGAAGTACAGATGCCCACCAAATTTCATCACCATTCTTTGCCTGTTCTGTAATGGTATGCGAGTGGTGGTTCTCAATAATGGATCTATCACAGATCCCTTTGAGGTTAAGATGGGAGTTAAACAAGGCTGCATCACTGCTCCAACACTTTTCTTGATATTCTTTACCACAATGCTGCATCTGACCACCAATAAGCTTCCAGTCAGAGGGGAGCTAAACTACCGAATGGATGGTAAACTGTTTAATCTCAGCCGACTCCAAGCCAAATCCAAGACTGCCTTGACTTCAATCATCAAGCTCCAGTATGCTGATGATGCTGTAGCATGTGCTTACTTGGAAACAGACCTTCAAGCAATTGTCCGTGTCTTTACTGAGGCATACAAGAAAATGGGACTTATACTTAACATTCAGAAGACTAATGTCCTCCATCAGTAAGCTCTTGATGAGCAGTCCCCAGCTCCAGTAATTCAGATTCACAGTGAGACTCTGGAGAACGTTATTTCCTGTACCTCAGAAGCCATCTGTCACAGAAGGCTGACATCAATGAATATCCAATATTGCCTGATATGTATAAATGCAACCTTTGGATGCCTGAGGAAATGGGTGTTTGAAGATTGTGACAGAAGATCCAAAAACAAGCTCATAGTTTATCAAGCAGTTGTGAGTCCACTGTACTGTACATGGAACTGGGATTTGGAAAATGCACAGGACACATTTCAAGCTGCTAGAGAAGTAACATCAATGCTATCTTCAGAAGATCTTTTGAATCCAGTGGGAACACAGATGCACCAACACTAGCATCCTTTTGCAAGCGAACACCACAAGTACTGAGTCAATGATCATCTAACATTAACTTTTCTGGGCCAGCCACATCATCCGGATGTCCAACTACTGAAGAAAGTGTGAAATCTCCCAGGTCAGTCAAGGCATACACTCAAGAGGAAGGCACAGGAAGAGCTTCAAGGAAGTCATCAAGGCCAACTTGAAAAAATGCAACATCGATATCAACTCATAGGAGACTATTGCCCAAGACTGCCCCAAATGGAGGAAGAATCTGTTGCAAGGATATCAGTACTTGAAACCTTACAATGACAACAGTATATGGGAAAGTGGGAACCATAGAAACAACATGTTGCAGAATGAATCAAGAACGCAGAGCCACCCACCTCACACACAAACGTGTGCCCGAGCTGCAACACAATTTGTTGATCCTGGATAGGCCTCATCAGCTATCTTCAGATCCACAGATAAGACAATCATGGAATACAATCATTTTCAACTGTGAGGGATTGCCAATTATATTAACTCTTTAAACAAAAGAGTGCTGATTTTGAGGAGAGCTTTATTCTAACCTATACTTCCCAGAAAAAAAAACAAACAAACCAAAGCCCTATATTTTTTTAGTCATTTCTCCAAACACATGCCTCAACACAATTGTTCAGGGTATTTGTTTCATTAAAGCCAATCTATTTTAACATTCTTTTTTATAATGTTATCTTATTTTTATTGTAAATTGACTGGGGCCCTTTTTCAGGAGGGCAGCATATAAAATTTAATAAAGGATATGAAAATGAATTAAATGAAATGGTTATTATGTTATCAGGATAATATTACCATATTTACTCGAATAGAAGGCAACCTCCTGACCCCCCCAATAACTAGATTTTATATATGAAAAAAATGATAAATTTGCCATAATTTTCCAAATATAGAATTTAATTATTGGAGGTTTGCTTTGAATTTCTCCCCCTCCCACTGCTACAGCAGGGAAAATAAATCAGGGTGGTCAGATAGCCCTTCTGTTCTCTGCTTCCCTCCAATGTTTTCCCTTAGCAGCCTCTTCCCCCTCTCTTTACTGTCAGACCCTGCTCTCCCTGAGCACATGGAAGTGAGGAATAAATTTGAAAACAATAATCTTGAACTTAAACATGGCTGTGGAAATGTGCATATAGTACCCCTGCACTTAGTTTATCTAGAATTGATGCATGGTATCTTTTTTCTGAAACTGCTGCAAGTTTTAGCACAGGTATTCCATAAACACACTTCTGAGTAGCACTTGGGCACCTAATTATACGGAGTACAAACTTTATTTATTTATTTATTTTTTAATCAAGGCCAAATCAGTTCCAAATTCAACTGGGCAAAGCCCAATAGTCAAGTTCCAAAATTCAACTGAGCAGAACTCAATCATCAAATCTGTGTGGCTATACCACCAAGTAAGTATCTTCCCTCCCAGACCTATCAGTCTGGGGCTTTGGATACTGCCCAAATCCAGACAGGTATCCTACATGCAAGCCCCAGGCCTGGAGGCCTTGGGGTTCAGATGCCCACTGCCTTACTTGATCTTAGTCAAAAGGCTGAGAATGCATGGTATGAGTCCAAAAATCAAAGGCTCATGATTTACCACATACTTCATTAGGCTGGGCCCCACCAGAGTCAACTATTTCAAGCCATGGTAGCCCCACAACTGAGCCCTGCTCAGTATGTGTATATAATCCAGACAGACCCCCACAAAAGCCGCATATGCTAATTAGCCCCAACTCATGACTGTAGCTGGGTATTTTTGGCACAAGTCCTGGGATGCTTCAAAAATGTATATGCAGATGAGGTGCAAGGCAACCTACTCTGACTTTAGTTCATAGAGGGCAGGGCCACACTAATAATATGCGCCAGACTGAGAAAGGGGGTGAGAGAGGGATTCTGGGTCAACTGTATGCAATGTTGTAGCTCACCATGACTTGAAAAAGAGTCAGCAGTGAGGGTGACTGCACTTATTGGGCACTACTATATGCCTTATTCAGATGGGCTATACTATTCTTACGGTAAGTTCTCACGAGTATGTTTGCCCAATGTGGGCCATGCATTTTGTAGTCATGCTCAGTATTGGCTGCATTTAATCAGCTTCAGAGTTTGTTTCCATTTGGCAGCTGTTTAATTTTAGTGAGATTTCCCTGTATGCGATTATAAGAGAAGGGGCTTTTTTTCCTTATGCCAAGCGGGGGGAGGGACTCATCTTGCATTTGAGTAAATATGGTAATAATCAACATAGTTAATGCTCACAATGGACTACAGCATGATATTTTATATTTTCCTTTCCATAACAATTGTATTGCATGTCTATATCAATATTACTTGATTCATATTTGGACAACGGTGTTTGTGAAGTGCTGAAGCACCTGTTAACACAGTACAATTAATTTAACACTGCATATTATTATTTACCCTTTTGGACTCCCCCTGTTGACCATAAGGAGAATATATTCCTCTACTGCACCTTAAACCTTTCTGTAATACTATACGGTAACCTAAATAATAACATCACCATGGGAGAGGTGAAGGACAGATTTGTGGTTAAGAAAAAGGCTAGGAAAGAGGGCATTAGGGATCTACAGGCAGTCCTTGACTTGCAATGTTTTGAGTTACAAAAGTTTTGCACTTGCAAGGTTTATAAATTGACACCCTGTTTCAAGTTTCTGACGTCAGTTTATACTTTACAATGCTTGATCCGACGCAATGCCATGCCAGAGAACAAGTTCGTTGCATCGCCCATCTCCCTGGAGAGCATCTGTCCAAACTTCCTTGGACACTTTCTTTAAGAAAGCAGACAAGACTCCAGCAAAACCTGCAGCCAAGACTCCTGAGAAGACTCTAGCCAAGAATTCTTCAAAAAGTCCAACCAAAAGCCATTCAAAAAGTCCAGCAAAGTCACCTCAAAGAAGTGCTTCCAAATCAATACGATTGCTATTAACAATATAAATACATTGATGTAGCATTATTACTCATCTATAATTGATTGAGTAAAACATTTTGGGTTATTTTGGTGAAAATAGGGTATTGGGCCTTGGCTCATGAACCAATCCCCTATAACATTGTTTCCTATAGGAAAAATCGTTTCCAAGTTACGACGTTTTGACTTAAGACGCGGATTTCAGGAACCAATTGTGGAGTAAGTCTGAGAACTGCCTGTATATATGATTTTTGTAAGATACTTATCACTCTGATATTTACTGCCAAGGTTCTGTTTCCTGTTTTCCTACTGATCTAATGTTTCTCTCCCCAGATTTGTCTGTCTGGTTAATTTAAATAGTAAAATCTTACTTTGAGTATGTACAGTGCCCATAACAATAGAGCCCCACTCCAGCTGGGGCTCCAGGCACTAACATATCAATATAAACAACAATACCAACTTATTTGGTATTTGTGTAGAGGCAGTGCCGAGGAGACCCAGGCATAGACCAGGAACCCATTGTGGTAGGCGATCTATAAAACAGAGAAGAAAAAGATGGTCCTTCACCAATGAACTTATAATATTTACACTACTAACTCTACCACTATTATCATTATAATTATTATTATACAGTCATAATGATCGTTATTATTAATATACAAGTACTTAAAAGGTTTCCAAATTATCACAACTTAGCACAGTTTCCACACTTGACATTTCCATTTCCTTCTCTAAGCATGGGGAAAATTACAGCAAATCTGAAATACTGGTTTGAGGTCCTTGGGGCTAAGTACAGACAGTCAAAAATCCCAAGGCTGAATAGATTCAATCTTTGCAGGTTAGTCTAAGCTTCATAGATTGAACCGATAAGCAAGTGAACAGACATTCACTTTTGATTTGGAAAATGCAGCCAAATGCATGCAGTGGCTTGGGTCAGAAGCCAGGCAGCACTAGAGCATGTCTCCCTGCCTGGCTGGAGCAGACAGCTTGGGCCACGTCTAGCCCACCCACCCTGCAAGGAGGAGTTTGAGGGGGAGAGGCAAAACATCCTGGGATGCTAGGGGACTGTAAATTAACTTGAATCTGGAGGGGATTTGGGACAGAAGTTCAATAAACCAATTTAAACTAAATCAGCTAATTCTAATACTATATCCATCCAGGTTTATCTTAAACTGGTTTTGGTCATTTTGAAAGTGGTTTATGTGCACTGAACTTCTGCTGTGTTACAGATTTGAACTGATTTCTGATCACTTTTGCAGGCTTGTGTGTAATGTCTGTCCCTAGCCTATATGGAAAATATTATATAATCAATTCTGAGTATTAGTATAGAAATGAAAATACAAAGTGCTACATCCTTTTAACTCAACACACAACCCAGAACTATACATATTCTAATCTCATTGCCTGCTAAGAGTCTGATGCATCTTGTCCAACTCTGATGAAGAGCTACAAAGGGGCTACAAAATAGTGTGTCAGTGCTGGGTTTAGTGATGCTGCTTTGACTTTCTATTTTTGTTTTGTTTCCGCTTTTGTTGCAGGGGGTGGGGGGAAGATTAAATGTTCTCTCTAACTCTCACAGGGTGGGCTCTTCTCCTTGGAAATTAAGTCACTCTTGTTCCAGAAACAACTACTGTACTACAAAATGCACACAGAAGACAGGAAGCATGTGTGTGTTTTATCATTTCCTAACAGGGCCACCTAAGTGAAAGAGAGGCAGAATCTAATCCAATACAATCGTGTACTTTGTGTCAGATGCCAACTCAAGCAGTGATTTTAACCCAAGCTTCCTGAGCGTGAATAAACTGACTGCTCTATAACAATGCTATCCTGGAATTGGGATATTTTTCTGTTCTACAGCCAACTGCCTTAAACATACAATTTTCTCTCTAGGTGAACATAAGAAATAGTAGAAAAAATTAAAAATCCTTATTCACATTTTTATAAAGTGAAAATTCTTGGCACTATTTACTACAAGTCTGGTATCAAAAACTGCAAAAGCAGTCTTAGCAGAAAAGTACGTTATATAGAAGGTGAGGTTAAAAAAGGATACACAGGTATAAAAACTCTTAAGATGCCTATTCACACTGAAAATATATCATCTAAGCTGGCTCCTAAGAAAACTTTGATAGAATAATTTTAATAATTTCAGAAAACTTTAGCATACACCTGCCAGACTAGTTTCTCATGCAGCTGAGGGTTGTGAACTCATGGTACAGATGAAATTACCTTCTAGGAGTTGGCTAACACCCCTGACCTCCTCCTCAGGGGGTTCAGATTATATCTCATCACTATGGAAAAGACCTCTCCTGGCATATCTACAAACTAGAAATTACTCTATTAGACTTTTGATGAAGATCCAAGTGAAAAATGGTGATGATTCAAAGTCAGATACAGCATAACAATGTTTCAGTATTATATTACCCAATAAATTATTGCTGCATAAAGCAAATTAATTTAATGTTGCATTTTTTCACTC
>NW_005842369.1:60344-79509 GCF_000455745.1 Alligator sinensis | reverse complement strand
TTTCCGTCATCTGGACTTTGTTGATTTGTTATTTGCACTATTTCCCCATGGCATTTACCCTGAGATTGTGGGCAGTAAAATACCTCTTCAATGGCACATATTCAGGGCATGGACACAGAATGCTTGGAGCCCTTTCAAAAGGGCAGCAGCTGGCACTCAAATGCAACAAAACCACTCCTACTTTAACACTCCTCCATCCAGGGTTAAAGTTTGCTTTTGCTGTATTTGAATTATTCTCACCTTGTTCACACACAACAATTAGACCATACCAGCTACTGCCCTTTTGAAATTATTCCCTTTCGAAAAGGGTCCAAGACTTCCTGTGGCCACATGCTCTGTGTTTAACACTGGAAAACAAACAGATACCACAACTGCTAAAATTAAAAAAATTACCTTTGAGTTTATAAACTTCCTTTTCTTCATAGAGAGCTTTTTTATCCCAATTTAAATGGGGTTTAACAATTTTTGTTTTAAAGTGATAATTTTATACAACTACAATGTATGTAATTCAATAAACATACATATATGTATACTGTCACAGGCTAGGTGGGAACCCTTGTAGTCTGCTATTAATCTTGGTTTCCTCACCTCCTCATATGAAGAAAATCCACAGGATTTTGGATCTTTGGCTGAAAGGGAAATATACAATAAAAATCTGTGCAACTCATCACTTTGTTCTTATTAGTTATTGCACTGAATCCCCAGTAGAGTTCTACTGGTTTGTGCACAAAATACTGGCTATTCCATCGTCTCTCAAAGTCATTTCCAAATGTACATGCACTCTCATGATGGAATTTGCTCCTGATTATTAGTTGGTTATTGTCAAGGCAGCTGATGCTTACAAAATATTGAATACTCTTCACCTTTTCTTGACTCAGAAAGAGATAATCAACCATTCCATATTGCAGAATTATCTTCCGTCTTGCTGATGAGTGCATGTATGAGAATAAGCGAGCATGATAATCGTAACATTTTTATGCAGCAAGCATTGAATTTTTCTAGTAAGAAATTTACAATCTTTGCACTTCCCAATGCCTGAGGAAGGGCACATGTGCCCCAAAGCTTGCAAATAAAGAACAATTTTTTACAACTATCTAGTCGGTCTAATAAAAGATATCACCTCCCCAAAAGAGTTCCGATAAATTATACATTAAACATTTAGCTGTATATTCACGATTCTCTTATAGCAAAATTAGATTGCATACAATTTGCATTCAGTATTTTGCATGACTTTTTAATTATGTAAAAAATCATTCTTTGTGTGTCTTGATATAACATGCAAAATATGTCTCACAAACAAGGTGAAAATGGCATACTAATTGATAATAAATCACCATTACCAATCTCCTTAGTATGACAAATTAACTAGATTTAATTGTAATTATTATTTCATATAAAGAACAGTAAAACAAATGTCAGATGTTGCATCTCTATTTAGTCAGACATACTGACAATAGTCTGCTAATGCAGTGTATTGTTCTACTTTTTTATTGCTGGTGTATTATTTTTATTCTACTTACAGTTAAATCTTTATTATGGTATATAAAATAAATACTAAACACTGCACTGTAATTCAGAGATGTCAAAGAAAAATCATGCTGTCTAAAAAAAAAAAAGTATTTTCTTTTTAAATACGTAACTGGCTTTTAGCTGACTCTGGAAAAAAGCTCCTATACATCTTCAACTAATAGAAGCCATAAAAAACCCTTTGTAATATTGGAACCAGTTGAGAAACCACAAGTATTCAAATGCAGGAAATCATGATTTTATAACATTTTAATGTGATCTACTCTTGGGAAACAAAGTTAACCAAGCCCTATTTCTGTACAGGAAATATTCCACTGTACAGTTGTAATACATTGTGGTGAGGGGTACAGCTGCAAATTTTTCACCTGTAATGCCCCACTGGTATTGTGGCTTACTGAATTGCATCAAGATTGCCTTCCTGTCCGGAAAGCCCTCTAAGTACAAACAAGACTCTAAACCCAGGTTTTATTTTCCCTTGGTATCAGAATATGGTAATTTAAGAGCCCTGAGAAATATGTTTTAACCTTTTAAAAGAAATATGTAGCATTCTTTTATTAGGGCCAATGTTTTGTGTTTTTTTTTAAAACATGTGACCAACTTATCTTATCAATTTATCAAGCTACCAGGTTCAGAGCAAATGCAGGTGCGTCTGGTAGAATGCAATCTGTCAGAGACCGCCTATTTTTCTCATTAAGGAAAAATTGTCTAAACTTAGTAATAGCTTTGTTAAAACAAAGCAGAGCAGCATTATTCCTGATGTGAGAGGACTTCTGTAAGATTTTTTTTATTTTACAAGAAATATAGGAATTGTTAAGCACTGAAGCAGTTTCACATGCTAAATATCATTCATCTTTAGACTGAGTCTGTGCAGATATTGCTTACCTTTCCCACTACAAAGAAAATAAGGCACTATATAACCCTAGAATTTATTGATGGGATTTTGTTTCTTTTCATTATTGAACTCTGCTATTTTTAGGAATAAGTTAACAGAAGAGTTCTTGGCATAGAGCTTTATTAACTTACTTTATTACCCTATTTTTCATATTGTATTATTTTTTCTGATAAAAGTTATAACATTCCATATTTAAATAGTGCTTTTCATTTTGAAGGATCCACTGAAATGCAGCCACCTCTAGGATCATGAGTAGCAGCCTACCAATTCACAAAAAAAACTACACAATAGCAGGCAGATGGGATATTTTGGCCAAGGACACCAATTTACAGTGCCATGAGATCTTCAGTGTCCAGGAGTTGCAGCAGGAACCTCTCCTGCTAAAATTTCTTAAGTCAGAGAAAAGGAATCTGAGGGAGTGTGGGAGTGTGCACAATGGCTCTGTCAGTCTTCTGATGCCCAGCGGATTTTGCATGGGGGTCAAAAGCCCCAAGGAGATGCATAGGCAAATTATACATAACTTCCTTTAACTTCCACAAGCAGTCATACCTAACTGCCTGCAGAAACAACAAAGTCATTCCATTTATAAAACATACAAATAAATTAATAGAGTAACAGGTTTTTAGCTAATCCTTGTCCCTCAACACATGGAAAAATAATGTGCTCTATTTCTATGTTTAACTCAAACTCACTAAGCAACTTTGTAGAAGAAATTAACTTCTCCTCCTGGTTTCCCTCCATGAAGTAAAATTAAGATGATATTTATACTACTCCTGTAAAGAGGCTTCAACAATATAATTCTAACATGCAGAAATGAGCAAAACAGCACATACGATCATGATATTTGTGCACACCAATGATCACTTAGATCATCTGGGCTAGGGACACATAAGCCGGTGTAAGTGATTGGAAACCAATTCAAATCTGTAACACAACAGAAGTTCAGTGCACATAAACTGCTTTCAAAGAGGCTAAAACTGGTTAAGAGAAATCTGGATGGATATAGTATCAGAATTAACTGATTTAGCTTCAATTGGTTTATTGAACTTCTGTCCCAGATCCCCTCCACATTCAAGTCAACTCACAGACCCCTATTATCCCAGGATGCTTTGCACCCCCCCCCTGCAAGATCCCCTTCACTGGGTGTGCGGGCTAGCCTTGGCCCAGGCTGTTTCAGCTGAGCAGGGAGCCATGTTCAAGCAGGCCCTGGCTTCTGTCCTGGGTCAGTGCAGACATGTGGCCGCATTTTGGGAATCAACAGTGAATGTGTTCACTTACTTATCGGTTCAGTCTATGCAGCTTAGACTAACCTGAGAAGATTGAATCGATTCAGTGTCAGGCTTTTTGATTGCCTATACTTAGCCTAGGTAAAAAGCATTTTTTAATGACAAAATACTAGTATATGATCAAATAAAGCTTGAAGACTAAAAGAGACTACAATATTGAATGTTATGTGTGTTTCAACTATGCAAATATCCAATAAATGAATAGAAGGCAAATAGTGTCTAAGTTAATTTAAAAGGATAACTTAAAATACTGCATCTACCATCTGTACTAATCAGAGCGTTTGGACAAAATAGTCTGACCAATTAAAGCACAAGCTTTAAAGCTGACTGTAAACCGTAGAAACATACAAACATTTCAGTGAGTGCTGCCGATAAGTATGGCTAAAATTTACAGCTTCTTGGCTAATAATACCATGAACCTAAATCACTAACCTGTCATACACAAATTATTTGGATTTTCAAAATACTTGCTTTTGAAATGTGAGAAATGAGCCAAACATGAATAAAATCTGTGGTTTCCCAAAAAAGCTCTTTTCCCAGACTCTCAAATGCCCAGCTTGATGCTGTAGCCCCAACAGGGAATGCAAAGCAAAAAGGAAACAGAGTCAGCCAAAAATGAGGTATTCTCTGTTAAAAGCAAAAATAAATGCCTTTGACATAGATCATAATTCTTTTTCTGTTGACTGTCATGTCAAATCTTTCCTAGAGTAATGACTAATAGTAGGTCTGATGCCAATCATTCCTAAGCTCATACTTCCTTGAGCCACTGTTTAGCAGCCACAAGGTGTTAAAAATATGTCTTGTTTATATGTTAGCAGAGTGTTGAAAACATCAAGCCCGAGATTCTGTAGTCCAGGAATGTTCTATTTTAAGTGTGTAGGAGATTAACATGATGTAACAGACATTTCTCTTGAATCCTCAGTTTTCCCAGGCAGTTGCTGGGAACTCTCTTCACCTCAAAGCATTTACAGAGAAAATCTTCCAGAGCTGGGTTATTTACCTGGTGTTTTCATATTAAATGTCAGCTAAATGTTCGCAATCTCAAAACTGTATTTATTCTTCTCTTTTCTGCAGTCTGTGACATTAGGATACCTTAATCATCATTCTTCTAGAGCAAAATAATGGGCTTTTTAGCCTGTTTACAAAGAGACTTCAGGAAGGCAAAAAAAGGTGGCCACAGCAGACATCAATTATTTCATCAGCTCTTGGAAAACGAATTGCCCCTGGAATGCTATTGGAATACTGGCAGGGAAGACATTCACAATGTAAAAAATGACAGAGGTGTAACCTACGGGATATTTTATTTAAAATGCAGAAATGAACAATCACCATGGATTATGCTTCTCTCGTCTCAACTTCTCTATGACTTCTAAAAGCTTGCATGTCTCACAGAACAACATTTCAGGGGAAAACTACATTAACATTTTTGCTGCTAATGTAACCTAGACCAGTCTTAGGGATCAGACTTTGGAGTACTTTTTTCATTCAATCACTAATAGCTAAAATATTTAACAGTGGATATTTGTCCATTACTTAATCCAGAGCCACTTATACAAACAGTTCAGCAACAATGTATAGGCTTTTTGGAAGTAGAGGGTAGGAAAGATAAAGGTGTAGAGAAAAGAACAGTAGAAATCAAAATTCTACGAAAAAACTTCAATTAAATTAGGACTACAACTGTGGAAGAAATTACTTTTCACAATCTTGCTTACATGACTGCACAAAAAGCAACCTCCAGGAGAGGTATTTTAGGAGAATTGGAAATAAAAAGCTCCACTGGCTACTTCTGGAGTCCCTAGCTTGCATATGTTTCATCTGTGTAAATCATCTTCTAAAACGATGGTTGTATGTTTGAGAGGGAATAAGCTTACAGCCATTGTCTACTCCGTTCAGTTAGTCAGGTTTATAGATCCTTTGATGAGAGGACCATCTACACAATAGTACCAGGTTGAAATACCCTGGAATTTTAAAGGGCTGATGTGTTTCAGGGACCATGCACTTCTCCAAATAGGCACCTTTTTGTAATAGTTTGATTTGGATTCTTGAAATGTTGAAAGCTGCTTCTGACTCACTTAATGCATACTCCAGCCCTTCCTGCCTGCCAGCACTGAACCAAAAAAAGGGGAAGCACTTAGAACTACTAGGTGAGCATGCAAGTTCTGGCAAGACTGATAGGAACATATATCACATATCAGAGACCCTGGGTATGACTTACTTGGGACATTTTGTACATGAGGTAACTTAAACCCAAAGGTGGGGGGAAGTAGCAGGGAATAGAGAGGGGGAGAGTTTCCACCATTCTGTATCCCAGCTCCCTAGTTTTTAAATTGCTTGTGTGCCACCCAGGTGGGCATCACAAACAGCATTTAAAGCCTGTGAGGATGTGACCTGCACCAGCACCAGTTCCCAGCCTTTGGGGCTTTGGATTCCCTGCCACTTGGGCTTTGCAATTTAAAGCCTGGAGACACTATTGTAGCAAGGGTGGTGCCAACAGTGCACCAGCAACAGCAGCCCTCACACAGTGTGTGCCACATCAAATGGAAATAATGTTATGTAGTAGCACATGGGGCAGGTGGGGAGTGGGGGGGAGCACTTTTCACATAACTTATGCTGGATGCCAATATACTAGGTTATGGCTTTGCCTGGAGGCTGGAAACAGAGTAGGGGGACAGTTTGCTGAGACAGATTCCCAATCCCCATGAATCTCCATGGCTGCAAGGCTACCCAAGGCTGGACAGCCTTGAAGCCGAAGCACAGATGTCTCCTACCCCCTGCATGCCACCTACTGGAACTGGAAGCATGCAGGGGCACAGGACAATTCTCCCACAGTTGCAAGGCTTCCCAAAGACCCTGTCCCCATGCACCTCCTAGTGGAATGAGAGAAGTGCAACAGGGCCTCTCTTTTCCCACAGGCTAGGGACAGAAGTTACACATAAACCAATTTAAGTGATCAGAAACTGGTTTAAACCTGTAATGGAACAGAAGCTCTGTGCACATAAACACATTTCAAAATGGCTGAAACTGGTTTAAGATAAACCTGGCTGAATGTAGTACCAGACTTAACTGATTTGGGTCAAACTGGTTGACGCTAGAAGGGAGGATTAGGCTGCAATCAGACCTAGACAGGTTACACGGGTGGGCGGATGAGAACAGGATGGGTTTCAACACTGACAAGTGCAAGGTGCTGCACCTGGGGAGGAAGAACCAGCAGCACACCTACAGGCTGGGGAACTCCCTTCTTGTCAGTGCAGAGGCAGAAAAGGATCTTGGGATCATTATGATGCCAAAATGAACATGGGCCGACAGTGTGGGGACATGGTCAGGAAGGCCAACCGTACCTTGTCATGCATCCACAGATGCATCTCAAGCAGGTCCAAGGAGGTGATCCTCCCCCTCTATGCGACACTGGTCAGGCTGCAGTTGGAGTACTGCATCCAGTTCTGGGCACCGCAATTCAGGAGGGATGTGGACAACATGGAGAGGGTCCAGAGGAGGGCCACTCGCATGATCAGGGGCAGCAGGGCAGGCCCAATGAGGAGAGGCTGAGGGACCTGAACCTGACTAGGAGTGACTAGAAATAACGGTCACAAGCTGGCAGAGGGTAGATTCAGACTAGACATCAGGAGGCGCTACTTCACAGTTAGGGTGGCTAGGATCTGGAACCAACTTCCAAGAGAACTGGTCCTGGCTCCTACCCTGGGGGTCTTTAAGAGGAGGCTAGATGAACTATGAAACTAGATGAGGCTAGATGAACTAAGAGGAGGCTAGATGAACTATGAAACTATGGTTTATGAAACTTCTGTCCCAAATCCCTTATGACCCTGGCTGTGGTCTGGGGCCAGGGAGGGGGATTAAACACCCCTTTCCCCTGCTCAAACATTACTGGCTGCAACTGTGGGCTACAAATCCCAGAGGCACCTGGAAGCAGGAAGAGGAAGTGATGAGCAACCCTGCAGAGTACTGCTGCTGTAATTGTGGACTGCAAAACCGAGACCTCAGGAGCAGCAGGAAAAGGAAGTGAACACAGCCAGAGAGTGGTGCTCTAGTGCCCCCCCGGCTTCTGGCCTGAGCCACTGCAGGCATGGGCCTGCATTTCCTGAATCAAAGGTAAATGTCTTTCCACTTTTGTTTCAATTTAATCTGTGCATTTTAGCCTAACCTAAAAAAAATGACTCAATTTAGCCTCAGGCTTTTTGACTGTCTGTACCTAACCAGAATGGGAACCCTCCCAGGGCTCCAGGAGGGTTCCTGCTTCAGAGAAATGCTCCCTGCCCCCCACCCCCATTCTGCCAATCAGCTGACTGGTAGGATGTGGGGGAGGAAATTCTCCTGAGGTTCTGGGAAGCCCCACACCTGCCTTCTGTGCCACTCCTTCAGGTTGAATCAGAGTGCACTCTTCTTCCTCTGTGGCAATCCTCCTAGAGCTTTAGGAGGGTTCCTGCCTCAGAAGATTCCCCGCCTCTGTTGTCAATCAGCTGACTGGTGGGACAGGGAACAGGGTTCCCACAGGGCTCCCTGACAGCTCGCCCCTGGATCAGCTGTAGGGGAACCTGTGCTCTCCCTCTCTCCCTCCTCCCTGAACACAGATTTAGACAAATCTCCCAAAAGCATTACAGATAGGAGCAGGAGGAACACCAGCCAACCTATTGTCAGCGCTGACCTTGTAAAGAGACACTTGGAGGGGCTGGGTATGTTTAAGTCAGCAGGACCAGATGAACTCCATCCAAGGGTGCTGAAGGAATTAGCCAGTGTCATAGCAGAGCCCCTAGCATGGCTGTTTGAGCACTCGTGGTGCTCAGGTGAGGTCCCAGAGGACTGGAAAAGGGCCAATGTAGTCCCTATTTTCAAGAAGGGGAGGAAGGAGGATCTGGGTAACTATAGACCGGTTAGGCTCACCTCCATCCTTAGGAAAACCCTTGTAAAAATTATTAAGAAATCACATTTGTAGGAGTCCAGTGGGTAATATAATGCTGAAGGGCAACCAGCACTGGTTCATAGCAGGTAGATCCTGCCTGACTAACCTTGTTTCTCTCTATGACCAGGTCACTAAATGCTTAGATGCAGGAGTTGAGGTAGATGTCACCTACTTGAACTTTAAGAAGGTCTTCGACATGCTATCCCATCCTACTCTCATAAACAAATTGAACGGCTGTGCCATAGATGATTACACAGTAACGTAGGCGGCAAATTAGCTTAAGAGTCGCACCCAGAGAGTGGTGGTGGATGGGTTGGTATCAACCTGGAAAGGTGTGGGCAGTAGGGTCCCCCAAGGCTTGGTCCTTGGGCTGGTGCTGTTCAATATCTTCATCAGCAACCTGGAGGAGGGCATGGAAAGCACTCTCCAAATTAGCAGATGACACAAAACTATGGTGAGAAGTAAACACACTGATGGGGAAAAAATGAATCCAGGTGGACCTGGACAGGTTAGAGAAGTGGGCAGAGAATAATAGGATGCAGTTCAACAAGGACAAGTGCAAGGTGCTGCACCTAGGGAGAGGGAATCACCAGCACACCTATAGGCTGGGGAATGACCTCAGCAGCACAGTGGTTTAAAGAGATCTCAGTCATTGTCGACTCCAAGATGAATATGAGTTAGCAGAGCTAACTACACTTTGTCATGCATTAGCAGGTGCATCACGAACAGGTTCAGGGAGGTGATGCTTCCCCTCTATGCAGCACTGATCAGACTGCAGCTGGAGTACTGCGTCCAGTTCTGGGTGCCGCGATACAAGAGGGATGTGGACAACCTTGAGAGGGTCCAGAGGAGGGCCACTTGTATAGTTAGAAGCCTGCAGGGAAGGCCCTATGAGGAAAGGCTAAGAGACCCAGACCTTTCCAGCCTCAGCAAGAGAAGGCTAAGTGGGGATCTTGTGGCAATATTCAAATTCACTGGGGGGGGGGGGGGGGGGGGGAAATTTAAAATGCCAGGGGGGGGGGGGGGAGCGGAGGGCAGAAGGGAATAGGAGATGCTCTGTTTACTAGGGCACCCCTTGGAATAAATAGGAACAATGGCCACAAGCTGATAGAGAGTAGATTTAGCTTGGACATCAGAAAGAATTTCTTCATGGTCACGGTTGCCAGAATCTGGAATGGGCTTCCAAGGGAGGTGGTGCTCTCCCCTACCTTGGGGGTCTTCAAGAAGAGACTGGATAAGCACCTGGCTGGGGTCACATGACCCCAGCACTTTTTCCTGCCATGGGCAGGGGGTCAGACTCGATGATCCATTGAGGTCCCTTCCGACCCTAGCATCTATGAATCTTGGAGAAGGAGGGAGGGAGAGCAGAGGACTGAGTACTAGGTGTGTCTCTCTCCCAAGAGATGCATACAGGCATTCAAATTGGGAGAAATATCTTCCTCATAGGTAACTGATCTAACTTTTTCCAGGAGAGCCATTTTCCTTCTGCAAGAATGCTCCTGAATGTCTGCATGCTCTCCTTTTTGTGTTGGGTGAAAGCCTTTCTCTTGGCACAAATGGAACATCTGTACATTGCCTTTATCACCACTGATTAAATATTACTAAAAACAGATGAGAGCTCAGACAAGATCAAAATCATGCTGACTTATAAATAATTCTAGGCTGGGCCTAGCTGGAGAGGCCCAACCTAGAATTATACAGATAGATGGAGAAACAGAAGATAAGAGCCTGCCTTGCCCAAAATAATACTGCATGCTTCTGACAGCAGCAAATAGAAACTAATGACTCCCTAGGTGCATCTACATGAGTTGTTTACTGAGGAGTAGACTAATTAGCTCCTCAGTAAAGTCTCAATGTCTACATGTGTAGCCCTATTAGGCCGTAGTAAACTAATAACCACTGCCTTAGGTTAGTACTTGTAAACATAGGTAGTATTCTGCGGTGGTGTTTAGTGAACCACAATGCATGTGTAGACTCTGTCTGCCAGCTAACTCTACCTTGTTCCTCAGCTAGCCCCTCTGCTGCACATTGAGCCAGGTCAGAGTATATAAAGAGATACCTCTATACAGCTCTAAAGACTTTTGCTAAAGAAATGACCATCACAAGAGACAGCATATTTTGAATAGAAAATGACCCTCCTAGAACTCAGAGCACGGATGAGCTACTCTGCGCTGTTATTTCATTAGCACATAACAAGCAAGATATTTTCAAATATTCATTCACATGTCTATCTATCATTAGATTTTCCTCCACTTTCATTTGTGTCACCACGTTGGCATATTGGTTTAAGAGCTTTATCTGTGATTTAAAACTCTCACAGAATCCTTCTGACTACTGCCTATCTTGGACATTTGAAAGAAGTGGCATTTCTACCTCTATGCATCCTCACTGTGACCTGAAGATAAATTCCCTGAAAGACTTCCATATGTTGGACTTTTCCTTGCTTTAAAGTTACAAATATGATTTCCCACAATAACACTAATTTCCTGTTCTTCTTTGCCTTTACCAATTTGAGCAATAATGGAATACCCTTGCCTAAAATCACTAGATGGAGACAACTCTGAGATTAACTCCACTCTCAGGAAACATGTGCTGCTCGGCACTGTCTAAGCAAAACTGTCAGCAGGATCTGCTATGCTTTCTCCATGTTTTTTTTAATTATATTAGCTACAGTCAGCACTGAAATTGTATGCATTTAGCATCATTTGGATGTCCTACTGCCAGCAGGCTTTTTAGTAGTTTTACACTTGCATAAAGGGGGCACTAGCCAGTAGCATAAGTAGGGGTAAGCGAGGAGGGCACTAGCCCTGAATGCCAACTTAGGAGGGGCATGGAGTCTGCACCCTGGAAGCATGAGAAGCTTCACAGTGTTCTTGCAGCACCAGCCAGTGCACAGACACCATGTTGCTGCTGCTTTAAGAACAAGAGCCAGGAAGAGCATGTGGAGGTGGCAGCAACAACAGTGGCTGCCAGGGTCTGGGTAAGACCCTTGGGCATCCTCCCTGTCCTCGCTTTTAGAACCCAGCCCCTTCATACCACACAAACCTTGCTTGTTACACCACCAGCGCTAGCTGTGCTATAAAGCTAATATTTACTATATAACTCGGACAAAGAATAAGATGCTTGCTGTTAGATTTCTTCTTATGAGAACACACCACTCTTGCTCCTGTACATTTTCCTACTATCAAATATGTCCCCAGTGTGCCTAGCTTATATATTTTGAGAGCATTTTACATATGTGAATTAACAGATTCTCTCAAGAATTCAGGGAGTCAGCTAGTATTACTATTATCATTTTAAAGTTGTAGAAACAGGAGCAAAGAAGTAAAGTTGTAGAAACTGGTCTGGCCAAGGAGAGAAGGACATAGCACTGTGTAAGATTAACTCAGGAGTTTCTAACCTCTTTGATGTGTTCCAAACATACCTATTTCTTGATAAAGAATCATATTTTTAATTTTGGCATAAAAACCATATTTTTAACCTGATGCCACAAAAATGACATTCAATAATAATTTGGGAAAATCATATATATTTAACACTTGCAAACTGATGAGGTTTTCCTTGTATTTATCCATTTTAGTAACTATGGAGCCCTGCATTTTTTACCATCCTATACTTACTATGTCAGATGACTGGACTGCTTATGAAATATGAATTATACTTTAAATATGAGTGAACAATACTATAAACCAGACACAGTAAGACACGTATCCATTTATTTTCTCAATTCCAAGACAAGCCTCCCCCACCCCGCCCATTTAACACAGGAGGGGGGGGAAGTCCCATATCTTGGATTGAATATGAGGTCGGGGTGGACATTTAGCTACTGCTTCCCCTCCCTCTGACACTAGCAAGCTCTGTCCCTGTTCCAGCCTGAGGCATGGAGCACAGCCTCAGACCACCCTGGTATCAGCAATGGCTGCTGCTACCAGGCCAGGCTGGAGCTGTGCTCCATGCCCCAAGCTGGAGTGGGGATGGAGCCTGCCAACTCCAGAGCAAGGGTGAATGGTGGGTGGGTGGGTGTGTGTGTGTGTGTGTGTGTGTGTGTGTGTGTGTGTGTGTGTGTGTGTGTGTAGGGGGGTGGGATGGCATGGGAAGGAAGCAAGATGAGGAGGGGGAGGGAGGAAGGGGAGGGGTCCCAAGGCTGCAGGGCAGCTGAGGGAGTGGGGGGCCTGAGGCTGCAGGACAGGGCTGAGGTGGCAGGGATTGACCCCACCCCTCACCTGCGCTATACTTTCCCCCTATGCCTGACCCCCCATTCCCAACCATGCTCTGCCCCCCACACCTGCTCCCTTCTGATCCCCCTCACCGCCTGTCCCCTTATTCCCTCCCCTCCTGCCACTGCTTTCCCTGCTGCGGCAGTTGCTGGGGATGAATTTAAGACAAGCCTCCAATAATTAGATTCTATACATGTAAAATTATCACAAATTTATAAATTTCCATATGCAGACTCTAATTACTTGGGGGTGGCTATAAATTATATGTTGTCTTGGATTCAGGTGAATATATTAGAAAACTGCTTTTGACAGTCTCTCTCTAAGGTCTTGAATCAAGGTGAGAGGTGGTTCATGTGCTTCCTCCAGACTTTGGTAAAATTTCCCTTGAGGAGACAGATACTGGAACAGACACATGCAAATGCTATGCCTAAACACCACTTGGAAACACTGAAAGTTTTGCATGTGTGCACACCCACACATGCACGCCCACATAGATGTATCTTTATATTTTCAGAAAATCAGAGCAGTTCTATTGCTTTTATTTTTGTTTTCAAAATGCATTTGCTCCAAATGCAGTAACATGCATTTGTAGGTTACATTGGATTGCAAGTTTGCTGGCTGATCACCATCAGTGTAATTAATTTTGGGCAGTGGTGCTCAATCTAAATCCTGCAAGCTGGATCTGGACCTTGACGTGATCTGGCCCAGTGCACAGAGCATCAAAGGCAAGGAGTCTGGCCTGGATGAGCCATTCCCTGCCCTGACTGATGCTGCTGATAATACCTCCCACCCCCTCCCCCACAGCCCTCCATGTTCTCTCTGTCTCTGCCTTTCCCCTCCCATCCCCCAAGCAGGTAGATACTTCTTACCCTTACACTGACCTTCCCCCACCCACCCCATGGAGGCATGGTGGAGGTAAGCTCTCTTCCCCTGTCCCCCAACTGGAAGGGAGTGGCAGCCTCTGATGCAGCTGAGGTCTCAAGCACCACAGCTCAAAAAGGTTGAGTTCTACAGATTTACAGTGATGAAAACAGTTGTGCCTATGGGAAGAAAAACATCTTCAGAGGTCCTTGTGATTTTGTGCATGCACACAGCTTTGATGATTAAGAGTTAATAGCTAAGCAACTAAGAACACTTAAGTTCTGTCCCCACTTCAAGAAGGAAAGGAGGAGAAAAGGGTAAGATAGAATATACCATAACTTACTATCATCACCATCATACCATCAAAAAAATAAAAGAGCTTTAGCACTCCAAAGTTATTACTTTATAGTTGTTCAGTGTGTAGGAGTAACAGGAAACCTTCCAGAACAAAATAAAAAGTGCATGTAGAGGAAAAAAGAAAAACTAATAAATATCTGCTAGCAAATAAAAATGATGGTTTACCTTCATTGTCAATGCTTTTCCAATTGGCAATTGGTTTGATTTGTTAAATATTCAGTTTTTTATAAAAACTGATTTCCCTCACATTTGAAAGATATGTAATGTTGACATTTTAAACGATTTTCTGCCTTTTGATTCAACAGCCCCCATTTACTATCCAAGCTCTCAAAAGTCTAGACTGCAGTATGTTTCTATCCAATAGCAATATGCAGCTAAAATATGATTATTAAACATATCACTGCTAAACTGTAACAGAGAGAAATAAGAATTTATGGGAAGATGTTGTGTTTTATGATGCAGTGATAAGAATCTGAGTGGGCATGGGAAAGAGACAGGGTGAGGCTAGGAGGAGGAAGCACTTGCCAACCTCTCTCGCCTCCAGCATTCTGCGTGTGGTTCTGAAACATCCTACATGGCTCTTCTTTATTAAAAGACCTATCCTAATACACTACTGACTTTAAACTTATTTTGAAGTTAATGAGTGCTATGGGGCTAAGCACAAATAAAAATGCAAGCAGGATCAGGACCTAAATTACTATATAAACAGGGGAATGTGTATTCAGAGAAGACCTTAGTGGTGATCCAGACTTACAGGTAGTCAATGGTAAGCAGAGGTAGCTGAATGGTGCAAAAAATTAAGTTTTTATCCTATAATTACTATGTCAGATGCCTGGACTGCTTATGAAATATGAATTATATTTGAAATATATCAATGAATAGTACTATAAACCAGACACAGAGACAAAGTAAGATATATATCCATTTATTCAGTTCCAAGATAAGCCCCCCCCACATATAACAAAGAGGGGAAAGCCCCATGTCTTGGATTGAGTATGAGCTAGGGGGGAGGGAGGAAGGGACAGACAGCTGCTGTGGCTCCGGCTATTTAAGTTTTGTCAAATCAAGTCTGGACGGGACTAATGTCCCCTGACAATCATGTGCGATATATTTTTTGTGCTAATTCAGATACTAGAACTTTTCTTTACGTTTGGCAACATATAAAGCATGTTTTCAGCAACAGTAGTCTGCAAAATATTGAACAGTAACAATGTCATGGCTCCATGGGCTTAGCAATGCTTCTTTGACACAGACTAAATCTCAGACCTGAAACCAGGTTAATTTTCATCACTATGCTTTGAGGTCTGACTTGAAAAACAGGATATATCACATTTAGAGGCGCTCTTATAATATGTAATATGCCTAGAGATCCACTAACAAAGAGCAAGAAAAATAATTTTGGGAGTGTATCTGACTTATCAGAGAAGCATCATCTTGAAGAGCCAGCTTATATACATGTCTGTTCTTGCTCTTTGCCCCCTGACTTAACAGGGGCTGGGAGTGCCATAGAGATATTTGGCCTAGTACCTGGGCACAGGAAATACCTAATTTTTCACTGAGCAGCAACTTCTCTAACAATTAAAAAGAGGTACTGGCAAACTCAAAAGGAATTTAATCAAATCCTAATAATCTGGAAAGAAGATGAGGCAAGAGTGTATTTTTAGGATGTAAAACATGGATAACAGGAGCTTCTTACAGCTGTAACTGGGATGAAGATGATTGTGTTCTCTCAAACACAGACACCAAACTTTTTGAAAATAACAGAAGAAAACCTTTCCCTCATAAATAAAGGAAGAAATGTAAGGGGTGGGATAAAGTAGTAACTTGACTATCAAAAATGTTTATAGTTATCATTACAAGGTTATAAAAAAAATAACACAGGCAAGTGGAACATTTCTGAACTTGTAACAGTACTATATGAGAGAAACAGTGTTTGAGATTACTTCTCATTTATTGGAAACAAGTAGACTATCCTAAGCTTACAGTGAAACTGCAACATCACGTACCACTGATATCTAACTGTAACAGCAAAATTCTGTTTACGGTGAAGCTTTCAGAAGTTCCAAGAATCTGAGGAACAGTTATAGAAACAAAGAAACTTCCAACATTTATTCATGATTAAAAAGATGTGCCAAAAATAGTTTTGTAAAGACAGAAAGCCAGATGAACTGTCACAATGATTTACTCATGAAAGAAAGACCATAAAACTGGCAAAGTTTTAAGTATGTTAAACACAAGAGAAATTACAAAAACTTACCTTGGACCAAATTTTTTGACACCAAACAAGTTAAGCCTATTTGTAACCCACCTGGTTACAGTATGGGTTCCTCTAGCATTTATAGTTTGTGCCATGTTGAAGTTGTTTAAAGATGGTTTCCATGCAGTTTAATATTACTATAGTTTTTATATTTATTTTGTCCCTTTTTAAAATGTGCTGATTGTCAGCATATTGTTCATAAACTTGCTGAAGTCTCTGGCTTACAGATAATTTATTTTAGAAGGGAACTTGAATAAAATTGTACATTTCTGTTTTTTCTTTGGAAAAATCTCCTTTTATGAGCAACATTCTTATTTCTTTGTTTAGTAAATATAGTAAATGAAAACAAAGAAACATAAATGAAGAGGAGGGCCACCTTTGTATACACTGTGGAAAGATTTTTAAAAAAAACATCTAAAATAAAATTTTATCTACAAAGGAAGTCTCCTCCTCCACCTAATCCAATATATTTCAGATGAACTATGTTGAAGTGAGTGATTTACACAACTTGAAAATAAACCACCTGCAAAGCAGTATTATTCTATTAAAAAAAGTAAATACTCTCATATTTAAAATGGTTACTTATCCTAGAGTACCTGGCTCTCAAAGAGGTCATAGTCAGTGTGGCTCATATTGCAGGTGAGTATGTGCATCATGCACACAACACCTAAGTTTTTTTGAACAGCAGTGCCAACTAGGGCCACCAATGCATTCTTGTGCTCCCATATGAGAGCATAAGGGGTGAAACCACTTCAAATTCCTTCATAATTTAAAGGTCATGCTGCTGAGGACTTTTGAAAAGCAAAGATGGAGAGCAGGCCATGTGATCCAAAATCACTGAAATATCTTGAGGAACCACAATTACCCAGTTTTCTTTGTGTATGAATTACGGCATGCTGTGCTGTGGGTGACAGGCAACCAGCATCTCTCCTGGACAGTGAGAATGAAAAGCTGGATAAGGCTGAAAAGAACCAGGAAGACATCCTGAAAGACTTTCCTGTTAAAGTAATAAAACAAAGCTCTGGGCAAATGCAATGACTGTTCACCATGCTGATATTAGGGAACCTGACTCTGGATTGTAAGGTGTTTTAAGCCTCGAGTCTAAACAGATTCTAGGCACTGCTCCTCAGTCTTGGGGCTTCTAAGCTCAGTTTCAGGAGGCAGATGCTCCTATCCACCTGGGATGTTTCTGAGAGCTGGAACTCACAGGTCCATTACCTTTCTTAAGGTCCAGTCCTGATTCTTTAGACTCCCAGTGTTGTGTAAATACACTCCTTTCCAGAATCCCACGAATGGTGTGAGGCTTCTCATTTACAGTTTAATTCTTCAGAAAGTATGCAACAGATGTAACTAAATACATACCAATATGGAAAGGATCTGGAGTGTTTTGGATCATGCCATTTCTTTTCTTAAAGCACAAGAAGTTATAGATCTTTAGAAAAACCACAAACTTACAAGGCCCAATGCTTCTTACTTGCAGCTTACCCCTTACTTACAATGCAGCTTACCCCTCCCTGGGAGGCTCTGTTGGTCCATCTATGTTGCAGGGGGCAGGCATTCTCCCTGGCTTGTTAGGGTCCTGGAGCAGGTAGCTCCACCTCTGCTACTGAACATGGTAAAAGAGAATGACTTGCTTGCCTTCTACTCCTTTGCAGTTTTTCACTCCCTCTATCAAGTGACTCCCTAATTACCTTCCAATCAGGTGGTCAGAACCTTGCCAGGTGACTTTGATGCCGAGGTAACATAGCACAGCTCCCTGATCAACAAGTTCTTAGCAGGGCTAACTTCTTGTTTAGAGCGATTAGATTTTAAAGGCACAGACTTTCACTTAGCAACGCTTAATCTATTTATAACAGGGCCTGTATGATGGAATAGTCAAGAACAGATGGATGGAAACAGCTAGGCTAAGTACAGTCATTCAGAAAATCCGGGCCTGAATCAATTCAACTGTTACAGGTTAGTCTAACCTGCATAGATTGAACCAAGAAGCAAGTGAATAGACATTCGTTTTTGATTCTGGAAATGCAACCACATACCTGCAGTGGTTCAGGGTAGAAGCTGGGGGGCACTAGAGCAAGCCCTCTTTTCCCTTTGGCAGTGGCCAGAAGGCTGGAGGGAAGCTGAGCTTGGAGGGGGGGAGAGCGGCATGGCTAGGCCCTGGCAGGTTCCTGAGAATGATTGGGGAGGAGTTTAAACCCCCACCCTGCCCTGCACGGTCCCCAGTCGGGGTGTGCCTGGATGGGGAAGAGGGAAAGCAGCCCCTTTCCCACTGGCACAGGACCCCAGCCAGAGTATGCCTGCCAGAAGTGCAGCAACCCCTGTCAGGCATTTCCCCACACTTGCTGCTTGAGTGGCAGAGGGCATGGCCAGATGCCAGCACCAGAGGCCACCTGAGGCAAAGTGGGGTGGGAGGGAGGTTTAATTCCGCCTTCCTCCCCTTTCCGAATGGCATGGGACCCATCAGGCAGACCCCAGATGAGGTCCCATGCCAGTGGAAGAGGGGAGGGAAGAGGATTAAGCCTCCCTCCCCGCACTTTGCCTCAGGCTGCTGCCAGGGCTGGCATCTGGCCATGGCCACTGCTGCTTTAGCAGCAGAGGGAAATGCCTGACAGGACCAGCTGGGGTCCCATGCCAGTGGGAAAGGGGAGGGAGAGGGGATTAAACCCCCTATTTGCCTCACTCTGCCAGCCCTGGCTGGGGTGTGGCCATGCCTCTTGCTCAAGCAGGGAGTGTGTAGTGGGGGGGGACGGGATGCAAAAGCCTGGGAGGGACTCCCCCCCGGCAAACCTTAGCTGGGGTCCAGGGCTGGGGGAGGAGGGGTTAAATCCCCCCCCTTCCATGACTCACCCTGCT
>NW_005842369.1:45383-60313 GCF_000455745.1 Alligator sinensis | reverse complement strand
TGGGGCGGGGGGGGGGGGGGGGGACAGCAAAAACCCTGGCAGGTGCTACCCTCTCCCCTGCTCAAGTGGGGTGAAAAGCGGGCAGAAGCGTGGCAGTTCCCTGCCATGCAGACCCAGCATGGGCCATGGAGGGGGTTTAAACCCTCCTCCCTCCCCTTTTCCTGAGCCAGGGGGAAGGCTTAGGGGGAAGCCTCCACTCCAGCAAGTGAAAAGTCTGGCAGGGGTTGCTCTGCCCCCACCAGGCAAGCTGGGATGAGTCCCCAGCTGGGTTTTCCACCCATGTCAGCCAGCCCTTTCTGCTCTGGCTAGAGAGCAGAGGGGCTGGGCCAACCCTGCTCTCCTGGAGCAGACAGCCCAGCCCAGCTCAGCCCAGGGCTGCAAAGCATCCTGGGATGCTGGAGGACCGTGATTTAACATGAATGAGGGAGGGGTCTGGGACAGAATTTCCATAAACTGGTTTGATCTAAACAAGTTAAGTGTGATACTAAACTCAACCAAGTTTATCTTAAACCAGTTTCAGCCATTTTGAAACTGGCTTATGTGCACAGAACTTCTATTCTGTTCCAGGTTTAAACCAGTTTCTGATGACAAACTGGTTTATGTATAACTTTTGTCCCTAGGCCTGATGTTGTCCAATACAGAAGATCAGAAGTAGTTTTGAAGAACTTCTTGAAGCCTAGTAGACATTTAGCTGCAGTTAAGAACTAATGGGGTGGGCACCTGCTAGATTCAATTTTGTTGCAATGAATAGAGTTACAGGAAACACAAGAAGGTGTAAGATTCTTGTTGTTTAAAAACCCCCTCCACTCCTGCATACATGAAGCTGAGACCTACAGTGGGATCCACAATGATGTAAACTGAAACAAAAATCTATGTAATTACACAGGGATACATTACTAAAGAGTATAAGTTTAATTTTGTCCAGAAAGCCCGTTAACTATAATGGGAGCGCAATATAATTTACAAAGAATTTTTTTGTTCAACTTTGTTTTGAAAATGTAGGATTTAAAGTCTGTGAATTGTTAGTTTTCATCTGAACCTAACAGAGTCATCAGAAACAGGCATCATAACACTAACAGCTCTTTCAAACTGGACCTCAGGCTAAGATTAATTGATTTCTTTAATTTTTCACTACTGTACAAGTGATTTGAGTTGGAATTTACCTCTCTAGAGTGCAAAACAAATTGGCAGGGCACCTCAATGATTTCAATAACATTATATTCAGTGTAATGACATTCTATTATGGATATGTGAAGGATTACCTTACTGATCCATAACTTGATGCATAGTGATTCACAATTAAATTCTTAAAACCCAAATACATTTATAATAGTTATAACAATATGAATTAACATGTAATCCTTCTCACTGGGTAGAAAGGAGAGTTTAATTAATGTAAATTTGCAACATGCTTCTGTATCTGACTAATACACCAATATGAATTAAAAAGATAACGAACTCAGCTTTCATTAAAAGAGAAGAAAAATAAGAATAAAAATAATAATGAATGTATTAAAGTAACTAAAAACAATATAGAAATGTAGGGAATAAGGGAACAATAAAGATGAATTATACTAGATTATAGAGAGTATAAAATACCTAGATTTATATTTTGGAGAGCAACATAAATAATGAAAGACCAGTGTAGTTGGCAGAAGTAAGACCACTACTGGGGCATGCAGACATACTCCAGCTGAACAGTGAGTAGCAGACAACACTTCCATGTAAGGGAGTTATAGGGACTGGTCAGTATGATTGACTTTATCATTTCTCCCCAAAGCAAGATGTTGGAAAGAAAGCTGATCATCTTCCCTAAAAACCTTAGAAAAGAGGGACAGCCATCTATCAAGACAGACAATGAAGGTGCTGGCAGGAGGGGGATTGCAGTCCCCGAATCCCTAGCAAACAGAAAAGACAAAAAGAAACCAGCTGGTAAGAAAAGGTCCCAGCTTATGGTTCCAGACAGAAAGTATATACCACTCAGCAGCTTTGTGGCTTCCATGTGAAACCATGCAGAACTTGATATTTTTGGCTAAATTTCCCTTGATATTTTTAAGGTTCATTTAAATCAAGTGCTCAAAGCAAAGCTCAGAGCTCAAAAGACATGTGAACTGAAATAAAAAATTTCACACACATACAGTTTATATACACTGTGGAAAAACCTCCACAGATAAACCACTGCTTGAGCTACTTTCAGTTAGAGATGTGTTCAAGTTGCAAAATTCACCTCCTGTGGATTTTATTGGGTTCCTGGTGTTTAGTTTGTGCGCAGTTTTACTAATGGCAATTTCTAAAATACTGATCAAAATTATAACAACAACATTCTCTTCTAATAACAAAAGTAAAAATTCCCCATTACCAACCTGAAGAACATCTCCAAGGTCTGCTGTGCTAATATCTGGGTCTTCAGTGGTATTAAAAGGAACAGGATTTATTCTTACAAGGGTGAGTACTCTGGGTTCTGGATATCTCCATAACATCATTCCTGGACTATCCTCAGTTTCATTGTAAAACACAACTTCATAGGCACCAGGCAGTTTCTGTGCTTCTGTCAAAAGAAAGACAGCTATAATCTGTTATGTAATTTCTAAAAGAGAACATGCTGGGTTATAAAACGAAAGTCATTAAAAACAAACCTCTTAGGATCAAAAAGAGAGAAAATGAAAAAGCAATTTCCCTGACTTTTAATAGATTACAGCTTAATGGAATGAAATCAAAAGGTATTTTCCTTTATAGCAGATGTTTTCTCAATTGCTTTAAGAACAAAAATAAAAAACTTAATTGCAATGGGTAGGTGATCTTCAATATTTTCCTACTGTATTTATTTGTAACTAAAAAAACCCCGGTAATAATTATTTTTGTACCTTCATCTTGTATGTACTGGAACAGGCCAGTTCTCAGATCATCAGAGGTATGCTCAGTTTTTGAGACCTGATTTCTCTCTGCAGGAGAGTAAGTTTGGTATGTTTGACATGAGGTCAATGTCTCCATTCTGCCTTCTTTAGTCAGGTATCCTTGCAGAAGTTCATGGAGAAGAACTAAACAATTCAAATGTTCTTGACCCCAGAAAACCTAATTAAAAAAAGATAACTTATTAATCACTCAAGATGAATGAAGAGCAAAACACCAACAGCTCCAAAAACCAACATTCTTTTTTTAGTGCTTTGTTTTCATACACCGTAACTATTTGCAAACTTGCTGTATGTCAAAAGATTTTGGTACGCCACTGGACAAATTTGTTCATTTCTCCACTTTCGAGCAAGAAACTCATTTTTAGCACCGTAGCAATGTGTCAAGTGCACAGACACTGCCCAGATGAGTTTAGAATCAAAGGGTGTGTACAGATGTACTCTGGAGAGAGGGTGGGAAAGGCGCTTTAATGAGCTCATCTCCGAGAACCATGCTAATTAAAAGCTCCCTGAGCATCACATGTATCAGCGTCCCCACACTGAAAAATGGTTGCAGGGCACTTTGAACTAAAGCTCATCGAATGAGCTATGTTTTAAAGAACCCTGCCGTCATTTTTCAGTGTGGGGATACTGATACATGTGACATTGGAGTTTGCTGGTTTACTATGCTACAGCAGACTTGATTAATTGAGTCTGCTCTGATGCGCTGTAATTACAGTGCATTGGAGCAGCCTCCCTGCATGTGTATAGGAGCCCCAAAGGCTTGATCAGCCAACGCTTCTTGTTGTATCCTGTTTGTAGTGCTAATCACATTGATGCTGGGTTTGACAACAATCTACAAGAACTTGAATATGCAAAGTGTCAAGTGTTCAGGGTATTTGAGAAGGTCAATGTTCTGAAAATATCAGGTGTAGGTCCCTAAAATTGTCATCTAGTAATATATACTCATCAATTAGTTGCCAAAGGGGAATTTAGGTTAGAAAGCTTTTATTGATTTTTCTTAATTTTTTGACAGCCTCTATAATTTTTCATTGCTCTTGGCAGAAACAGAAATTGGAAGAAACTGGTAGATATAATATGTCTCCTTAAAGAGATGCAAGTGAACAAATAAACCATCACTCCTAAAGACTACCTTATAATTATCTACTACAATTGATGCCACTTTGCAGCAACACCTTGGTAACAGCAGCAGCTGCTTATCAAGCAACATTTCTCCAGAGAGCATGTTCTCTACCATATATTTGGAACAACATAGCATCTATGGGTGTTATACTGATTCTCACTGGAAGCATCTACATCGAGTGCCTTACTGTGCAGCAGACTAATTTGTCACTGTCGACACGTGCACAGCAATTAGGACGCAGTAGACCAATTTACTGCGCTGCCAGATAAATCAGATACAAGTGGTGTCTGGCAGCACAGTAAATTATGGAGCTTAAATGCATGTGTAGACAGTGACATCAGGATTAGTTTACTCTGGCTCAAACTGACCCAGAGTATATTCAGTCGCATTAATTGCACGTGTAGATGAGCCCACTGACTATTTAATTTATGCATTTAGATGCATGCAAATATACAAAAGTTGCTTTTCCATATGCTCCAGCCATCCTTGAAATATCTTTTAAAAGGTGAAGGTGTGCCTGAGTCACCAAAATTAAATCTGAATTTGGTGCTCTCAGATTTCAGAGAGCTGCACATCTAATGGCCCCAAATCAGTCCATTTTCAACTGAAACACAAATGTATTTAGAAATAAAAATCTGTGGAAAAAGAACTTTAAAAATCCTGAAGATACACAAAACCTTTATAATTGAAGTGACAAAAACGGTAGCAGGGGCAGAAAGAAATCAATGGATAAGGTTTTAAAAATATGCTTAAAATATTTCTATAATGTTTGTTACATGTTAACTGGTTCTATATAATGAATCATGCAACAGTGCAGTGGCGATGCATAGGGGATGCACAGGGGTGCACGTGTCCCACCTGAGAGCGCAAACGCACCCCCCAAGCGGCCACGCTCCCTGCTTAGGCAATGGGCCTAATGGCCCAATGGGGGGGGCAGGTGGGAGCGCTGGTGCCCCCCTTGTGAGTGCCAGCCACAGAGCGATGCTCCCAGAAGCAGCTGCAGCCACTTCTGGAAGCGGCTGCAGTGATCGGCTGCCTTGCAATCAGCCACAGGGGGACCTCCCCCTTCCCCAGTCAGCGTGACTGGTCGCGGGGGGACTTCCCCCCCAGTTGCTGACTGGCTCCTGACTAAGGTGGTACCAGTCACCCATGCAACAGTGAATGACTTGTAATCCCTGGTATTTGGCCAGTAATATATCTAATCCTATCTAGGTGCTTTTGGTAGGTATTATGTGCACAAAGGGATGAATAGATGAGTCTTTCCTTGAACAGAGAAACTGAAAAAGCAATTTTCTTTTGCTCTGCAAAGCAGTTCTACATTTTCCCATTTACACTGTTGCCTACAGTAATTCCAGTTTACAACAAACCAATGATGAAATGAGGACAAACAATTTTTCAGGAATTACCATGACACAGTTCCTTCAACCCCATCTCCTTCTAATTTACAGAGGCATAATGTACCCAACATCCCAAAAAATTTAGAATGGCACTGCTCTTTCAAATTCTAGCCAGTATTCAGATCCCAATTGCATTATATAATCCCAGGCTCTGCCTGCACCAGCAAATTGGGTACCTGACAATGATCTGATTGTTGGCTGGCTCCAAGTGGTCCCTGAAGCCAGCCAACAACCAGTTAATTATCAGGTCCTGTGGCTGCCCCAAGACAGCTGGGACAGTCCTGATCCGCTGATCTTCATCTGGCAGGGACCACTCTCAGGATTGAATCCTGGCTTAGTCCTTGATAGCCGACAACACAGGATGGCCCTGGGGCTGGAATCACCAGGGTGTGGGGGGGATGGGTTTCCAATCCTTCCTAGATCCCTGCAACATGTTCGGTTTAAGATGTGATAGAAACCAGCCACAAAGGTGTTATGTATGTTTTGTATAATACCTTTGTAACTGCTTTTCCTGCTTTACTGTACCATTAATCCCCTGAACGTGTGGCTAGTTTACACTTTAAGACACGATTAACTGGATAATCATGTTTTAAGTGTAACGTTTGCCTGCAGCCTCAGTCACGCAGCATTATTTTTGCTCTTTATCTGACCAACTTTTTGAAAATGGCAAGCAATAATCAAACTCCATTTCAATAACAAACTTGTGAAACTTCTGGGATTTGACAATACTCAAAAGTTGTGAACAACAAATCACAGGTAACAATGGTGAAATAAATTTCCTGCTTTTTAAATGAAAATATTCAAATCACTTTTTTGTATTATTCAGTCTCCTCTAATCATAACACTGATATTAAATAATTTATTTTTAATTTCATGAAGGGGAAAGTCCTAAAACGATCAGTATTTCCTTTCTGTTATATGTAAACTGTTTGGTGTTTATAGATCCCACAATACTTTAATCAGAACAGGACACATGCATACTGCTACCTTGCTTGAATTACACAGAATCTGTACTTTTCATTTCAGAAACTCCCATGCTTCTTGAACTGTTTTCAAGCTATAGACGTATTTAACTGAAGGGGAGAATGGATACAAAACAAAGTGCTAATTGCAACAAACAATAACTTCTAATTATCCCCCTGAGAAATTTCTATAAGTTCAAAGAAAAATCTGATTTGCATTTTTTAAAGTTGCCCCAAGCCATTATGGACATGTAGTGCAGGAGCACATGCACACACACACTTACAGCAGGGTCCTAAATGTTAAGTGTTAGTTACCTGATACAGCACTTTTAAGGGAACAAATACATACATACAAGTTGTATAGCTAAACTACAGTAAAATGTCTGGAGCAGTTATCAACAATACTATATATTCAGTTGTTTTATCAGTAGTTTCATATAAAAGCATACATCTTTTAAAATGCACAAAACTCCCCAAAATAAAGCACAACAAAAAAACCCCAAGCCTCCCTCCTTTCAAATCTGTGAGCTATCTCATGATGCAAAACTTTATGCGATTTCCAGGCAACTTAGACAGAAAATCAGAATTATTAGAGACAAACTCAGTTAAATATCAGAACCATAAAAAACCCCACATCACACAGACCTGTATCAGACCTCCTCTCAAGTCAACATGGAATTTTGGAATGGTGTGCTCTGGCCCTGGATTACCACTGTGCTTACACCACTTGGCTTCTACATTGGCCGAACAGCTGAAAGGGCCTATGAGAGTTCTGCTCCTTTCCTTGAGACTTGTTTTAAGAAGAAAATTATCTATATCAAGCACAAAGGATGATCCATGAATGACACCTGAAAAAGAGAAATAAATATATATAGTATTTAGCATACTGAGATGTCTGTGCTCCCAAGAAAAAGCTTTCCTAGAAACATGTATATTTTTTGATTTTCCCTCTATCAGGGCTGGATTGTGAATCCTTACTCTTATGGTAAGCAGCTACTCACACAAGTAGCTCCATTGAGTTCAGTGGAAGTACTGGTATGAATAAATGCTCTCCAATTTAAGTGAAAGGTTCACAGTTTGGCTGGAGGCCTTTTGGTTCTTTTTCAACATGCTTCCCAACATTATTGAGTGCACTTTATACTGAGCTGTAGTTATGAAGCAGGTATATTTCATGCACATTCCTTACAAAGTACTATTTGCCAAAGCATTATGACTTTTTACATGTGTGAGTATTTTAAGGTTTATGAGTAGAGACATTTTTCATTAACTACACCATTTTTAAAAGAGCATATTAAAAATAAGAACAGCTGCTTCACTTGATTATATTTTAAACTGATAGGAAATAGCCATTCTGATTCGCTCTGCTTTCATTCAGGTTTATTAATAGAAAATAATGCCCTGCCTGAGTCTAAAGTTCTTAACAGGAATAGTTTTATGTTTGATTTTAAATAATTCAAAACTATCATGGCAACTCAAAATATATAACGCGTGTTTACTTAAAATATCAATTTAATCCAAACTTTTCACATCATAACCATTTGCAGTTTACGTAGTTTATAAAACATTAAAAAAATAGCAGATTCAATTTATGATAGAACCTATATATTGTCACTAAAGAAACATTTAAGAAAGAAAAGACCACTAAAAATTGTAAGTTCTTTGATGCATGTCAGAATGATTTAAATAAACTGCATCTAAAATTTCTTTACTTTTTTGAAAATTTAGATGCAAACTATGATGCTGGATTCATTTTTTCCCTTTTGCTGCTCATATTTGGAATTGTCATTGTGAATATTGAATGTCACTGTACTTAGTCTGTAATGCTCATGGCTTATTTTTCTAATGAAATTTGATACTTGCAAAAGATGAAGGATTAAAAACACCTAAAGCCTATGGTATGCAGATTTTTCAAGATACTGTGCTACTTTATATTTGAAAACTTTGCTAAAAGAAATAGCCCACTACAACTGAAATCTATCCTGTCTATACACCTATATTAAATATGGGTGGAGGGACTGAACTTCAATTTCAGAAACTGGGAAAATGTGTCTGCATCCTACAAACGTTCTGATAGTAACCATGATGTCAACATTAATTTTAAAATGTACTGATCTTTGATTTTTTTTTAAGAACATGACTTATGTTATGCAAGAAGATATAGTATGTCCAATTTTTTCCCCCAGATATGTGTGCACAGTCCCCACTGATTATAATAAGAACAACATGGAAAATTCAGTCCCCATTTCCACAGCTCCAGACAGGGAGAGGGTAGACACACAAAACATACATGCATTCTCTAAGCATACTGTAACGCAGCTCTTCAGAATTCCATGTAGAGCGGGTGACGTGATGGTAGGAGGAGGTTAGAAGGATGCTTCCTCATTGAAAGTTACTTCAACTTTTGGGTTGACATCATGTCCGCAAAGTTATTCTACAGTTTAATGTGGCTGATTATGTACAGTCCTGGGATAGAATCCTGGCTCCATGGCAGTGAACTGGAGTGTTGCCTTTGTTGTAAAAGGGCCCAGATTTCAACCTTTAACTATGGAATATTCAGGCATGATGGTGGATCTGGGGATTTGGCTCTAAGTGTGAGAACCCAAGGCCAGACTTTGACTCGCTAGGGGATGTTCTTTCAAGATCAATAAAATACAAAATAATTAACAAGAGAATAACATCAATAAGCCTGTATGCACATCAATAAAAACTTAATCCTTTTTATTAATGTATGATGTTGATCTAGTAGAGCTGTGTGCTAAATGAAATGTACAGCGACCACCATAAATATCTTAACCAAACAAAAAGAAGAGGATTGTGTGTGTTTATTTTACAGTTTAATTATTTTCAGGAGCACAATTATATTAATAATTAATTAATAATTATTAATAATTTCATTTTTTTGCATTTCTATGTGAAAACTGTTCTAAAAGAAATCTGTCTTTGTTTAGATTATTTCACAGTTTGTCATTTTCCACAATCTGCAAGTATTCTTTTAAATGTGAATTAAGTGTAGAGTTACATTCTGATGGGGCCAAAAAACAAAGGAGCAAAGGATTTTCCATACATAAATGACTGTAAATTCTTTTTACTCTACTGGTCATCCTGAATTACTAATCGCCAGATGTTGTTGTTGTTGGAGAGACCATGGCTAGGGACAGACATTATACATAAACCCGTTTAAGTGATCAGATGCTGGTTTAAACCTATAAAGAACAGACATTCAGTCCAGATAAACCAGTTTCAAAATGGCCGAAACTGGTCTGAGATAAACCTGCTTGAATGTAGCATCAGACTTAACTGAGTCAACTCAAACTGGTTTATGCAATGTCTGTCCCAGATCCCTTCCTGGTTTAACTTAAACCAGACTCCCCCAGCATCCCGGCATGCTCTGTGTGGTGGGCTCTCTGTTGTGGCCCAGCAGGGCTGGCCCTGCCCCTCTGCTCCCCAGAAGAGCAGGGGCAAGTAGGGACAGGCAGGGACGGGGATCTGGCCAGAGAGGGGTTTATTTCCCTCCTCCCTGTCCCGTCAGCCAGGACCCAAGCTAGGTCTGCCAAGTGCCAACCCCTCTCTGCTGCAGCAGGGGGCTGGCATGGCCCCTAAGGCAGAGGGGGCAGGAAGCGGCGTTATTCCCCCCTCTACCACTACTCCCCCACAGGGGACTGCAGTTGGGTCTTCCCACCCTGATTGCCGCTGCTCACTCCCTGCTTGAGGCAAGCAGTGCAATAAGCCCCCTCCATTAAATGCCAGAGAGAGAGGGAATAACCCTTGTCCCTGCCCCCTGCCTAAGGGGCCCTGCTGGCCAGCATCTGGCCATGCCCCTGCCCGGCTGCTGCAGCAGCGACAGGGCAAGGCCCTTGATGGGGGCAGCAGCCCATCACAGTGTCTGGGAACACAAGCCCCTTCCTGGCAGGGGGGCCCTGCTGCGAGGCAGGAAGAGCTGCGTTGGACTGTGCGTGGCAGGACCAGGGCCCAGAGGGGGCCAGAGCCCCTTGCAGCACTGCCACTGCTGCCACAGTCCACAGCAGCAGGGGTCCCCCATCAGGAAGGGGCTCACATTCGGGGAAAACATGACAGCGGCTGCTGCCTCCATCACAGTGGCTCCCCCCTCGCTGTTTCAACAGCTGGGTGGGGGCGAAGGTGGGGCCAGATGCTAGCCAGCAGGGCTCCTAGGCAGGGGGCAGGGAGTGGGGTTATTCCTGCCCTCTGCTCCTGGGTCATCACAGTGGGGTCTGCCTGCCCCAGCTGCTGCTGCTGCTCACTCTGTGCCTGGGGCAAGCACCTCCGCTGGACGCTGGGGTGCAGCTAGATGCTCAGAGCCCCTTAGGCGGGAGGCAGGGACAAGGGTTATTCCTCCTCCCTCTGGCATCCAGAGGAGGGGGCTTATATTGCTGCTTGTCCTGCAGCAGCAGACAGACCCAGCTGCAGTTCCCCGGGGGAAGGAGGGGTATAACATCCCTCCCTGCCCCCTCTGCCTCAAGGGCCATGCTGGCCTGCCACTGCAGCAGTGAGGGAGGATCGCCCAGCGGACCCAGCTTGTGTCCCTGCTGGTGGGACAGGAAGGGGGGAATTAAATACCTCTGTGGCCAGTTCAGCCAATGGTACTGCCCGAGCTGGCCACGCCTCCCCAGCACAGCTTCCCTACGGCCAAGGGCACGATCTAGTGCTCCCCTACTCCTGGCCTGAGCTACTGCAAGCATATGACTGCATTTCCTCAGTCCATAAGGAATGTCTGTACTTTTACAAATCGATTCAACCTAGGCAGGTTAGACTAAACTGCAAAGATGGAATCAATTCAGGCTCCAGCTTTTTGAATATCTGTCCTAGGGGCATAGCATGTATTATTCTCTGGATGGAATTGCCACCACAAAACTTTGATGGAAAATAGAGTCAGCCAATAGAGATGATGTAAGCCTGTTTTGCCTTCACCTCCAAAAACAAATTCAGAAAGTGCTAAACAAAAAGATTACCTTATGGTTTAAAAATAACACTAAACACACAGTACATAATCCATTGTTTATTGGTCCAGACCCACTGGTGTACTCTGATACTTTGGGTTTCCCGTGAAATTGGGTCTATGGCTGCTTCTGTCATTGCCAAATTTGGCAATGATTTTGGCTTACTGACTTAAAAAATAACCGCAGGTAAGGTATAATAAAATAACCTAATCTTTTAGTCACTCCAGCGAGTTTTGCAGCCGATATGGTATGTGAGATCACATGATGCTAGTACATTAATTTGATGTGACTGTACCATACACAAGATTTACGTACAAGGGCCTGAATTAAGATGAACCTTGACCTTCAGGTTTGCAAATTAAAATTGTTCTAACAGGCAAACTGCAAACTGAGACAGATATGAAATATTTAAACTTTTTGGGGTTTTTTTGGAAAAAAATATGGAGAAGGCTTATTTTATGAGATTCAATGTGATAATAAATGCACAATAAGAAATAAATTGTTGGACCTCTATTTCCAAGTCAGAAACAGGGATCCAATTGCAAAAGAAAGAAAAAGAAGTGCTACTAAATTTCAAACAATATAATTTATGAAGTGCAGAACAACTGCCTGGATCAAATCCTGCAAATTCTAGAGATTCTTAGGGACCTAGGCCAGAGCATTATTTATTTTTTCTTCATTAGGAACCAGAATTTCTCTCTTTATAGGCAGGACATTATACAACTGCCCTCACTGGGACAAAATTAATCTTAGTATAGAAATCAACATGCCCTTAATGAAAAAATGCAAAGAATATTTAGATAAACTTACACAAAGAGCAGTGTTAAGGGACGAAGGAGAAGTGTTTAAGGAAAACAGATAAAGACTGACAGGTAGGTACAGACTATAAAAAGCAATAATGAGTAAAGAGATGTATGGGCTTTGGGGAAGTTGCTTTCAATGGAGTATCACTCCAGTAGAAATCCTAGTAGGTTGACATTGGGGAAGAAGTGTACTCGCACCCTAAGGGAAGGGAGTGAAGAAATATCATTACAACATATCAGTATGCACAAGGGCCTTTTTTTTAGGATTTCTGAATGCTGTACTGAAATATAGAGCATAAGATGAGCTTGTGAAATTACTTTTCTATTACTGAATAGGTCATCTTGAAAAGTTAAACATCTGATTCTTTTTTGTTCCTCACCCCCACACTATTTTCTCCAGCTCTTTCGTGGATCTCTCAAACATCTATTGTAGAATTTCTGACTTCAGTTTAAACAGATTAAATCATGGTAACTAATTAAAGCGAACTTCATATGGCAGCCTACAGAAGTAATATATCTTCATAAACAATTGTTGTGATATGCAGAAGTTGACTTGCTCTGTTTGGGTTACTGCTTGTGAATACCAACATATTTTTTAGTGAGTACAAAAATTTAGTTTCAGGAACAAATAGTTTCATGACTTTTAAAATACTCCAGAAGACTAATACATGTGAATCACATGCTTTGGACATTGTTTACAAAATGCTGCCAACCCTCCATTGTCAGGCTCTGCTCAGACCTACATTAGCACTCCAACATGCTCCAATGCTGACCAAACAAAATGCAATTTAAATTAGGCTTCTGTATGTCATTAGAAAGATTATGTTATGAAGACATGTGCTAGAAAGGCATATCCAGGTATTTTTATACAGCTGGAAATAATCTGTGACTACTTGAGAAACTGCAAGCACGTGTTAGATACTATCCAGAAATTGATTTGCATAATAGTTAAATATGAAGACTTTTACAAAAGAACACTGAGTGCAAGATAACTTCCTATTAAGAGAGAGTCTGCTTTTGATGTTCAATCATATCATCTTTAAATTATTAATGTTCCTGACTTGATTTATGTTAATACAGATAGTATAGAGGCACTTGAAGGGGTAAGAATATGGAGGCAAAAAAGCTGAAAACTTAAGAATGTGAGGAACAGTTAAAGGACTCTAGAGCGGTCTGGTTGTATGTGTGTGTACATGCGCATGCACGTATGAATGAGAAGGCCGAGAGAAAGGCAAATCATTCCATCCTGTCTGTAGTTATTACAATGGGGGTAAAAAGACAAAGAAGAATTCTAACACAGGCAATAGAAACAAAGGGTGTGAACAAGCGTTCCCAGGTTAAGTTGCCTACACCTGTGTTGGGATCACTACGTGCAAGCATTCACTGCTTGCCAGAAGGAGGCATAAGTCTGTCCGAGGCAAGTGAGTTGGTGGAGGGAGGGAGGGAGGGAGGGGAGTGCTAGTTGGAGGGATAAAAATAGCTTGGGTTTTGAGGGGTGGAGGGTGCTGTTAAAAACAGCACAGCCCTGGGGCTGTCAAGAGTGGCTGGGCTTTTCCCACCCTTGGGGTCCTGCTGGGGATACATGCAGTTGTTTGTTAGGTCAGGTTAACCCATTTTAGGTCAGGTTAACCTATACCAATCTAAAGTTAGCTCTCATCTGATGGGAACTAGCTTTACATCAAATGCATCATTTTTAGAGCAAATGCTTGTACACCCAGCCATTCAGACTACCCTAAGCTCAGTTAGGGTGATCAAAATGAAATGCCTATGTGCACTCAAAGTAAGTGAATGAGTAAAGCAGCCTCCCTTTTTAGTATTGATTTCTTTCTCTATATGAATACAATAAAATTATACACAATGTGTTGGATGGGCACTGTTCTTTTATTTTCACTGGGTCAGAGATAAAGTTAGGACAGGAACTCAAACAAAAGACACAGATTTTTGTTTTCAAAAGCAATTTAAAATATCAATACTTGGCAATTGGTTTAACAACTGCAAAGTGCTGAAATAAGTTGAAAGGTTGCTGTATCTTTTCCCTCTTATCACTACACCTTATATATTTCTGAATGTCTTTAGTGCCCCAGGAAATAGGTAAAAATTTGATTGCCTGCATTGTTACTCTAATAGGCTAGGGACAAAAATTACACATAAACCAGTATAAGTGACTGGAAACTATTTCAAATCTGTAACACAACAGAAATTCAGTACACTTAAACCGCTTTCAAAATGGCCAAAACTAGTTTAAGATAAACCTGGATGGATGTAATATCAGACTTAATGGATTTAGGTTAAATCAGTTTATTGAACTTCTGTCCCAGATCCCCTCCAGATTCAAGTTAACTCACACTCCCACAGCATCCCAGGATACTTTGCACCTCCCCTGAAACCCAGCTCCTTTCCGGGTGGGAGAGCTACTTGTGGCCCAGGCTGCCTGCTCCAGCCAAGCATGGAAGCATGCTCTAGCATCCCCTGGCTCCTGGCCTGAGCCACTGTAGGCATGCTGTTACATTTCCAGAATCAAACCTGAATATCTGTTCACTTGCTTATTGGTTCTATCTATGCAGCTTAGACTAACCTGTGAATATTGAATCAATTCAGCCTTGGACTTTTTGACTGGCTGTACTTAGCCATAGAAACTGGAGTACTGTCTTGACCGATTGCTGGTCTGTTTCCATTTGTTTGGGATTATGTGCACGTGGATGTATCCAGCACCAGCAAAATATGTGGTATACTGCTGTGCCAATGCAGGGAGTTGGGGGAAGTGATGGCTCTACCAGGTGC
>NW_005842369.1:40837-45352 GCF_000455745.1 Alligator sinensis | reverse complement strand
CATGAAGACAGCTCCATCCATTGCAGCTGCGCACGATCTAGCTCTTCAAAGATTAATTACCACATACTTTTCTTTCTTAATTTAACTGAAGGAGAAAATATTTCAACTGCTTAAGGTAAGCTTTTATTTTTTATGCAATTCAGATTAAACTGCTGGTGTTGAGTTACTTATACAAATTGCTCCCTTCTTTCTTCACCCTACAAAGGATTTACTACTAGGCATTTTCTAACTACAAAAGTATCTATATTTTTTTAGTATTATATGTTGTAACAGTGTTAAAAAACACTGAAAGCTGGTTGCTTGTATATAGATATATTACTCATGTCTTAAACTTCAGATATATCGTGTCACAAATGGTTTGACCAGTTGTGCTGGATTCTCCATAGGTATCCTTTAAGAAAGAGCTGCAAAGGGAACAAGCTTTGGACCACAGCTATTAAAATAACTATATGGGGAAATGCTGCAGTTAGTTTAAAAGTCACCAGATAGAGGAAGTGACTAAACAGCAGCAGCAAACAAACTGAGACAGCAAGTTAAGGACAATTTTCCAGAAGAGATTTAGTTAAAAATCTACTGACTGAACTGGATTTCTCATTAGTGTGGAACAGAATCCTATGATGGTTCTTTCTCCCCAGGAGAACAATACTTGCACATTACCAATTAACAATTCTTTGTGGAAAGAGAGGTTTTTCAGCACTGCATGAAGACACATGTGGGCTCTGTAAAAACATGAGATGTGTAACACACGGTAAACAGAAAGTAATGATCTTGAACAGGCCAAATCCTTGAATTCGTCATTAATAAACGTCCCCCTGCATTCAGCAGCTCTGGCTGCTAGAAGCCTGTTTTCTTCAAGTACTTCAAACACTAAAATCCAGGAACATTTATTATTTTAATCCACTACAGGCAGTGCTTGATTTAACTTTATTGGTTGTGGTGGTGGTAGTGGTTATAGTGGGGGTAAAGCTATGTTCTTTTACACATCATTTCAAAAGGGCTTAATTATATTTTATAGCTTGGGCCAGGAATCCTGCTTGTTTTGTGTCTAACAAGGTTCAAATGAAGTTCAGGTAAGTGATGAATCAGAAGAAAAGTCTGAGATGGTTATCTATCTGAAATGAACTAATCTCCCTTAAAAAAAAAGGCTGGGCAAGTACATCATGTCCATTACATTACTGAATATTAAATACCCTGGAAATCTCAAGTCAATTGCTGACTTGATAATTTCTCTTCATGTGGTTTGCCTAAATACAGCAAACAGATTTACAGTTTGCTGTATTTAGGGAGTGTTTCATTTTTGTTTGACAACTGTCTTATGTATAAAACAATTTACAATGTATTTGCTAATAATTGCAATAGAGTACAATAGAGGAAAACATGTAATGGAATAAGAAAATATTAAATAGAGTGCACGGCTTCAATTCTTGTGATAGACTTTGGGGAAAATACTGGTTCTACAGAAATCAGTGGCAAAACTCCAATCACTTGAGTAAGACCAGGATTTCGCCTACTATGAAAATTGGACTGGTAATAAGATTAAGGACAGAATACCATCCAGCTACTTTCCTCTAATATCACTTTTCATCTCTGGATATCAAACTTTTTTGGAATGGTAGCTAAAGATTCTTATTCCCATTTTATAGATGAGACAATGGAACCAGATACAGCCCCCACCTCACATTTTTAATATTGTCCAGTAATTTTGGGTACCTTAAATTTCAAGTACTCAGGACACTTGAGGGTTGCTTTTCAGAGGTGCTTGCTTAACACCTGAATATTTTGTTGACTGATATAGTGTTAAGTGGTCAGAGCAGCTATAAATCAGGCCCTGAGAATCTTCTGTGGGCATTCAATAACTGACACACCCCATAGTGGACAACTGTGAAAATGTAGGTCTGATAATATGCCCAGAGTCAGGTCTCATGTCACCACATCCCATGCTTGATCCCAATGTCTTATTAAACCCAGTACTCTGTGTATGAGATGGTTATATTTTTAAGAAAGTAAACACTCCGTAGAAAAATATAAAATGTAAAATTAAATAAATCAAAACAACTACTCCACTGTTATACAGTTTCTGCTGAATGCATATGCTGTAAAATCACCATTAAGAGAATGATAGAGTTCCTACTACAGTCATACAAAGCATACGTATCTACATACCTAAAATAATTCCATTTTACATAGTATACAATTGGTTTGATAATGAAGGTAATAACAGAGATTTCTAAAACAATGATGTTCATTCTAAACAAACATGAAGTAGTTTGATTCTACTCCACTTGGAAGTCATTCATTCTTTGGAGACTGAACTACATTATTTAATGGTCCCACACATTCAGAACACATTGTCTTAACTCAGCAACCTACAGCTAATTTGCAATTTTTTAAAAATAGACATGCCAGTTCATCAGTAGCAACTCTGAACCCTGTTATAAAGTAACAGTAGGGAATCTGACCAGGATTAATAGTGGTACTCAGTCCTGGGATTAGGTGGTGTCTTGTTTCATGGATTTTAGGCCATCTGTTCTTCACTCCTACATTTTACTTCTGCAGAACTGTAAACGCACCTCCACCTCAGGGACTATAGAAAGGAATTAGAATTCTTCTGCTTTTCATTATCACAAGATTCAGTAACTCATTTCATTGTCAGGATAATCCCCTTTTACTCTTTCTTTTGCGCTTGCTGGGTATGCCAAAATTACAAATAAAATCCCAGATGTTAGAGACCTGATGAGGTCTCCACCTTTTCTTGAGTGTTGGGTTTAAGCTACTTGGGACATGGTGTCAAAACTGACAGGACCCTGATGCCCACACCCAATATTCATTAAGGTTTGTTAGTGATTTGTATAGCTGTCTACAAGCTGTACTTCCACCTCAATCCTCAGTGGCCATTTAAATATGTAGTTTGTCCTCTGGCTTTTACTGACAAAGAATTCATTTCCTATTGTTCAAGTGTTGGAAAGAGTTTATATTTCTTTCTAAAAGTAACAAAGGTCTTCTGGGTGTTGTAAATGGCTTGTTACTGCTGCATATTATTTTAGGTAGTCATATCTAATTTAATGTTTTATTTCCCCTTAGGCTAACTTGCATATCTGCAGCATCCAAAGGCTATGACAACGCCTTAGCAGAGTTTGCTCAAGAGGGTTGGTTAACTATGAAATGAAAAGTTTGGTCTTTGCTGTATACTGATTGATATACATGAAATCCACATTTTATTTTATTTATCTTCATAAAAATGATCTAAAGTATGCTACATTTTAATGAATCGAAGACTAGTAGATATATGTTCAATTTTCACACAAAGAGGACAAACTTACTTTTTTGCCCCTTATTCACATGCTAAAATAATTATATCTGCAAAAAGAGGTGAAGGGTAGTGAAAATTATTTATGCTACAACACTTGTGCTATGCAGAACACAATTAATTGGATCCTTTATGGCTGTGAGTCTCCCCGCTCCCACTCCATGGCTTAAGACACTGAGCAGAGTCCTCTCTCATAGGCTCCCTGGCCCAGGGCAGGTCAGCAGTGTTCTTTCTTATTCACTCTATTTTATCTTTTACCTCAGCAGGTAGTGCCAATTTCAGGAGCACTCTAAATGAGCTGTGAAACATGTGTGAGGCTCAGAGTTGCATCCTGCATTCTAGCTTTCATTAGTGAATTGTAAGGATTTTTATCCAAGCTTAATGACATGCACCACAATGCTACAATAAGCTATGCATCTCATGCAGTGCTGAGTTCCTTCAAATCCCATTGATTCCCATGAGATTAGGTACAGATTAGAGCAGTGATTTTTAACCTTTTCAGACTCAATGTGCCCATTGAAAAATGCTAGCTTTTAGTTTTCACTCATTTTTCTATTACAGAAAAGCAGTAGAACAATTTTCTGCTGGAAAGAACTTAGAAGAATCATAACAGGTCAAAAAGTTTTTGACATTATGGATTCCTATTTGCAATCTGTGGGTTTATTTTGTGAATCATGTTTACACACCTAACAATGCTAACACCGCATGGTATCAGGTGGAACCCTTGAAAGGATCTCAGAATATCCCACAGTTGAGAATCAGTGCTGTAGAGGATGCCCAACATCTCATGGGATCAGGCTCAATGAGCTAGTTCCTAGGACTGCTCCTGACCTGGGGTTTCCTGGTTGACAGGTCAAAAAAACTGCCAACAAAATATCTAAGCAAACTCACAATATTTACCATTTCAACAGGTAATTCTATATTTGCCTATGTATAACTGGTACAAAAGTCGTAATGTAAAATGACTACAGTTAAATTTAAACTTACCTCCACTAAGATTTTAACTGATGGCTTTGCATGTAACAATACCATAACTTCCTTTTACTTAACTAAAATTAACTTCCTTTTACTTAACTGTTAACGATGTTTGCCTGCAGCTTTTTGCAATATAGTATGCCATATTCTATAATGATATTATATTAGATTCATAGATGTTAGGGTCGGAAGGGACCTCAATAGATCATCGAGTCCGACCCCCTGCATAAGCA
>NW_005842369.1:40109-40521 GCF_000455745.1 Alligator sinensis | reverse complement strand
TCTTGAAGACCCCCAGGGTAGGGGAGAGCACCACCTCCCTTGGGAGCCCATTCCAGACCTTGGCCACTCTAGCTGTGAAAAAGTTCTTCCTAATGTCCAGTCTAACTCTGCTCTCTGGTAGCTTGTGGCCATTATTTGTTGTAACGCCCGGGGGCGCCTTGGTGAATAAATACTCACCAATTCCCTTCTGTGCCCCCGTGATGAACTTATAGGCAGCCACAAGGTCGCCTCTCAACCTTCTCTTGCGGAGGCTGAATAGATCCCGTTTCTCTAGTCTCTCCTCGTAGGGCTTGGTCTGTAGGCCCTTAACCATATGAGTGGCCCTTCTCTGAACCATCTCCAGGTTATCTGCATCCCTCTTGAAGTGCGACGCCCAGAATTGCACACAGTACTCCAACTGCGGTCTGACCAG
>NW_005842369.1:14493-39708 GCF_000455745.1 Alligator sinensis | reverse complement strand
TCCTCCTTCCTTCCCTTCTTGAAAATGGGGACCACATTGGCCCTTTTCCAGTCCTCGGGGACTTGGCCCAGGCGCCACGAGCTTTCAAATATTCCCGCCAGTGGCTCTGCAATGATGTCGGCCAGTGCCTTCAGCACCCTCGGATGGAGCTCATCCGGGCCTGCCGACTTAAAGGCATCCAGTTCTTCCAAATGACTCTGCACCATCTCAGGGTCTACGCATGGTAGTCTGGCGCCTTGCTGCTGCCTCTCTACAACCCCAGTGAGAGACATATCATGCCCCTCACCATGAAGTAAAATTCCTTCTTGACCCCGAATGTGGCAGTTGGTCTGACCCTGAGTGGAAAGGCAAGACCGTCTATCCAGGAACCTCCGGCTTTCCTCCTAGCAGAAGAATCAGCACACCCTAGTTAAAGTCCCCAGCCTTAGCTGTAGCCAACACCCAGTGCCTCTGTGGAGGCTTAAAAATGCCCTAATACATATAACAGAAAGAAAAAAGGTGGGGGTGGGGGGAGTAGGAGCAAACAACAAAGCCCAGAAGCATGGAAAACATCCATCTTTGGTGATCTCTCCCTGTTTCCACTTTTTATGTGCTCCCCTTTTGTCCCTTAGGCTGCCCTGGATTTCTCTGGTCAGCCAGGGAAGCCTCCTGGCCCCTTTCCCTCTTTTACCTCGCACGGGGATCGTCTTGCTTTGTGCCTGAAGGATCGTTTCCTTAAGGCACAGCCACCCTTCTTGGGCTCCCATCACTTCAAAACTCCTACTCTGCAGTGCGTCCTTGACTAATCGCCTGAGTTCATTGAAATCAGCTTTCCTAAAGTCTAGCACTTTCTAAAACTAGAATACTCAGGACTTAGCCATGAATGCACAGGATAATATAAATATTCTAACAGAAACAGGAATCATGTTGTTACAAAAAGAGAAGGCTGAGGGGGGATCTAGTGGCTGTTTACAAACTAGTCAGGGGAGACTAGCGGGTATTGGGGAAGAGCCCTGTCTCCCGAGCACTACCAGGAGTGACAAGAAATAACAGTCACAAGCTGGCAGAGGGTAAATTCAGGCTAGATATCAGGAGGCGTTACCACACAGTCAGGGTGGGTAGGATCTGGAACCAACTTCTAAGTGAAGTGGTCCTGGCTCCTACCCTAGGGGTCTTTAAGAGGAGGCTAGATGAACACCTTGCTGAGGTCGTTTGACCCCAGTACTCTTTCCTGCCCATGGCAGGGGGTCAGACTTGATGACCTGCTCAGATCCCTTCTGACCCTACCAACTATGAAACAAGTCACAGTTGTATTAAAACCTGCAGCATTAAAAAAAAAAAATCCCTTGAAACACTAGGTTTTGGGGCTGTGTAACATTGCAACAAGCTAAGCAGAATGGAGGTTTTCTTAATTAGGTCTAAAGTAGCTGTACTTGCAATGTATGATATCACTGCTTCCATTTTCTTCTGTCAAAACGTGAAAAAAATAATTCAACTGATTAGCCACTGTATTTTTCAAAAGTCATGAACTTTCTTCCTTAGGAGTGGGAAAAAAGTAAAAGTAAAAAGAAGGTTTTTAGCTTGCATGGTTAAACCGTACTAACTCTAAAGGTCTTGGGGGAATAATAGTACTTTTTCAAAAATTATAGATGGCAAAATGCTTTGTTCATCTAAAGTAAAAACCTAAAGTCATTACAAAAGGTCATAAGATTTGTTTTCTACCCATGAGGAAGGAAAAATGCCGACAACACATTCCCATGTGTGTATTTCTAAATAATTCTTAGCACATAGCATTATAAACCAACTTCAACTCCTATATTAAAACTCATCTTGAAAAAAGGCCGTTTACACTGTTTATAAAATACTGTCACATAAAATGTGTAAAAAAACATATTTCACTAAAAATAGCTTGCGTAAGTAAGGGATCAGAGTCGTTTCTACTGCTGTAATTGTTCCTTTGTAGTTTTTTCCATGATGTTTTTTGAACAGCGTTTTTAACTATGTTTATTAAAGTCAGCACATCAAAAAAGATCAAAGAGAAAGCTAGTGAGAACCAAAGAAACCCCAAGTGTGTTGTGTTGTCTCACTCGGGAGTTATGCAGATTCAAGTAAACAAGTGCAAATTGTTGAGGTTTTAATGAAAATTTTCTACAATTATTGAATCTGAAGTCATTCTATATAAAAACATCTGTACAGCAGATGGCTATACTGTACAAAAGGCAAGCAATGCTCCTTTTCTTGCTCTGTTTTAACAGTACATCTGAAATGACTACTTTTGTCATTGTGCTCAGTTTGGTTCAGCAAATAATTCGTAAAATGCAGCTGCTACAGATGGTCACAATAGTTATATGACTGTAAAATCAAAGACACAGTAAAGTATTTGCGTATTAGTTTCATACTATAAAAAACTGACATTAACCCTGTTCAGCTCAAAAGGTATATCTATAAAACTTTTAAAGAAGAAAAATAATGAAGAACTGACATATGTTAAATACTCCTTGCTCTCCAAAATTGGCTTGTGACACAGCTACTGCATCTTAATTCAGTTAACTTACATGATACTTTTACATTTAATAAAGCAAACCTTGCCAGTAATGCAGTATTTTTGTTTCTTTTAATTACCCTTAAGAAAAAAATAACAGGTAAGTTCCTTCATAGTATTTCAAGCTTCTTTCCTACAGTTACATTTTCCACTAGGAATGCTACCAGCATTTTTCTTTCAAATTAACTAAAAAAATACCTTTACATTTATTAAATGTCAGTATCAAATACAGCTTTTTGTGTTTTTGAGTTACTGAAACTTAAAACAATTTTTCATTTTGCCATATTGAAATTTGTAAACTTGTGTGTATGTGCATTCATTTTTCCTATTACAAAAATAGAAAGATACATGGACTGTAATTGGAGGATCATGAAAGAATCTGTTGATCTCTATGTACTGTTTGGTTAGGGACGTTTTTCATGTTAAATAACTAACTTGGATTTTTTATTAGATTTCAGCACCACTATCACATTATTTAATACTGCTGGCAAGACTAAAAACACATTGAAGACTTGTGTATTATTTGCAGCATTTAAAAAACAAATCTGTCTTTTGGTGCTGCCCAGGAGGATTAAGAAGCATAACTACGCAGCAGAATGCGTCTGAGGCTTAATGTGCAAGTTAAGGTAAGTTCATCTTTAAGGAGGATGCAAGCTCTAGGGTAAATGATATACACTGCTGTTTGCCAAATTGCTATATAGTGCAGTGACTGAGAGGCCTTGGCTTTGATATCTAGAAGCTTGCTGTGGATACTGTAATGTACCATAGGACGGTTTAATGTAAAAGTGACAGGAAGGGATGGAAAAAAAGAAGATCAGAACACACAGAGAAAGCTAAAACTATGTAAAGGATATTAAAAATGCCCTTTACTCTACTGGATTGCAGCTCTTTCCACGCTAGGATTGAGATACGATTGGAAAAGCGTGGGAACGCATTCACTGTTCCTTTTTGTACCTCACTTTATTTACGGATAAATCAAGAATTTCAGCCTCCAGCACTTTCATAGCCTTTCATGTTCTATGAACCTTAAATTTTTCATTTTTAACTTTTAAAACAATAAAAAGGCACTGAAGCTTGTTGGCCTGAGCAGAACTTTTCTGATGAAAAAGAAATAAATCACCTAGCTTGGCCCAGAACTCATACTTCGCAACTTCAAACTATTTTCTTTATCTCTTATGCTACTCTGTCAACTGCATGGATCTGGCTCACTTCCAGAATCTGTAAACCCGTGATTCTCAACCAGGGTGTTTTGACATCCTAGGGTGCCTTAAGATCCTTTCAAGGGTGCCATGGACTGCCACACAATGTTAGCACTATTAAGTGTGCAAACATGATTTACAAGGTAAACCCAAAGATTACAAATAGAATGCTTTTAACACTATAGATTCTTGACCTGCTGTGGTCTTTCTGAGCTCTTTGCAACAGGAAAATGCCTCTATTATTTTTCCATAGTCAAAATATGAGTGAAAAGTAAGAGCTGGCAGTTTTCATGGGTGCCTTGAATCTAACAAGGGGTGTCTTAAGTCTAAAAAGGTTGAGAACCACTGATCTATATGTATCATCTAATTCATTTTAGTAAGAGACTAACTAAACAGCTTATAATGTAATTCAACAATTTCTCAAATCTATTTTATTTCTTAAACCAAAACTTATGTTTGGTGTTTTCCCAATTTTACTTAAAGTGTGAAATTCCTCATTTTTTATCTCACATTTTACAGTACAGAAAATGCCGTCACAGTTGAAAGTTTCATTTTTGGCCTGTGACTTTTTCTCCTGCTGAGAAGAAGCAGTGCATACAAATTTAGATGTTTATATACCTACAGTAGAACTCCCACAAAGAACAACTACACATTTTTAAAGTCATTAAGGCTTATAAATAGCAGAGTTTTCAAGTTTTTCTCTTATGTATGCAGAGTGTGTTATCAGAATGTCTTGTCCCTGTAGGAAGTCTTTATCCAAAGATTATGGTAATTGATAATAAACTCTACTAATAAATAATGATAGTGTTTTGCATTCATATAGCAATACATCCATGGTTCTCAAAGTACTTTTCAAATACTGTTAAACCATATAAATCCCTGACAGGTACAGGAAGTACCAAAACTATTTTTGCCAGTTTACTAAGAAGGAAACAGAGTCAGATTAATTATTTAGTTCCAGGTCACACAGTGAGCCCAAGGCAAAGCCAGAAAGAATGGACAAGAATCTAGTACTCAATTCTACTTATTGTGTAATGTGCCAAACAGAATAGAATAGAGCAAGTTTAGCTTTTCTAATACTGATGAATTACTGTGTAAAAATTATAGTTGTAAAACTTATAATAGACTGAGAACCAGAATTCCAGTCCTCCTAAAGACACTTTGTGTTGTGTAAGCTATGAAAAGGCTGGAACGGCTAGTAGAGGGTTCTTGCTATGTAGGGGAGGAAACACTGATTCTTGGAGGAAGCGTGTGTGTGGGCTGGCTGAGGGCAGTACAAACTGGGGAGAAAGAAGGGCAGAACTGGTTATACTCAAATCTCTATTGGTGCAGGGAGCCTTATGTCAGCATTATAAATTAAGGATGTCCCCATGTAGGCCTGGATCAGAGGAGTGTAATTAGTTTACTGAACCCTATTCCCCACCCCATGCACATTGTTAAGATCAGATATACAATCATGGATTAAGCACACTGGATTGTGCTACAGATCTGCTGTGTAACCAAGAGCAACTTAAAACTCTGTACCTCACTATACCCATTTCAGAGGCCAGGTACAGACATTACACATAAACCGGTATAAGTGACTGGAAACCAGTCTACACCTGTAACCGAACAGAAATTCAGCATACATAGACTGGTTTAAAAATGGCAGAACGCAGTCTAAGGTAGACCTGGATTGATGTTGTATCAGATTTTATTGAGTTAGGTTAGACTGGTCTCTCGAACTTCTGCACGAGATCCCCTACTGGCTAAAGTTAGGTCACTGTCCACTTGCATCCCAGGCTGCTTTGCAGCTCTCCACTAACCCCCTCTCCCCTAAGGGAGGTGCACTGCTCCAGCCAAGTGGCTAGCCAGCCCCACGCCAGCACAGAATCTCTCCCCAGCCCTGCATCCTGCCTCTGGCCAGATGAGAGCCACAAGGGTGGTGGTGGAGGGGAATGGAGGCTTCTCTTGCACAGACCCAGATCAGACTCTCCTAGCCACAAGCCAGCACTGAATCTCTCTGCTCCTCCAGCTCCTGCTAGCTCTGAGCTAGAGCCAGATGGGGGTGGGGGACAAGATGGGATGGAGGCTTCTGCTGCATGGACTTGGCATCCAATTGGGGTGGCCCAGCGACTCAGCAGCCAATTGGGATGGCCCAGCGACTCAGCTGCACTTGGCAGTGGGGAGCTCGCTGGGAAGTGTGCAGGAATGACTCCAACCTGGTGGCCTTGGTCAGTGCAGGCAGCCTGCATGCCCCACCACCAAAGAGTGAATGTATCTTCTGTTGATTTCCAAATTAACCTAGGGTGCCTGTAACTTAGATTGCTTCTGCCTCAGGCTTTTTAAACAGCTGTACTTGGACAAAATGAGTAATATAATGTCACTTACAGAATTAAGTAGCAATATATATTTTAAAAATATCTTACCTGGAGTTTTATGCCCAGCTTTGATACACAGGCTTCCACTGAGGTTTGATAAAGATGCTGACAGGCAAGGTTGATTAGGGTGTGGAACGGTCTCCAGAGAAACAACCAGTTGAACAGTATGAATGGAAATTTTCTGAAAGCAGGAAACAGCCCACCACAACTTTTCTTGGACAGAAAACTTTTGTCCTTCATCAGCATGTACTACAGGGAGAGGATCCTTTATACAGGAAAAGCTGCATGCTGATGTTTCATCTTTTCTTGGAATAGCGTCGGTTGATGCAGAAGCCTCTTTGCTGGTCTCATTATCATTTGGATTCATGATTTTTTCTAGAAAAGTATTTATTTGATCAAATTTGACAAAACTTAAGTTTGCTTTCAATGGCTTTGATACATCCACATTGATGTCCGCTGTGGAAAAGAATTAAGAAAGGCAAAAACATTTAACAAAAGTTGTCATACTGCGATTATTTTAATACAAAAAATGCCTTTTAATTTTAAATCTAGCAAATACTTAAAGCAATATTTCTTCTAGGATTCATTTATGCCACTGTATCAATAGTAAAACACAAGAAAGCAGCTTTTCCCTAAATAAACTGGCTTTGACGAATCACTAAAATTGTTAAAGAATAGTGATCACTGTTTACGATTTGAAGGAAGGAAACCTAACAAACCTACACTTATTTCCCTGTATTTTTTCAGGCAGCACCATAGACTTCTGAAAACAAAGAGAACTAATCTTAGCATGTGGGAGGGTAAGTATATAAATCCTTGTCCATCACAATGAAATATACTCCTCCTTCTCTTGAGTTTTAATCAAGCAAATATAATGTATATAAACTCTGAAAACCCTCAAGCTGACCATGGACATTTTCACCACATTTAAATAAATAGATAATGTATACATTTTTGTTTTTCTCTCAGTGATCATGTAATAATTCTTAATATATTTTTGTGCTTAAATGTGAAATACAAAACAAACTTAGATTTCTTTGCTAAAGGACTGGAGGCAGAAGACAGCACACATATAACCTTTTAAAATATAGTTTTCCTTTCTGTAAAATCCTCTTAATATTTTCTGGTTGGCTTTCCTTTCCTTCCTTTTTTGTGTCCTTGTGTGACAAGGTATTTAGCAGAATTTGCAGATTTGTTGGAGTCTGCCAGGGCCACATTGTGCTATAGCCTCAAACTTGTGACCTATGGGCTGTCAACTGTGTACCTCAGCACCTGTGCCATCCCAGCGCCCTCTGGTTGGCTGAAAATCTCACAGTCCATCATTATGAGGACACTCAAATACTATGGAATGCACTGGTCGCAATGAAATTTCTGGTAGTTGTGATGCTGCATTCTAGCAAAATACCAAGAAGATTACTGCACAGCTGCCATGTTGAATTTAGTTAAAAATTATTTCTGTGTTACTAAATGATTCTCACAGCTAGTAGGTGATGGCACTCTGCAGAGATGTCTAGGTTTAATTGGTTTTAATTTTTGCTTTGAAATTCAGCTTTCACTCAGTACTAAAGCAAAAGCTTCTTCCTTGGGAGGGGAAAACCTTTTTCACTTTGCTGATGTTTGCAGCTGCAGAACAAAATCTGATCACTTTCATTTATGCATCTAAGCTGTGCAAAATGCTAACAGTAAAAGCAGCACCACTTGAATCCATATTTACAATAAATTCACACTGGAGACAAGGTTTGTTGGAAAGTTCACACAGGTTGATGAACCTCTCCATCAAAACTGGGCCAAGTCTCAAATAATTTTGAAGTAACTACTTGTGCTTTTTACTCAAAACCATGTGAGATTTGTGGTGCAGCCAGATGAACCTGACTCCTCTGCTCTTTAGGCTCAATAGAACTTTCTATTGCAAGTCAAGGGGAAGGTTGAGGGCCTTACACTCTGATCAGGAATGCTTAACATTAACAGAAATGGCAGTGAATCTGAAGCAATGTTGAAGGGCATCCTTGAATGTGGGCCTTAGACATGCATCCTCAAAGTTATTCCACAATGACAAGATATATACTTAGTTTCATAGTTTCATAGTTTCAGGGTCGGAAGGGACCTAATAGATCTTCTAGCCCGCCCCCCCGCCAGGGCGGGAGAACAACCCAAAAAAAAACAAACAAACAAACAAACAAACAAAACCACTCACCCTAAAAACAAAAACGGGACTCAAATGAGTCCAGCCAGGTAAGTATCCAGCCTCTTCTTAAAGATCCCCAGGGTAGGGGCCAGCACCACCTCCCTTGGAAGTTGGTTCCAGCTCCTAGCCGCCCTGACTGTGAAGTAGTTTTTTCGGATGTCCAATCTGTACCTCCTCTCCATCAACTTGTGCCCATTATTCCTTGTTATGCCAGCAGGGGCTAGGGGAAACAGCGTCTCCCCCAAACCCTTCTGGTTCCCCCTAGTGAGTTTATAGACGGTCACCAGGTCCCCCCTCAGCCTTCTCTTGTGGAGGCTGAATAGGTTCAAGTCCCGCAGTCTCTCACTGTAGGGTCTGCCCTGTTGTCCCCGGATCATGCGGGTGGCCCTCCTCTGGACCCTCTCCATGTTGTCCACATCCCTCCTGAAATGGGGCGCACAGAACGGGACACAATACTCCAGCTGCGGCCTGACCAGCGTCGCATAGAGGGGGAGGATCACCTCCCTGGCTCTACTCGAGATGCACCTGTGGATGCACGACAAGGTCCGGTTAGCCCTGCCAACCATGACCTCGCATTGTCGGCCATGTTCATCTTGGAGTCAATAATGACACCAAGATCCCTTTCCACCTCCGTGCTCTCAAGTAGGGAGCTCCCCATCGTATAACTTGCTACTGGCCGGGTCAGACTTCCATGATGTCTGTAGGGAGAACGTTCAGAATTTGATACAAATAACATTTTCTAAGAAAAATAGTATTAGTACTTCACTGGCAGGAGTTAGCTTAAAATTAAAGCTGAAGAACCTCTAACTCACCATTTGAAAGAATAACTTTCTGAAAATATTTCCTTTTGTGCTTAAACTTTCCATGTTAAATTGAAAGCTATAGCAAATGCTAGCTGAGACTGGGAAATACTAGAGAGGCACATACAGAAATCAGAAAGATGGGCAGAAGATAAAAAAAATATCACCCTGCCCCCCATCAAAAGAAAAAAGAAGGAAGGGCATGCTTGCTATGACTGTAAGGGGCAGATTTTTAAACATATTTAGGTTCCTAAACAAACAGATGGAGTGATGTAGCTGTGATGTCCCAGGAATTATGCAAGAGGCAAGATTTTCATGGGTGAAAATTTTTTTTTGATCAACTGCATAGCAGGGATAAAGACAACCTTGCATTATAAAGCTTGTCTACCTTTATCCTGATCATGAAGTTGGTTCAATATAACATATCACCCACGAAAATTCTTGCTTCTCCAATAGGCTAGGTACAGACATTAAACTTTTACTAGTATAAGTGCTAGGAAACCGGTTTAAACCCTTAACAGTACAGATGTTTAGTGCACACAGACAGGTTTAAAAATGGCAGAACCCAGTCTAAGATAGACTTGGATCAATGTGTACTCAAACTTAATCAATTTAGGTTAGATCAAAGAATCAAACTTCTGTACCAGATCCACTAACAATGCATGTTAGTTTGTTGCCCGCCAGGATCCCAGGTGCCTTTGCTAGCTCCCCCTGCTAGCTCCCCCTCGCAGTGAGGCATGCTACCATTCACCCCATGCTTGGCTGCTCCAGCTGAGCACCCAGCCAGCCCTACCCCTGGGCTCTCAGGGTGCCTATACAGTATGCAGCTAAGCTGCTCCAATGTGATGTAATTACAGTGCGTCAGAGCAGACTCGATTAATTGAGTCTGCTGGGGCATGGTAATTACTGCGCTCCAGCAGATTCCAGTGTCACGTGTTGAAAAATGGCACTTTAACTAAAGCTCAATTGATGAGCTTTAGTTAAATCACCCCCACCACGATTTTTCAGTGCGGGGATGATGATACACGTGATGCTCTGGGCACTTTATTTGGAGTGGCAGAGCCGCTCTAATTTAAGTGCCTGCCGTCCCCCCCCCCCCCCCCCCCACTCCTGGAGTATGTGTATAAATGCCCTCACAGAGCCAAGTTAGCACAGTGGCTGATGATAACGGGGGGGGGGAAGAAGGGTTGCTGAGCCATGCCCCAGTACCCAGTTGGGCTCCTTTGGTTGTACTTGCTTGCGAGGGGCATGGGGGTACTTGGGTGGGTGTGTGGGATCCCACCCAGCACCTATGCCCTACACAAGTGGGTGCAACCCTAGGGAGCATGACTGAGCTGCAAAGGACGGGCCAGCTGCTTGCAGCTGACACATGCTTGTGGCTGATGATGACAGAGGAGGGGGAGGGAGGTGTGCTCCCTCCCCCCCAGCAGCCAATTGGGTGGCCAGGCCTGCGCTTGGCAGTCTCCGGCAGCCTGGCAAGCCCACTTGTAGGCATGCCGGAGTGCCGCCCAACCTGCTGGCCATGGCCAATGCATGCAGCTTTCATGCCCCCCCCAAAGGGCAAATATGTATTTTGTTCACCCCAAAATAACCTACGCCACTTGCAGAATACTACATAAGCTGACTGATTCTGCCTTGGGCTTTTTGGATGTCTGCACTTAGCCATAAAGAAGCTAGTGGGCACTTAGTGGGATTTTCTAGAGCACTGAGATGTCTAACTTCCCTTGAAATCAATGGATCTTAGAAGCCCAGGTGCTTCTGAAAAACCCATAAGGTACCTACCTATTTTTTAGGTATGTAAATATATCTAAAAATCTGGTCTTAACACTCAATCTTTACAAAATTCATCATTCCACCCCTTTCATTACGCAGAGGGAGAATGACAAATCAGGTTACAGCCTCATGTGTCAAGAGCCCCCCAAGCAATGAGAGAAAAGACAGAAAGAGACGTTCTAAGTAAATAAACACATTTTTTTAAAAAGTGTAAAAATGTGTGTGTAATAATTTCCAAAACACCTGAGTAACTCTTCCCACTGGGATTTGGATTCATAAACCATTAAGGCAGTTCTGAATTTTTTAACCTATTAGATCAGCTTTATGCATATACATAATGGCTCTATAGGATGAAATTAAAATATGTTCTTTGTACAACTCTGTAAGTAAACATTAAATGTAAATGGCAAGGAGTACCCTCATTTTTATATATATATATATATTTTTTTTTTAATTTTTTAATTTTTTTTACTTCTTTTACTTTCTTTTTCAATATCACATTTGATATAATTCTTAATGCTAGTATCATATTTTATAGGCATAAAGTATAAATGTGCTATAATACTTATCTTGAACACAAGTGACACACTAAAAACCTAGCATGAAGTGCATAAGAGAGCCCTAAGGAACAGATGAGGAATTGTCCAACAATGCTCTGTTGGGTTGTTTAAGATAAAGACAAAAGTGCTAATTAGGCCAACTAGGACTGAGGTGCACTGACAGCACTGGGTAGGGAAACCTGCACAGCACCTGTGTCAGTATGTCTGTACTTAATCACTTAGGCTAGGGGCTGATATTCAAAAAGCCAGAACCTGAATTGATTCAATCTTCGCTGTTTAGTCTAACCTGCCTAGGTTGAACCAGTTGGTAACAGGTTCAACATCAACAGTACAACCTTCTCTCTGGACTGAGGAACTGTGAGTACATGCCTGCAGTTGCTCAGGCCAGGAGCCAAGGGGTGTTAAAGCATGCCCTTGGCTGCAGGGAAGCTGTGTTGGGAGTGGCATGGCCAGTCCAGGCTGAACTGACCAGGGAGGGGTTTAATTCCCCCCTCTCTATCCCAGCAGCAGGGACCCGAGCTGGGTCTGCCAGACGCTCCCCCCTTGCTGCTGCAGCAGTGAGGCACCATGGCTTCTAAGGCAGATAGGGGCAGGGTGGAGGTTTAGTCTCCCCTCTACACCTATTGGCAGCTGGGTCTGACTGCTGTTGTTGCCACACTTGCTCCTAGTGGCAGAATAAGTCCCCTGCTGTCCCTTCTGCTGGATGCTGGAATTAGGAGAAATAACCCCTGTCCCTGCCCCGCTCTCTGAAGGGGCTCTGTCTGGCCATGCCCCCACGCCACTGCTACAGCAGGAGGGGGCAGGGCCCTTATTAGGGGAAACAGCCCCTGTCATAATGTCAGGAAGTGCGATCCCCTTCCTGGCGGGGACACTGTGCTTCAGGGCAGTAGAGCTGTGGCAGGCTGCATGCGGCAGCACCAGTGTGCAGAGCGGGCCAGAGCTCTACATACTCCCCCACTGCTGCCACGCTCTGCAGCAGGTCTGCCGGCCCAACAGCAGAGCCCCTGCCAGGAAGAGGCTCATACTTGGGGAACGGGCACAGGGCTACTGCTCCAGCCGTAGTTGCTCCCTCCTTGCTGCTCCAGTGGTAGGGTAGGGGCAGGACCAGATGCTGCCTGCAGGGCCTCGGGGGGCGGGCAGGGAGTGGGGTTACTCCCTGTTCTGCCCCCAGGGCACTGCAGCCAGGTCTACCTGGCCTGGCTGCAGCAACAGCTGCCGGCACCGCTTGGTCTGAGCAATGGCGGCAGTATGTGCTTGGGGCTTGGGGCCAGCCCCCTCCCAGCAGGAGGGCCTTATTCTACTAGACGGTGCCTCAAGTGCAGACTGAGCGGTGGCTGTGGCTGGGCTGGGCAGATCTGGCTGCGGTGCACCAGAGTGGCAAGTAATTCAGTTCCTGCCCTCCCCACCCCCCCCAAAGCCCTGCAGGCAGCATCTAGCCCTGCCCCTGCCGCCACCTGGATGCTAGAGCAGCAAGTGGGAGTGACTGTGACTGGGGCAACAGCTCCCATGCCTGTTTCCCCAAGCGCCAACCTCTTCCTAGTGGGGACTGTGCTACGGGACTGGCAGAGCTGCTCTGGAGCATGGTGGTGCTGGGGGGGCTTGCAGGACTTTGGCCTGCTCCGGACACTGGTACTGCTGTGTGCAGCCCCCCACAGTTCTGTTGTCCTGCAGCATATCACCTTCTCTGGGATGGGGCTCATGCTCCCCAACATTACGACAGGGGCTGCTGACCCCAACAAGGGCCTTGCCCACTCCCACTATGGGAGTGGGGTGGGGGCATGACTAGATAGGGCCCCTTGGAGGGGGGGCAGGGATGGGGGCCTATTCTGCCGCGGGAAGTGAGTGAGACAGCGATGGTGGGCAGACCCAGCTGCCAGTGGGGGTAGAGGGGAAACTAATCCTCCTTCCTCGCCCCCTCTGCCTCAGGGGCCATGGTGCCCCACTGCTGCAGCAATGAGCGGGGAGTGCCTGGCAGACTTGGCTCGGTTCCCTGCTGGTGGGATAGACAGAGGGGAATTAAACCCCTCTCTGGCCAACCCCCCTGCCCCTGCCTGTCCCTGCTCTGGCTGGGGAGCAGAGGGGTGGGACCAGCCTGGCTGGGCTGGAACAGAGCCCCAGCCCAGGGAGAGTATGCTGGGATGCTGGGGGAGTCTGGTTTAATTAAACCAGGAAAGGGTCTGGGACAGACATTGCATAAACCGGTTTGAGCCAAATCAATTAAGTTCGATACTACATTCAGCCAGGTTTATCTCAAAATGGTTTCAGGCATTTCAAAACTGGTATAAATGTCCCCACACTTAAAAAGGTGGTGGGGGTGCTTGAACTAAAGCTCATGGAATGAGCTTTAGTTCAAGTGCCTCGCCTGCCATTTTTAAGCAAGAGAACACTGATACAGGAGACATGGCAGTGCTTTAATTAGAGCAGCTCTCAGAACCACTCTAATTAAAGCATCACCCTCTTCCACCCCTGGAGCACGTGTAAAAGTGCCCTTACTTTCATAAGTACTGAATTAATCCAAAAAAAAATAGTGTTAGAAATGTAGTTCTAAAAATGTAGTGCTAGAACACAGGAGCAACACAAAACAGGCTATGTGGATAGCTTAACTGTTTTTCACCTCATGTGTCACACAGCAAACGTGTTGTCATGCTTGCTAATCTGACAAAGTTTTATAGTTGGTTATTATTATTCAGTGAATCAGACCTTAAAGAAACTGGTGGCAGCCAGGAGAATAACTGTAGAAAATTTAACATTGGAGCTTTCATTGCAAATATTTTAACAACCTCATAATGACAGAGATTATTTTTACAACTAGGAAAAGATTATGCAACAGGATTCTTTGGCATTGTAAGTAAAATAAATAAATAAATAAATAAAGTGAGCAACCCATGTATTTAGCCTTTACTCTGTTTTACATTTTGTCCTTAGTACTGCAAAAGCAATATTAACATCTGCTAAAAGAAAAACACAGTTAAAGTGACAGATACATTATAGCTCTCAGCAGAAATCAGTGACATCATAAAGGGGGCAAACTACAGTGACAGGTAAAGATAGGTGAAGTTTTCAAGCAGTTCCTTAAAACTTCACAATGGGTAAAGGGCCACTAAAAGCTCTGGATCCCTCGAGGAGGGAATTCCCAAAGTACAAGAACCGAGTAAAACAGGTGAAGACCACCTTCTGAGGATGACTTCACCAACCTAGGAATGGAGGCAAGCCACATGTCATGGGCAAGACTACAATGGGTCACGCAGCAGAGACTGCAGGCAGCATGCTACCTCAGGCAGGGATACACAGACCACAGTAATCAAGATAGCTCTTCAAAACTGTCTAAATTCACCAGAACTAGGATGGTGCAAAGGTGTCTAAAAAGTCACCTCTGGATCCACGAACCACAAGATCTCTGCTTCATCCCTGTTCATCTGCTTCAGATGCAGTACAGAATTTCATAGATTCAAAACAGAATAGAAACACCCTTGGTGGTTTGAGGAGTCTCACTGCTAATAAACGATTGAGGGATCCTTATTATGCCAACAGATTGTGATCAAGGAAAATATATGCAAATTAGACATACTTAGGTAAAACTGCACTAGAAGATACAGAAAAAACACTTTTTTGTCCAGTAGGAAATGCAACTGAATTAATCTGCTTGTCTGTCTGCTGCGCTTTTCTCTCTGTTCCTTTACCACATATATCTTTAGATTACCAAGTAAATCCACGGCTGTCAATTATTAGTTTCTAATTACCCTTCACAACTTTCTGAACAGCTACTAGGAAACAGAATGATTAAATGACTATTGAGTTAAAAGGAGATTAGACAAATATAAATAAATTACACTTATTATATGCTCCCACCACACCAGGAGATGACTTAACAGTGTAAGGAAAAGAATCGCATTGCAGTAATGAAATCAGAGAGGGAGTTTAGGTCCCAGAGGTGATTCTATGGAGTTTATGTTAATGCACACCTTGTGGGGGACCAAAAATCAACTGGAATAGTTTCCTGAAAACTGTTTCCAGCTATTTTCTCATTTAAAATGTTCCAACTTCACTTGACCCATTAGTCATCATATTACTTACATTTATTATGTATTTTGAAATCTATTACAAAAAAACCAATGGATTCAATATGGCCTCTTTTAACAAAATCATAACATCTATAAAAGAAAACCTATAATCAGCTTTCTGAAATTTCTGTCTGAAACAATTTCTTCCTCTGTCATTTTATTACTAAAGTATGACAAAACTATCTTTAGGTACAGACTTACAGTATTGTGAATATCTCCCCTCTTTCTACACAGGTACACTGTAATGGCGTCTTTGTATTCTGAGTTAGGGAGAGCCACGTAATTCAAAATGAGTAGATCCATGGGTGAGTATTGATAAAATAATCCTAGTGAGTGGAATGAAAGGTTCTATATGCTCATGTAACAATTTGATAATATACTACTACGGGTACTCCTCACTTAATGTCATCCCGGTTAACGTTGTTTCTTTATGGCGTCGCTGATCTATTAGAGAACATACTGGTTTAAAGTTGCGTAATGTTCAGTTATAACATTGCTTGGCCGCCGCCTGCTAGTAGGTAACTACTGTGACGTAACTGGATTTGGTTAACATCATTTCACTTAAAGTCGCATTTTTCAAGAACGTAACGACATTAAACGTGGAGTAGCTGTACTTGACCAAGTCAGAATTCTTCTGCTGATAATTATTTCACGCATATTTTTGGATCAGTTTTCTCAAAAGTATTTCCAATAGAGAATAAGCCCTGGCTCAAGGCAGGTTCATCCCTGACTAAACCATCCTAGTCAAGTGTCTGGCCAGCCTGCTCTTAAAAATTTACAGGGATGGAGATTCCACAAGTTCTTTGGCACTATGTTCCAATGCTTGACCACCCTCAGAAAGTTATTCACTACAGACATACTCTAACAAGCCTGAAAAATAAGTCTGGATCTGATCTTGGGGAACTTCTGAACCTGATGTTGACAGGAGACGTCTGTAGAAAGGCTGAAATCCCAAATTAAAACTAAAAACAATCACACCAAGGGAGGTTCCCTCCCACTTTGGTAGTTAGAATTTTCACTACCCCCATCAGGGAACTAATGATTTTGATTATTATTAATCATCATTACAGGACTGCTCTGACCATTCTCTAGGGCAAGCACAGTTTAGTGAAGCCATCATGGGATTGGGCATGAGTCACAGAATCTAGTCCAACAGTGTATCCTGCAAGAGGTTGGACTAAATGACCCATGAGGTCCCTTTCAAATCTATCTTTTAATCTGCTTTTGGTATATATGAAATATAAATAGAACTTAAAACTAAAAATATCTGTATTACCTCTTACTCTTCTGACCATATGTATGCATGTTGTAGCATGTTCATCCAACAACTGAGTTGAACACAACACACTTTAACTCAGAATAGTTATGTATTTGACTTGTAGTTGTCACCATTACAAAGCCTATAGATATGGCACAGTTATATCAGAGATACTTCACATGTCTCTTTACACTCACATGTTTCTTTACACTTAGAAAGAGAAATACAAAGGTTCAAAGTCTATTCTGCCTACTAGGTATCTAATATTTAACAATTGCTCACATAGGAAAAACACATCACCTCCAGAAGGCAATCCCACTCAGCTGTGATGAAGCATACAGCTCTCCCATTCTCTCACTAGGCAGAGTCCTATGTGTCCTTTGCGTTGGGAACCACCTCACTTAAATATCTTCTTGGATCAGTATTTCTGACTGACAGCAGCACTGACGTCAGTGAAAAGTAAAGCACAGGGTGAAGAGTAGGAAGGGCTACCCACCTTTTTCCTAGTAGCCTTGTGGCCAGGATCTAGGAGACTTATGTCAGTACACCCCACTTACATTATTCTGGCCCTTAGTCCTAATTTTACTTAAGCATTTTATCTAATGACCACTGAATATAATACACATACTAGGCCTGTGTGAAGTGGCTAATATTCACTTGAGATTCAGATTTGGCCAATTTGGGGAACAGTGATTCGATTTGGTGATTTGAATCACTGGTCCAAATCTGATTCAGAGATTCAGTCACTGCCAAATCAGCTGAATCTCCGAATCGGGCAGGCCCCATCCCCCACCTGCTCTCCCAGTCCTGTCAGTGGCTGCCCTACCTGGCCCCAGCTCCCTGCACTTAAAAAAAAAAGCCCAAAAAAGCCCTGGGTTCACTGGCTGCTGCCAAGCGGGAGGGTGGGGGGTGAGGGGGAGTGATCCCTGATGCTTCCCACTGTGTGGGGGGCTCTGCCATGAGCCCTCCCGACCCCTGCCCACTCTCCCAGCTCCCCCTCCCCCCATGGCTGCCCTGCCTGGCCCCAGTTCCTGGCTCTTTAAAAGCAAAAAACAAAAAAACCCCAGATTCACCGGCTGCTGCCAGGCTGGGAGCGATCCCCACTGCTCCCCACGGCCCTGCGTTGCGTAGATTCAAAGGCTAAGTGGAACCTAGAAGTCAGGTCCCAGTCCCTGGGTAAATGCCCTAACCACTTAGCTCCTGGGCAAAACATTGGAGGTCCTCTTCCATCTTCTCTCACCCAGCCACATTCTTTACACAACCGTTGCTGTTTTGCCATCAAAACAATTTGGCACTATAAGGAATTTTTACTTCCCAGGTAGAATTGGATTGCAACAGAATTTAGATGGAGACATGGAGGCAGCTGTTCTATTTATTTCTGAAAATGCACAGGACCTTTTCAAACCCAAATAAAGGTATAAAAGGAATGTAGATAATAGCAGGGTTGCGGCTCCTACATATGACGGAATAGAACGTAGATATCTAGACACCACATAACAGACGTGGAAACATCTTGCAGCTGAACCTAAGTGTCTAAGCTCCCGATGAAGGCAATGGGTTTGATATTAGGAGGTGCCTTATTTGAAAATATTAATAGATTTTTTTTCACAATTTATACATTACCTGCATTATGCTAAGCATTCTATGCTTAATTGGTTAATCAGAAGAGAAACTTCATAACAAAACAGAATAACCTCATAGGTATAGAATCTTTTAATAGAGAAAAGAAACAGAGAAGAAAATACGTGTTTTGCTGAGAATTTACTTTCTTGGTCTTTTCATGTCTTATAATTGAAAACAGGTTTTTCCTACCCTCCCAGAGGAATGGAAGATGCCCAAACCTTTTGCCCAAACTAATATCTGTTTGGAACTAGTAAAGAGACCTAGACCTAATTGCACAATTCTCAGATGTCACAGTTAATGATAAAGTAGGTTCTTGCTTATAAAAGCTTATACTTCTCGGGACCAGATAGTTCCACCCTGCCCTATCTTCTGCTTGACTTCAGACTAATACAGCTGTGTGCTAATGGTAAACTCAGTGACAGATGACAACACTGGCTTATCTAGGCAGAACAAAGATTTTGGCCACTCACCCATAATACAGGGGGATACCCATTAATAAGTTTAGATATGAAGGGAAACTTGTTTCAAAAAGGGATGAAAAGACTGGATAAAAAAGAAAAGAGGAGAAGGTATGGAAAAATTTCCAGGAAGAACTATGGAAAAAATATGATTGGAGAGGAGAAAAGTAAATGATGAGATGGAGATTGGACAAACCTAAATGAACAGGTTTATGCATTTGGACCTTCACTTCTTTGCCCAGATAGATCTTATATAAGCCTTGGTTCAGATGATCAACTTGGATTCTAGGAAGCCCCATTTTACTAGGGGTGCCTGTGATCTAAAGAACCTAATCACGAAAGTTTGCTTAGATACGCTGGTGGCAGCAGTATTTTTTTAAACATGTATTGTGCTGGAAACAACACAAGAAGCATTCTCCTCCACTCTGTCCACCGGAGTCAAATACTTAGATTGTGTGTTGGGTTTTGGCACCATGGGAGACTTGGAAGTCTCATTCATGGTGAAGAACAAGCTTTTTTAGTAAAATACTTCAAAGACTTTTTAGGAAAGTTTTCAAAGACTTGGGCAGAAGCAGGTTCTAGTCTTATAGGTTCTCTCGTGACATTTCTGAGAAGGCCTTGGGGCTACCACAGATATTAAATGAGAGTCATTTCCTGAAACCAAAAAACCCCCCATTTTTATGCCTATCTGAAGCAAAGACATTTCAGACAAGAGAAACACATTTTCAACACAGGTTTTGTTCTCCATTTTACTGCAAATTGATCAGATTTTCAGAATGGAAAAACTAGGATGGTTAATGGATGCATAGGGAAGCTTTTGGTGAAGAGAGCGTCTATATTCCTTTTTGCCAGGATTCATTGTGGGGCACATCTGAGAGGAGATGGAGTCTAGGAGAGCTGGTTGTACCTTAGAGAGACTTATATGGAGGGTGCAAGTGCATACAATCCTGGTACAAAAAAAGGACAGAACGTGTAGCAACACAGCAGCCTACCTAATCAATACATTCTTGAATGAATTAAAACTCAAAAAGGATTTTTACAAAAAGTGGAAATTTGGCCATGTTACTAAGGATAAGGGTATAGCATGGACATACAGAAAGAAAATTAGGAACACAATGTCATGAATTGAGATGCAGCTAGCAAGGGACATAAGAGGCAACAAAAAGTTTTCTGTAAGCATCCTACAAGTATGTTAGAACTAAGAGAAAGAACAAGAAAGGTGTAGGTTCATTAGGGCATGGGGAGGGCAATCTAGTAATGGATGTGTTGAAGGCTGAATTATTTAATTATTTTATTTCAGTCTTCATGAACAAGGTCACCTCTTAGATGATAAGAACAGCTGGTGGCATACTAAGGGGAAGACATAATCAGCCTAGAGTAGGGAAGAACAGTTTAGAGATTACTTAGAGAAACTGGATGTTTTCAGGTTTGCAGGACTGTGGATACGATGCATCTTAGAACAGTCAACAAGGTATTAACTGAAGTAATTGCAGAGCCACTGAATATTCTCTTTGAGAATTTGTGGAGGTTGGGTGAGGTCCCAGATGACTGGAAAAGGGCGAATATAGTGTCCATTTTAAAAAGAAGGGCAGAAGAAGGGTTCAGGAAATCACAGCCCAGTCAGTTGGACCTCAATAGCCAGAAAAATTATGAATCACATCATCAAGAATTCTACTTCTAAGCACCTAGAGAATAGCAACAAGATCATGAACAGCCAACATTGATTCATCACAAACAAGTCGTGCTTGAGCAATCTGATTTTATTTTATGATAAGATGATGGGCTTTGTAGATGAGAGAACAGTGTACTATACCTTGACTTTAGTCAGGCTTTTGACACCATTTTACAAGGTATTCTCATTAGTAGGGTAACAATACAATCTAGATGCAAGTACTATAAGGTGGACACATAACTTATTGGATTAGTGTGCTCTAAGGGTGTGTGTAGATGAAATGAGGGTTTACTTCGCCCTAAATTGAAGTGGTGGGTTTTTAAAAACACCACTTCAATTTAGGGCGAAGTAAACCCCTGTATTGTGTACATCCATGTCTTACCTGCCTCTCTGGCAGTGGGGAGGGGAGGGTGAGCTGCCAGCAGTTGGAGAGGTCCCTGGGCTATGGGAGGGAGGAGGAGGGGCTGGTGCTTCCCTCCATAGCAGTGGCGTCCCCCACTCCAGGCGGCCCTGGTGGGCACTGCAGCCATGGAGAGAAGGACCGGGTCCCCGCACAGCTGATGCAGGCAGGCAGGGTCCGGCGGGGAGGGGGGAGAGTCAGGCTTGCTGATTTTTTTTTTTTTTTTTTTTTTTTTTTTTTTGCTTTTGTGGATCCTCCCTGCTAGAAGCCAGGGAGCACTTGAGCAGCCCTCTCTTCTCTTCCTCAGTACTGAGCTGAAGGGGTGTGGACAGGTCCGGGCAGGATGCTCTGATTAGGGAAGGGTTCCCACTCTTTGTTGATAACAGAGCATTTATCAGCTCTGTTATCAGCATTTACCACCCCAAAAGTCTCTCATTATTTCAAGCTCTTCTTAAATAAATGTTTCCAAGGAAGGAATGGAGGGACATTACCAGCAACCCACTGATTAGCTCCAAAAAGCCCTAAGCTGGCACTATCCTGTCTGTCTTTCTTCTGTCTCCCACAGCACTGACCATAGCCAGCATGTGGGAGACAGAAGAATTATGCTAGCTAATGCTGATAGGTGTCTGTGTAAGGCAGAGTGGAGGGAGAAATCCCTGCTTCTGCAAGGAGTGGGGAGTAGGAGGAAGATAGGCAGATGCTGCTGTGTATGCAGTCTCTGCTGGAGCTCCAGCCAGGGAGCAGAGGGGAGGGGCCAGCCCTGCTGGTCTGGAGCAGAGAGGAGAGGCTCATCCAGGGTTGCAAAGCAACTGGGATGCTGGAGGACTCTGATTTAACTTAAACCAGGAAGGGGTTTGGGACAGACATTGCATAAAATGGTTTGAGTCAAATCAGTTAAGTCTGATACTACATTCAACCAGGTTTAGCTCAAACCAGTTTTAGGCATTTTCAAACTCGTATATGGGCACTGAATATCAGTTTGAGATAAACCATGTTGAATGTAGTATCAGACTTAACTGATTTGACTCAAACCATTTTATGCAATGTCTGTCCCAGACCCCTTCCTGGTTTAAGTTAAATCAGAGTCCTCCAGCATCCCAGTTGCTTTGCAACCCTGGATGAGCCTCTCCTCTCTGCTCCAGACCAGCAGGGCTGGCCCCTCCCCTCTGCTCCCTGGCTGGAGCTCCGGCAGAGACTTACAGGCACAGCAGGGTCTGCCTGGCTTTCTCCTGCTCTCCCACTCCCCGCACCATTCCCTGCTAAGCAGGGATCCCCTATCCCCTCTGCTGTACACAGACATGCAGCATTAGCTAGCAGACCACATGCTGGCTATGGTCTGTGCTGTGGCACATAGGGCTTTTTGGAGCTAATCAACAGCTCAGCTGGTAGTGTCCCTCTGTTCCTTCTTTGGTTAAGAGGAGTTTGAACTAATGAGAAAGGCTGTTTGTTTTCTAATGGGGCGATAAACGCGATAACAGAGTTGATAAATGTTCTGCTATCAAGGAGAGGGGGCACTCCTCCTGAATCCTGCTGGGGCCTGGACACACCCACCTCAGCTCAGCCCTGCAGAAGGGAAAGAAGGGCTCTACTGCCACCCAGCTTTTAGCCTGAGCCACTGCAGGCATGTGCCTGCATTTCTGGGATGTCTGTCCAGTTAAAAGTCGATTTAGCCTAGCCAGGTTAGACTAACCTACAGAGATTGAATCAATTCAGGCTCAGGCTTTTTGAATGTCTGTCCCTAGCCCTAAGCAGAAGCGTGGACACTGTTCCAACATGTTGGAATTCCAGCACATCGGAGCATGGCAATTATCATGCTCCAACAGCCTCCTGAGTCTCCTATATCAGGGTCCCCACACTTTAAAAATGGTAGCGGGGGGGCCTGCAGGACTCCAAGAGCCGCTTTAATTAAAGCTTTCCAAATGAGCTTTAGTTTAAGTGCCCCTGCCACCATTTTTAAGTGCAAGGATACTGATACATGAGACACTGTGGCACTTTAATTAGAGCAGCTCTCAGAGCCACTCTAATTAAAGCATTGCCCCTCCCCCACCTCTGGTACATCATATACTTTACAAAGCCATGACTTTAGTGAAGTTTAACACTTTTGGCTTCTAATGATCAAGTAATCCCTGAATCTACCATTTTACAAGACTCAACATAACATAATTTAAGATGTAAAATGGTAAAAATAAAAAACCAAACGAACCTTGTAGGCATAAAGGAACAAAGAAACCTGTAGATGTATGTTCCTAACTGCCAGCTACTTTTTGACCTGATAAAGAATGCCCTACATTTGAAAGCTTGTCTGACTTTATTCTAACCATGCAGTTGGCTCAAAAGATATCACCCCCAATACATCCTTTGAAAAATGGTTCTATGGCCAGCTACAATGGGTCTGGGAGGAAAAGCAGTTAAGAAAAGTATTGGTATCCTTATTTTACAGATGGGAAAATTGAAAAGCAAAGGCACTGTTGTTCTCAGCAGGGCTAATTAGATTAAGAGAAATGCTGCACTAACACTCCTGAGAGAGTTTGTTCAGAGCTGGATCGCGTATCTCACAACACTATGTTGTGATAAGAACATATACCCAAAGAAGGTCAGTGTTATGTACTCAGAAATAACAGAGTGCCTTATGGCTAAAGCACAGCATTGATAGTCACAGGTTCTAGGTTCATTTCCTGGCCTTTCCACAAATTTGCAAAATGAAAAAAATTCAAAGGGAGGAGGCAGAGGCAAGAGGACAGCAAAACACAGAAGCAGATCTTAAAAGTACACAAATGCTGCCAAAGGATGAGAAGGGGCAGGGAAAATTTTCAAAATTGTATAAATGATTTAAAAACCTGGGTACTATTATTCAAAACTGACTTAAGCACTTCGGAGTTTAAAGCCAACAGACTTTCAATTAAACCTAGATGCTTGAATACACAAGTCATTTCGGTACTTTGCTAAAAAATGCTCTTCATATATCCACATCCAAATGAGTCTCTGAATTCCATAAAAAATAATATGTGCTAAAAAATGAATATGTACACGTTGTTACATCTATCTGGAATATTTCTGTTTGTCATCTTAATCAAATAAATGTCATTTCATGGCTAAAGTGTCAGTGGTTCAAAAACGTGTTGGTGAAGAACAATGAAAAAAACTGCCAGAGAGCTAAAACCTTCTTTGCAAATGACCCTGAGTTAATTAGAAAAGTCTGCACCCTTGCCAGTTCCCCTTCTCACGTGTCAGTTCTCATTAAATCAAAAAATTCTCATTTCAAAGTTAACAAACACCATGGTTAACAAAACTGTTAAACTGGGATCAAGTGGGCACATTCCTAGGTTTATATATGATGTCATGCTAAGCAGCCCACAGCTGAACTTGCAAGAAGTATGAATGAATTTTCAATATATTAAGTATCTGATCTAATGCTAATTTTCTCTCTATAGGCTAACTGTGCTGGGAACAGGTGGCCCTGCTTTCAATTATGGAGGGCTAGCATGCCAGTGTGAGGCCTGGATTAGTTCACCTTCTCACAGGGAATTTGCCTCGGTTGGGAATGGATTTATTATGGCTTCACACATGGAATGGAGCTCATGTCAGCTGAGGGCAGTGACACATCATATGATTCAAATTAACCTGCTGTGGACTGTTCCGCAGGGCAGATATTGTGTATTAAAATGACGACATTTTAAAACAGCTTGAAAGAAACCAGGATTGCCGAAATGCAATGGTTCTAATTTGTTCCAACTAATCTATCACCTGCTGGAGATATTATTTTAGTGTGTTTTTGGTAGCTGCTATTTTCCAGGTTTCTCCAAATCACTGACCTTGCTAATGGATACAGTTGTTGCTTTTGGAGGTAAAAAAAAAAAAAAAAAAAAATCCTCCAAAGTGAGGGCCTTAGTGGGCTGTTTGTTTGTTTTTATGTACAAGTAGTCACAGTATTCATCACATCATACAAACAATGTAAGGGCAGGATACAAACAGACCAAAAAATGATTTTGACCTTTGTTTCATCACTTAGCAGAGGGACTAAATGATAGTTCTTAATTCGATTGGATAAAGTGTTCTATAGAAAATTATCCCAAATGGCAAAAAAAATAAAAAAGCTTAATAATTTCATACTTAAACTAACATATTTCCAAGAAAATGTTAAGGAAAGAGGATTTTGGCACAGAAAATTTGTATTTTGCTTACATTTGTACTTTTAGGGCAAATTATAAGACAAGTTATACTTTATAAATTACTCAGACTTTTCTAACATTACTTACAGGAAAAATATGTTGAAATACAGCTTATGACCCAATAAAAGACATCTGATTTTTTCTAGCTTTAAAGTAGGACATAATAGGGAAGGATA
>NW_005842369.1:0-14462 GCF_000455745.1 Alligator sinensis | reverse complement strand
TAGGGAAAGATAACAAAATATTGTACTAATTAAACAAAGTGGTCATCTTTTTCGTTGTTGGTTAAGGAGATTCGACATCAAAAGTAACTAACAGTGTGGCTGTATCTACATGTGAAGAAATAAATATACTAGATTTAATATGAAAGAGATGGTTGTGCATCTTAACGTAGCAGAAGTTAAAAAATTTGTAACTAATTAGTTACTGTAAAAAGGAAAAGAACTGTTCTTTAGTTCATGTTTTGGGAGTAAAGTTAAGGTCTGTTCCCACAGGCTCAGTGATGAATGCTTATTCCTCTTAGGATCCTATTACCTAAAATCTGGAAGAAATATTATTTTTCTTTAGTTGCCAAAAATGTACAAAATAATCAACTCATGTGGCAAGAAGTGCATTAATGTATCTTGTTATTCCCATTTAATTAGTGGTTTTCAAGTCTAGCTACTTGCTGTAGTTTTTTGATCTTTAAGTTAATAGAGAGTGACAATCTGGCTTCCTGTGTGGTGGAAGAATACAATTTTTCTAGGGAACAACATCTACTTATCTACTTTAGCTGACAAACTGTTTACAGTAAGTATCATTTTATCTAAAATAGCAAATACTGGGAACCATGCACAGACTGTTTGTTAACAGCTGTAGTTTGCATCACAAAACAGAGGCATGAATGGTTATCTAAGCTGGAAAGCAAATCTCACCTTTCCAAAAATATATTTCTAAGGAAAAATGATCTAATCTGATTGATAGTGAACTGCTTCTCCAGTCTATCCAGGTAATTCTGGATGCTAGCCCTATTTTCTGGAGTACCTGCAACTGCACCCACCTCAGTGTCATCCCCAGATTTGCTAAGTATGCACTTGATCCCATTATCCAAATAATTAATGAAGACATTAAACAAGACTAGACCAGGACAGACCCCTGAGAAGCCCTACTTGATACCTCCTTCTAGACATTGAACAGTTGATGACTATTCATTGAATATGATGATCCAGCCAATCTAATCAACCAGTCAATCAATCTAATCAAAGCTGTTAATACAGTTGAATAGTTCTTAAGGAGGATTATATGATTTAACAAACCTCTCATTTGTAATGAGTATAGATTATAAAGCCTTGTACAAGAAGGCAGACCTATTTTTTGGGTTGACTCAGGACAACACTATGTTAAGATTCAGGGTATTATTGCTGAGTCACACTTGTGAGATTGGTCCCATTAGTACCAAGCAGATGAAAAAAAGGAATGGCTCTAAGATGTCCTGTAGGAAATGGCAAAAGATATCCTGTAGGAAAACCCTAGAATTAGCCAAGCTCTATAAAACTTAGTTTAAGGCCCCTGACAGATGCTACACTTAACACATGATTACCTGGTTAATCAAGTCTTAAACACTGACCTGGCCACATGTTCATTCAATTAATGGTGTGATAAAACAAGGAACAAGTCATGAAGTTATCTCACAAAATATGTCTAATAACTTTGTGGCTGGTTCCCATCCCGGATTAAATTGAACACGTGGTCAGCATTCCCAGCCTTAAGAGCACAGCAGAGCCCGTCAAGACTCTGGTGAACACCCTGAGGCTGGAAGTGCTGCTCAGCTGATTGGGGCTCCTACCCAGGGGAGCATACGGAAGCCAAACCTACCATTTTCCAGTGATATGGAGCCCCCTGTGCCAGCAATATGGTGCGACTAGGATCTGATCCATGAACCTATAGTAGATATGGCCAAAATATGTATGGCACATGAGGTATGAGGTAGGACTGGGATTGCACATTTGATACAATCATGCCTTTAATTTAATGTGTGTCAATGGCCTCAGGTTTACATTGCTTTATGGTTGTTGACCTAAAGCCACAACCCCAGGAAGTTTGGATACTGATATAAGGCCTGCTTGCATTGTCTGCAGATGGGGTAGACATATTTATCATCTACAAAAGAAAACTGAAGAACTTTTAAACAATGTGTCCCCAACATATGGCCCTTGGCCATTTTACTTGGACTGCAGGGCTCTCAGACAGGCCATAAATTCAGGAGGATGACTTGCTAATGAATTCCCAGCTATGGAGTCCTGATAGACACATGTGTCAGTGGCAGGAGAGTAGCAAGGGCGGTGTTAATCCCTGTGCCACCACTCGCCTCACCACTGTTGCTTGTCCTACTAATGGGTCCAGATCCGACTCATGAGGCTCCTTGCAGTGTGGGTCTGGCAATCAGGTCTGAGGTCCAGATACAGCAGGGATTGGCAATTATTTGGGCCTGTGGGCCACACAGGCAGTTTTGGGGAGCTGTTGCAGGCTGGTCAGCACCCCCACCCCTCCCCTGCAACAGCCTGCAGCCTACATGCCCTGTGGCTCTTCACCACCACTGGTGCCCAGCAGCAGCTGAGCACACAACCTCATCCCTGACTCTGGCCCTGGCCCATCCCATGCCTGCTATGGACTTGCCCCAGCCAGAGTGGACTAGCTCCAGACCAGCCAGGTCCCACACACATTGCCCTGGCCCTGGCCTACCCTGTGCCTGCTCTGCACTGGCCTACCTACAATGAGCAGTGGTGGTGATAGCCAGGCAGAGGCTACCACCAATCTCCATGAGGCTGAGGCCAGCAGCAGCTGGAAGGAGCCACTGCTGCCTGGGCTGCCTAGAAATGGAGTCCAGCTGTGGAGCTGCCCCAGCCCTGTTGTGCACCTTGGGGCAGTGGAATGCATCATGGGCTGGACAGTGCCTGGGCCAGGTGGAACTGAAAGACCCGCTGCAGGCTGGACAAAGTCCCTCCATGGGCCAGATCTACCCCATGGGCCTTTTTTCACCCACCCCGAGATACAGCCTGGGGGTGTAGGTAATTTTGACACCCATTATTTAAACAATGGAAAACTGAAACTATTTGAAAATAATTCTATTTATAGAGTTCCCCTCCAGAGTCTGTTTATATTCAGAGGAAGAGATGTGTAGGCATTTGATCAGGTGCCATTACAACTAAATCACAAGGATTATTTGCTTGATGAGATGGATATAATTAAAAGTAATAACATGACATTTATTATCAGGAAGGTTATATACCACTTTCCAATATCAGGCTCTATTTACTTTCCTTTTCTTATAACCTTTTTTATAAGTTTTAACGACTTGGGCTGAAATTCTAACTCAGACTGCTTTTTTTTTTAAACTTCAGCCAAAATGGTTCAACCATTTTTGAGAACCCAACAGGGTTCTGTCCATGTTCAATCACTGTGGTGATGTTTTCTTTGAACAGCATCATACTTCAGAGCAGAAAGTTGAAATACAGCAGGGACTCAGTGCATCAAAGATGTGCCTTGTGCTATCCCTGTAAAAATACATCCCAATTTGGCCAAACTACATGCCACTGAAAACTGCAGCTGGCACAAAGGAGGCAGAAAAAGGAGAAACTGATCTCATGAGAAGCTGGGGTATGGTATGACAGTTAGGGTTGGCTGAGCCAAGACCATAATAATAGTCACAGGAGAGGGAGACTTGGGTAAGGAGATGAACTGGTTGAGGATCTGGGTGAGGGAAATGGGGATTGGCTAAAAAGGAGCCTATACATAATAAGTCCTGATCAGAGAGTACAATCTACAACTGGCTTGTAGGATATTACGCAAGAAATCTGAAGGAATGAGATTAGAATTGGGTAGGCAAGGAAAAACAGGACTGAGAGAATCTATCAGGACTACAGAAGAGACAGTATGGGACAAGAACAAGTTGGAAGAGATAAAGGGATGGGTGCTAACAAATGTGGGAAAAATATGCGCTTTATTGGAAGACGCAGCACATTAGCTGGACTCGGCTCCACAGCAGCTGTATAGATTGTGCATTTCAGTGGGACTTTTTGGTGCTTTTATCTAAAACTAATTCAATTAACTATTAGATAAAAGCACCAGAAAAGCCTCACTGAAGTGCCCGATCTATCCAGACATTGGGCGAGCTAATGCCAGGTCAAACTAATGCCAGAAGATATCATATTTCCAATAAATGTTAATGAAATCTTTTTACCACTTATTAGATATTCCATGTAGTGACAGAAAGAAATATTTTTATAATAGCTATTTTATTTTGTAGTTACATTATTTAGAAAGTGAAATTGTCAACTAAATTTTTGCATTATCTCTTTCCATTTGCAATGCTATGTACATGGGTTACCAAGAATATAACAAACAGGGCTAAAAAACCCCACAAACATGTATAAAAGCAACTTAAAACAGCCCTTTGAATATTTAAGTGTCAAAAAAAATTAAAAAATACATACCTATGTTAAGTACTCAGAGCTCGTATTTTGCCTTTTATTGGCAATCTCTACTCTCACATTTCTAAAGGTATGATGCTTCCATGCCTGGTGTTGAAAGATAATTTGCTTATCAGGCCTGAAATCTATAACTGATCCTGTACCAAAGACTGCTGACCCTGGGCCTCTATCCAGTAAAGTCCTGGGGGACAATTCAACATTTACGGAGAATGAAGGAACATTTTTTCTGGCATGCAAATTTTAAAAGAAATGAAGGCTTTGTGAGCACCTCTATATAGAAAGCAAAATAGGAAATCAATTCAGATTAAAAATATAGTACTTACCTGGCCCATTGAGAAAATCTTTAATTTGCACTGTGATGAAAGGAGGCGGAATACCACTTTTAGCATCCATCTCTCCTGCTACTGTCTGCAACCAAACCTTGCAATAATCAAGAGCTTCTGGAAGAGTTTTTCCAGGATCTGTAGGGGATATAAGGTAATAATCACTCTCATTAATGATATTCCAGTAATGTGATACACAACAAAATGGTTTATGAAGGAAAGAGGAAACAAAATAAAATCAAGTAAAGCATGCACTAGCCTTGCATTATTTATAGACTGTTTACAAATGATATTAGTGGTTCCATACTTACAGAGTATGTCTGCATGTATATTAATGTAAAATATATATAAATACATAATATATATTACATGAAATATATCTGAAATATAAAATGAGAGTACATTTCAGTGGCTATACTTAATTTGTAATGTGCACAAAAAAGCCAAGAAATAAATCAGCAAATACAAAAGCCCAATGATACCCCTATTCCAAATGTCATTAAGTTTAGCTTAGCTGATGTGAAAATATCTAATCATTTCAGTTACTCTGTCAACTAGACTCTTGATCTGGTAAAATAGAATCTTTACTGGGTACTTCTGGGGTTTTTTTTGCATAACAGCAAAAACAGATTAACAGCAAAAGGGACAAACTATACAGCAGTGCAAAGGACCAGAACACCATATGCTGCAGGATGCAGTGTAGTGATAACAGTGCAGTTATTTGATACAGTTTGGAGTTTCACCAATACTGCAATCATTTTTAATGTCAAGCTTTTCAAATTTACTTCAACTGCTCTTCCTGTATGCCCTCTCTAGTGGTATTCCTTTAATCAATCCTTAATATTCACAACTACGAATAAACATTCTCATTCAGTTATGCTCAGTGTCGTGAATGTCTTCATTTTTTGGCCATTGCAGATGGCAAAAACCTCCCTGTGCACAAGGCTTATTTCCCCCTTTATCTTTGGCAACTCACACCCAAAGTTATTGTAATAACTATACAAGAAAAAGCCCTGACAAATTTTTGGCATTCATAATTTTATTTAGAAAAAAATCCTTCGAAATATTCAGTTTCTCTTTAAATCCAAGATTCTCTCTTTCTAGTTTTATGATCACAGAGTGCCCTCCTAGCCCCTTCTATTTTACAATTTTCTTACCATAAATTTCCTCGCTCCCATTTAATTTAAAAAATGTTAGCGTAGTTTTTACTTATCTGAGGTTTTACTGATTGGATGCCTTTCAAGAACAGTATTTACATAACCACCATTATAGTCAACATATGGTAATATGGTATCACATATGAGCAGGGTATATTAAGTCTGCCTTGGAATTTGTCTTTCTTGACCTTATCATGCGATTCATATAAAACTTGGCACATATGAAGCCTTATGTGATTTCAAAGAACATACTGAAACCAATTGATCATGACTTTAGATCTATATGGCAAAGATCAAAAGTTAGCACATTCTTCTATTTTTATTTGATCAATTTTCAGGCAATGATTTTATAGCAGTGTTTGTACTGTGCGACATATATTACAGCCAGAGTACTTTTTTCCTTTATATTCCCCCCCTCCATTTTTAAAGTCACCTCTAAACAGTTATTTTAGGGGCAATTCATTCTTGATCAGTGCATGCAACAACATGAATGTATTTTTCCACATGAATTTTCTGCACTTTATTACTGTTTCCCTCTAATTATACTGAACAGAATAGTAGGATCTATTCCTTTTTATACTATAAGCTCTTTAAAGTAGAGTATATAACTTTCTCTGCTTCTAGGTGTCACAACCCAAAGTTGTGGTTTTTTGTTTTTGTGTGCTTCGGCACCGCTAAATTATGTTCCCACCAAATTGCAGCTTCTTTACACGGTGGAGTTTTCTTTTGCAATAGGGAACCCGCGAGCAGAAGAGGATTTCCCGCCGTTTGTAGCCTTCTTTGCATGGTGCATTTCTTTTGCATCATAGTGATGCACGGTGCAAAGGAGTTCCCGCCATTTGTATTGAGATTCACGCCACATTATTGGCCGATCTTAATATAGGCACATGTGGCGGCTAGCGATTGGCTTGCTAGCCGTATAAAGAGCTTGGGTGGTTTCCACCCAAGTTGGAGAGAGACAGAGAGAGAAAACAATTGGAGTTTGGGAGAAAGAGCATGAAGATTTCTAAGCGCTGCTAATCCCTTCGAACCCAGCTTTTTCTTCTCCTTAAGAGGGCAATAGAGGGCCGACTTACCGAACCCATGGAGTCTTAACAACTCCGGGGGCCTATTTACCGAACCCACGGAGCTTCAACCACTCCGCGGGCCAAACGCCTCTAGCCTCTCCCCGTCGCCGAGCGCAATCCTAAGACATATCCCTTTCCTTTGAAACTACCGAACCCGCGGAGCTTCAACCACTCTGGGACCAATTACCGAGCCGAACCCGCAGAGCTTCAACCACTCCGGGGTCAATTTTCGGAGTCCTCTAGCGAGGATTTAAGCAGAGATGAGCCTGGAAAACTGTCCAGCCTACACCACGACCATCTTTGGTGTAAGTAAACAATCTTTTAATCAACCATTACGCGTCCGTAACTAATTCTAGCTCGCCACCGGTCTTCTTCGACCCCGCGTGCCCGGGCTGCTGGCCACAGCCCGCATGCGCAAAAACGGGTCCGCATATTGCTCCCGGCTCGCACATGGCGACATGGATGAGATAGGGAGGCGGCCCGCACACTAGGCAGTGTCTAGCATTTTACAAATAATAAATAGCAAAAGAATTTTCTCTTCGTAAGTTTGTGTCATTGTTTATATATTATATTACAGTATAATAAAACTCCCAAATCATCATTCAAAATGCAGAACTTGAGCAGAATTCAAAACAAGATTGGTCATATTTTCAAAATATTCTTGGTGTAAATAGGCTATTCAGGTGCAAATGCTGAGAAATCAGAGGAAGTTCACAAATGAACAACACAAGTCATTAGGGCAAATTACGAGTAGAGGTGAAAGGAGTTAAATGTGTATCATGTCTAAAGTGTGATCTAAGGCAGAAAACACAGTATGAATACTTGTAGCTTTAGGGACCAAGGAAAGAACAAATCAGCTATGATGTCTCAGGGAGTATAAATTACAATAAAGGTAATGGAATAAAAATCAGAGAAAATGTAGGTTAAATATTAAAGAAATTTCTGATGGTTAGAATATGCAATATTCTCCGCAGGGAAGCACTGAAAATGCTGTTGTTTGGGATATTTAAAAATGCACTGATGAAACACTACAAAAGGTACAATAGGGAAAAATTATATAGTGTCAGGGAATGGATCTGTATAATGTACTATAATAGCTATTTATGTTTCCATCTTCTATGATTCTCCTCCCCAAAAATCAACACTTGGACTTGCAGTTATTTGTACAAACCAGATTCTCAAACAGGGTGCTGCAATACACTTTAAAGAGTGCTGCAGGTGAGTTAGTGTAGTTTTTACTGTTATTGGTACTGTTAGGTGTGTAAAAGCTTATACATGACTCACAAAATAAGCCCAGAGATTTCAGATAGGTATCTATCCATAGTGTCAAAAATAGTTTGACCTGTTGTAGTCTTTTTGAGGTACTTCTTAATAGAAGAATTATTCTATTATTTTTCCATAATCAAAATCAAATGAAAAGTAGGAGCTGGTATTTTCCTTAACATAAAGGTATGTTACCTTTAATCTAACAAGGAGGTGCCTTGAGTTTAAAAAGTTTTATGTATGCACTGTCCTGTATCCTGTCTGACAGACTACTGCCAGACAATTCAGAGTAATATACAAAAAGCCCTGAAATCTGGCAAATATGGATACTCTGGTCCCTGTGGAAAAACTCATTCTAACCCCCTAATAATTAGGAATTGGCTTAAAACCCTGATACTTGAGGTTTTATATCCTGCTCAGTTTATCTTTGGACATAATTATTTCTTTGAATTCTCAGTATTTTTGTTATATGTATAAGTATACATATGTTATATGTATTGCTAAGTGGCAGTGAGTTCCACAGTTTAATTAATGTTGCTTGTTAAAAAAAATTCTCTTCATTAGCTTGGAATGAGCAACACCCCCTCACATTCTTATGCAACTAAGAGGGAGAAAAACAGAAACTCCTGATTAGAGCTACACATAAAAAGGTTATTCTATATCTTAGAAGAGTTTGATATTCTAATTTTGAATGAGCTGCTGAAGAATGAAGGAGTGATAAACCTGGGCAACCCAGGTTTCCAAGCTCTTGACTCATTGTGTGGATCCATTAAGTGGGCTGCCAAGTGACAGGGTGAGAGAGAGCTGGGAGAGGTTTCCATACATCTGGGGTAGGGACAGAAATTACACATAAACTAGTATAAGAATATCAAACTCTTCTAAGATATGGAATAACCTTTTTATGTGTAGCTTTAATCAGGAGTTTCTGTTTTTCTCCCTCTTAGCTGCACAACCGAAACCAGTTTATGATAAACCTGGATGGATGTAGTACAAGACTTAACTGATTTAGCTTAAATCAGTCGATTGAACTTCTGTCCCAGATCCCCTCCAGATTCAAGTTAACTCACAGTCCCACAGCATCCCAGGATGCTCTGTACATCCCTCATAAGCCCCCCCATCCTTTGCAGGATGGGCAGGCTAACCTTGGTCCAAGCTTTCTGTTCCAGCTGAGCACGAAAGTGTGCTCTACAGCCCCACAGCTTCTGGTCTGGGCCACTGCAGGCATATGGCTGTATTTTCAGAATCAAAAGTAAATGTCTGTTCACTTGCTTATTGGTTCACTCTACACAGTTTAAACTAACTGATGAAGGTTGAATCAATTCAGCCTTGGGTTTTTTGACTGTCTATATTTAGCCCAGGAAAACAGAAATATTTTACAATTTACTGAAAGGAACTGATTCATGATGGGTCACCATGCTGGGTCAAGGGTTAGAAGTGATCAGAAGTCAACTTCGATATATTTTCAGGAGGAAAGAAATCCTGGCTTTGTCTATGATTTCCCATGCAATCTTGGACGAATCAACCAACCTCTTTGTGAATTAGTTTCCCCATCTATAAAACAGCAATTTTGTGAGCCAAAGTATATTAGTGCTTGCAAAGTACTTTGAGGTACTTGGATGGAAGATTATTTGAAAGCAAAAAGTATTGTTCTCATGTTTAAAAACAAAAATCAATACAATTATGTACTTAGAGCAGATGACAAACTATTATAAACCTAGTGTAGCTAATAAGATAAAGAAATGGTATGCTATTCGGTAAAAATAAGTGGTATGTGAAAAATTAATTCTATTATTTGATTTAATCATTGTAAATTAATACTGTTTAAACAAATCTATGCACAGCTGTTCATGAAAAGTATAGAGTCAGATTTAAAAAACAACAACCCTCTACCACCTAAATTAAACCTGTATTTATAATTTTTAGTTAACTACAGGTTGGATGATATTTTTAAAAGATCACATATTTAAAGATATGTTGGTTCCTAAGACATACACATTTCAGTGGGAGTTCAATGCCTAGTGTCCTTTAAAAATATTTCCTGAAGCCACTTAGGAAACTAAATCCCATTGACATTTAATGGGGCTTAGGCAGCCATGGAAATTTTATCTTTTATGTACATTTATACTTTTTTTTTTTAAAGACACATATTTTACTCTTCAGGCCAGGGGTTAACAACATACAGCCTGTGGGCCAGATCCAGCCTTCAATCTCCATGACTTCCAACCTAGTTACTGCTGCTACACCTGCTTCTCCCTGTCACACAGCTGCATGGTGAGGGCTTTGCACATCCCTACCACATGGCTGGGTAGCAAGTGTTTTATGGTACAGGCTGGAGTGAGTCAGTTTGGGTCAGAGGGGCTGGACACTAGGACCCAGCCGCCAATGCCTCTCTTCCCCACCATGATCTGAAGACAGTGCTTCCAGCTGGAAATTCTCCAGGGTGGGGAGGGCAATGCAACTGCTGCCGAGGCTCCCCTCTCCCCACAGAATAGTGCCTAAGCCCATGTCTGCATGATCCAAAGTTTCTGTGGGTGGGATCCAGCCTGAAGACTACAGGTTGCTAATCCCTGCTTTAGTTTTTGCATCTTTCCCACCTTGAATGACGCAAATACTCCAATAATTTCAATCTGGTATACAGTCACATTTTAGTAACTTTCACATACATTTTCTCCTGCATGAGGACAATACTATAATTTTCTTTGGGTTACAAACGCTAAGTGGAATGAATTTTTATTTCTAAAAAAACCTGCTTCTGTTGGAATCAAAAGAATACAAACCTGGAAACAATTCCATTAGCTTACATCTGAGCTCTGGGTCAAATTATTTCCCAAGTGTTAGCTGCATGGCTTTTGATAGGAAGTCCAAATATGTGGACTTTTTGCAGACCCAAGGCATTGTAGACACTTAGCATATCCATGGATGCAGCTGTTATGCAGAGAGGAACAGGTGGCAGGGTAACAGAATTTTTCAAGAGCTCTGCCAGGAAAATGAACTATAAAACCCTACCTGTTGAATTCCACCCCTCTCCTCCAAAAGAAGCCGCCTGGGAGAAACAGTGAGTCAACACATTTCCTGCCTGATTTGATCCCTGCCCCTCCTTGTTCAGCCACCAGGAGTAGGGGTTACATATGGCCTGAACCACTGCATCCGCTTCTGATGGCACTTCTGCCATCAGAGGTCTGGATTATTAAAAAAAACATTCACAGTGATCATGTATGATCTTTAGATGGACTCATAATAGCTGTTTTTGGAAATGGGACACTGGAGGAAGTTGAAGAAATTCCATGCATAACAAACACTTGGGAAATTTCTCTCCTTTACTAATGACCAGGCTGCACATTCACCTCTTTCAAAACAAACAGAAAAACCCAAGCAAACAAAGAGAAAATATATTTTTCAAGAATGCTCTGAGCACCATGCTCAGGAAATGATGCAACTCGAAATCTGGACTACATTATGTGAAGCTAAACAAATGCGGATTTAAAAAATATTTATAAATGTACCTAATGAAATTATGTTAAAAACAATTGCAGACTCTTTTATTTAAATAGGATTGCTATTAATACAGTTGTGAAAACGAAAGATGCTGGGAGAAGATGCCAATTTTGTGAGATGCTGTTCCAGGCAGGATGAAGAGAAAATGGAAATGTTGCTTTCTGGACACTTTGAAGAAGACACTATAAAGCAGTTCCTCCTTGTTGGGAGGGCTTAAAGCAGTAAGTATTCTTGATTTTATTTTATGACTTGAAGCTCCAATCACTGAGTGCATGAATCATTATACAGTTACAAAAATAAAAATTGTGTAAGACAAATAGACTCCTTCTGCACAACTACAATAGGACAGGGCCATAGTTACAGTATTGTAATGAACCTCCCTTCATATTAGCTTGTTTGCAGGTGGGTAGGGTTTGTGAAAGTGACTGGCAAAATGGAAACCACTCTTGCTACTAGCTCTGAAAGAGGCAGGCACTGCTGTTGGCGAGTTTTGCCTGTATTTTGTTGAGTTTTTTGATTATGAGGTCTTCCCTTACCTTTTGAATACTCTGGATGTTATAGTATCAGTGGTAAGTACCATATAATAGTCAACATGGATATATATATTCAGCTAGTACATGCATATCAAGTTGTCTAATAGAGGCCAAAATGACATAAGGGCTTTGCCAGTTTCTGCTGTTGCAGGTTCTGGCTCAGGAAAAGTGTAGTCAGACTTTGCAAATTTAAACATGAGATAAAATTCCATCTCACTGAAGTCCTTGGCTAAACTACCAAATTGAAATGCCAGAATCTGGAAGCACCAGAAGAGGTGCAAAAGAGTAACATTTTGTGTACTTTGAAATAAAATACCTTACTACAAAAAATATCAATACACAATTAGTACTGAAGCACTAATAACATAAATAATAGCCCAACTGTGACTTCCAGATTCAATTAATTTATTTTCAAGTTTACTTCTTTTTCATGGCCAGATACAAGAATCACCTAATTTTATTTTCAGGCCTCAAATTCTTTTAGTTTGAAGATAGTTTTTATGTTGTTTTCATCCAGATTTTGTCAATGTTTTCCTTTAGCAAAAACAAAGTTTCTTGAATAAAAATGTAAACAAAAATATATATCCCACATAAGAGGCATTTACTGTGAGCGTCGGACATACTGACTCTTAATCTCACTCATTCTCCCCTGACCACGAATGTTTCTTGTGTTTTTCCCTCAATGTAAATTGTCTATAAGAAATATCTGTACTTTCACCTTTAAAAATAAGTTGTCAGCAAAACGACAAGTTAGCTTTTTCTGGCCTTACTCAAGTGTTTCCCAATAATTCTTACAAATTTAAGACAGACAAAATGCATTGCTTCAGTTAGGATTTCTTTGGACTATTAATAAATCAAGGTATCTATTTTACTTATAAACTTTCTAGGAAAAGATTAAATTTAGAAATGCCTGTAGAGATCCATCTGCTATAGGACACGGTTGCTAATTTAAAAAAAAAATAACCTGCATAAAAAATGTGTCAGAAATGTAGAATGACTCCCCGACAGCTCCATGCCCAAAGTTATGCTTGTTTGAGGTGTACAACTCAACAATACAGTGCTGGCCTAGTGATGCGTTAAAAATACAACAATTATGCAAAACATTCAGGCTAGGAACAGGTGCTGTATCCCACTTGAGAACAACTCTCCAGACCCAGTGTTCTAAGATTTTCACTTCTTGTTCTAGAGCAGGGGTCAGCAACCCCCAGCATGTGTGCCGAGCATGGCACGTAAGGCCATTTTGTTTGGCATGCCACCACCAGCCCCGGCTCTGGGCAGCTGCTGCCAACCACAGAGCCCAGGCTTCTCCCAGCAGGTGGTTGGGAAGCTGCAAGCCCTGGCTGTGTGGTTGGCAGCAGCTATCCAGAGCCAGGGATGGGTGCAGCAGGCAGGCTGCAAACAGCTGTGCCGGGCTCTGGCATCAGTTCTGTACCGCTGCGCGCATGCACGCACTCCTTGGAGCAGGCAGGGGGGCGGGGGGAAAGCTGAGGCAGCGCAACCCCGGTCTCTCCTCTGCTGCCGGTACAGAGCTGATGGCAGGGCTCTGGAGCCTAGTGCAGCTGTTTGTAGCCAGCCTGGGTGCAGCAAGCAATGGGGAGGCTACAAACAGCTTTGCTGGGCTCCACAGCTCCAGCATCAGCTCCATGCTGGCAGTGACTGCACGTGCACCTTGGAGTGGACAGTGGGGATAGGGCCTGGCCCTGAGGCAGCACAGCCCTCCCACTGTCCACTCCGAGGTGCACATGCAGTCGCTGCCAGCATGGAGCTGATGCCCGAGCTGTGGAGCCCAGCACAGTTGTTTGCAGCCTGCCTGCTGCTTGCTGCAGCTCCCCAGAGCCCAGGCTGGCTACAAACAGCTGCACTGGACTCCAGAGCCCGGCCATCAGCTTTGTGCCAGCAGAGGGGGAGAGACCGGGGTTGCGCTGCCTCAGGCCCCCTCCCCCCACTGCCTGCTCCGAGGCGCGCATGCACGCACTGGTACAGAGCTGATGCTGGAGCCTGGCACGGCTGTTTGCAGCCTGCCTGCTGCAGCGGCCCAGAGCCCTGGCTGGCTACAAGCAGCTGCTCTGGGCTCCGGAGCCCAGTCTTCAGCTCTGTGCCAGCAGCAGGGGAGAGACTGAGGTTGCGTTGCCTCAGGCCCATGCGCCAGTACAGAGCTGATGATGGAGCCTGGTGCAGCTGTTTGCAGCCTGCCTGCTGCAGCGGCCCAGAGCCCTGGCTGGCTACAAGCAGCTGCTCTGGGCTCCGGAGCCCAGTCTTCAGCTCTGTGCCAGCAGCAGGGGAGAGGCTGGGGTTCTGCTGCCTCAGGCACCCCCCACTGTCTGCTCTGAGGCGCATGTGCCGCTGTTTGCCACCTCCTGGCTGCAGCCCGCCCCCCCG
>NW_005842368.1:1473272-1476625 GCF_000455745.1 Alligator sinensis | reverse complement strand
GATGCCTGGGGCTGGCTTGAGTGGTACCCTGAGACACTACACGAAGGCTGGGATTCAGAGCAAGAACCTGGACAATGCCATGGCAGAGACCCGTAAACCTCAAAAGGTTTAGAGCGTGGGTTTAATTCAAATATTAAACCTTCACTTCTTATTTTTAGAAATGCTGATGAACCTCAAAATGTCCCTTTGAAACAGGGAAGCGGACAGGTAAATATTGTGTCCATTTTACAGATGGTGAAACTGAAGCCCTGACAGAGTAAGTGATTCGCTCACGTCTACACAGGGTGTCAGACCAGAAGCAGAAGGGATTCTTGACTTCCTGCCTTGAGTCCCTATCACACCTTTAGCCTCTTAACCAGATGCCTGGTGCCTTCTGGACCACAAAACCAAGCTGGGGATCTCCTGAGATGTTAAGTGTTGGAGACACCATAAAATACCAGTCTTTCTGATTGCACTTCAGCACTGCTATTGAAAAAAAAATCTTTTAAAAAATCATCTGTTACAAGATCTCTTTTCCAGCTTGCTTCTAAAAATAAACAGAGGTTAGACAGAGAATGGGGTAAACTGCCTATTTTGTCACTGATTCTCTTCCAGGTTCTGCCACCAACTCGACCTTGCTTTGGCCAAGCCACTTGAATCTTTCTGTAAAGAGGGACTAATAATTTCCTACCACTGAGGGAAGACTATATAGAGCTGAAGGACTAAGTAGCCTTACTGGAGTCATCTCACTTATCCCTAATGCCACTGGAATAAGACTAAAAGTAAAAAGGGGAAAAAAGGGGGGAATAAAGCACTTCCCCTCCAAGGTGACAGAAGAGTTAACAGGGCCACTCCATCACATCTGCTTTTTATTATTAATCACAGACTCAAGGACAAATGGACTGAAAGCTCCACACTACTGCAGTCAGGCTGCCGAGGGTATTTATGCCAACTGTGGATACATTTATATCTATCTATCTATCTATACAGATAGATAGATAGATTTTGCCACAAGGAAAAATGCAATATAAGAAACGAGGAGGCTGTTTCAGCCTGAAGATCAGAACTTTCTGCTTCTTACAATGCTGTAAAATAAAATTTGCTAGCACAAGCCACAAGAAAAAAAAAGTGATTCACCAGGGAAGTTCCATGATGTGCGGGACAATGGGTCTTAAATCAAAGGCATACATTATCATGACTAAGCTGACAGATCTGCACTGCAATGCAGAAAGCCAAGCAATATTCCAACATCTGCACCATGCACACACAGGCGGCTAAGACACGGCTCCCAGAATGAAAAAAGGCTCTTCAAGCTCTTACCTGTTACCTGTGCAACAACTGCTTGGGAAATCCTCCGATTGGCTAGAAAGGCTTTGATTTCCTCCTTTATCACGCTGCTGTCCCTCCTACCAAAAACAAAACAACAGCAAAACAACAAAGACAGACAGACACCCAAGTGCACTTTGAAGATGTACAATGGCTTTGGACGGGAGGGAGGGGGATGGGAGTGGGGGTGCGGGTCTGCCTTTCCAATAAAACAGTCGAAGCATCTCGCCAGTGGACACTTCTTTAAACAAGTGTCATGTTTGATCAAAGTATCCGAGGAGGAGAATGGATGACTCGTGTCCTATATAATTCATACGAGGTGCAGAACTGCCATATGGAATGCACAAAGTTTCATTACACAGGGAGGAATAAATCTCTCGCACCAGCATAAAAACCTCAGTCATAAAATGAGGCACAAAAAAAAAACCAACCTAAAAAAGATAGCAGGGTCTGCATGGTTAGCTACACAAATGAGCCTATATACAAGCCTGTTGCAACATTTCGATAAGTGGAGCTGAAGGATATAAAAGATTTTGCCAGCTCCAGCCCTCTCCCCACCCTCCAAGCAGTGGACGTGTTGTACTGAAGGAAGACATCCCAGTCCTTGTTGCATCCCTTGTCTGTCTGCAATGATGATTTTGAAAGTGTGTGGAGAGATGGTTCAGAAGGGACTGAAGAAACTCTGCTAAAAGCAAAATCGACTGGTTGCACAGGGACCCTAATGTGCAGCAAACTTAACCTGCAGTAAACCAACACCTTCTCCTGTGCAATTTAACATCGTATTTATTTAGGTTCTAACACCAGGGACTTTCTTCCTTCTTATAGGAACGTGTTTTCCCTTTGGCTCTTCCTGAACAAGTGGCTAAATATCGATCTGGCCAGATCTGAGCTTGCAAGCGTGGGTGAAAGACAAGCATTGCAGGCTCATCCCCTCTTCTACTCCCAAACCCTGAGCCTCCCCGTATGAAAATACAAGTTTCTAGCCGACAAAGCACCAGCTGCTGTCTGGGATGTCACACTCATGAACCCAAAACTCACGGACAGGGACATGTCAGAAAGAGGCTCCTGCCATTCTTGATCTCACTGCCCTATTCCAATCTGCGGAGCTCCCAGCCACGTGTATTTTCCCGCTCATCTCTTTACACCGCTGACCCAGACCACGTCTTCACCCTGCATCTCCAAAATCCTCCCTAAAATAAACCTCCTCCTGTACTCTCCACAATGTCACAGTCACCACGTGTATACAAGGAAACAAGAAATTCCAAAATCAAGAAAAGCATGGGTGTTATACATTATATTTTAGTTGGGTTTTTTTTGTTGGATCTCATCCCCCATCTCTTGTCTTACATATTGTCTATCACAATCATAGCTCCTTATTGTCAGGCTTATTCTCCCCTTACGCTTTCCCATATTGCTCTGAGTGGGACCCTGACTAACAGAGAAGGGGGTCTAATGTGGAAACAAGAACAATGCTCCTGACTGCAAGCTCTTTGATGAAGAAATCTTAATATTCATTATTACGACTCTTGATATGATACAAGGCCCTGAAAAGAGGTAGGGCCTGCCCTAAGACTGACAAGGGATAAGCTTTGATGCCCTGTGAACTGCAAGAGAAAACACCAAGCAATTCCTTCTTCCTCCTATACAGTATGGAGGGAGAAGGAATTTGACTGATACGAGTCAGTGGTGGAGGATCTTACGGGAAGGTGAAGGGCAAAGGGATTCGGAATGAGGATCGGATGGAAACAAAGCACACTGAGATAAAGAAGTCAATCTAGTCTTTGGGGAATAGCCTGGCACACCAAACGGATGCCTGATGTGTACAGGGTTTTGAAAGGCAGAGTGAGGCATGTTAACTTAAAACAGTGGCCAGCAGAGACAGAACTGCTTAAAAACCAGCTCCTGCACTACTGACAACACACGTAACAATTCAAGCAGTCCCCAGACGCTCTATCAGGGCTTCAGCCCCCCGAGACGCAATCCTATTCTTAAAGGAATCATTGCATTGACTTACTGAACCGTCCGCACAGAGTTTCACTCACCTCATC
>NW_005842368.1:1439813-1473241 GCF_000455745.1 Alligator sinensis | reverse complement strand
TTCCGATGCTTCGAAACTGTACGACCTTTGAGCCAAGCTGTTCGCAAGCGGATAGCGAGTGGGAGACATCTTCCCGTTGAATGCCGACAACCTCTCGTTACTCTCCCTCCCGTTCTGATTAGTAGTGCAAGGCTGTGGGGAGGTGTCGTAACTGTTGCTGGGTGATGGGGACATCCCAGAGTGCTGGGTCTGTGTGGAAGCTGTGGCTGTCGAAGAAGATGCTGGGACGTTGTTGGTACTGTTGCCGTAAGAACCGCCGCCGTAGCCAGACCTTCTTCCAAACTTGTCACTATGCTCCTGATCAAGACGGTCCAAAGTTTCCAAGGCATGGAGGATTTCATGTCTGGTCATTCCCGTACGTCTCAGGCGCTGAAGCAGGTCTATCTGCTCTATGGTAAATCTGGGTTCATCTGTGTAGTGAGACATGGTTTCCAGCAGACTACAAATAAGGTGACATGTAAAAGCTGATTTCAGTTCAGTGGCTCATTATGGATTATGCAAAGCATGTTATATGCAGGAATTAACAGAAGACAACAGGGCTGATTCTGGTCTCAATTTATAATATTGGAAGCCACATAAATGGCAGGGGAAGGAGGCCCAGTAGGCCGGATCCTTCTCCAGCTGAACTCAGTGAGATGGCTGCCCTTTCAGGTTTGTTTGCTGTCTTAATTATCCCTTCCTAGAACTTTTCAAATCATTCCTCACTCTCCTGTTTTAAATCCCGCCACCTTGCTAAAATGAACATGCCTCTCCTGCCCTCTGGCCTTCAAAGAACATGTGTTATAGAGCAAAGAAAGCTGCTGCATCATTATGGCCACAACCAAGAGTCCATGGTAAACCCCATCTTGCCTAGCCCCCAAATCCACCTAAATGCTTCTGCAAGCCTTGAAATCAAGTGGCTAGCCCCGAGCCGGCAGTAATAACTCCTCCAGAAGCTTAATGTGATCTTGACAAGGGGTTATGAATGATGACTCCTTAAAATGATAGCGGAAAGAGTTCCAGTTCTTAATGTTTGGCTGCCTTGCAGAAGCAGGAAGGAAAAAGAAAAAAAAAACTGAGTTCCCAGAACTGCCCCAGCCGAAATCTGGAGCCTCGCAGGACCCACGTTTTGTTGGCCAGTTTTATTTCAGAAGCCACGGGAACATTAAGAAGAACCTGGGACGATGCCACTGCAAGAAGAGAGCGGCATGGGCAAATACTGACCGAGACCTGAGCTTCTAATTAAAGACAGAAGTCTGCAGCCCTTTCCCCTGCAAAGGCAGGCTCAGGCGCTAGGGAGGCAACTTCATCAGGGCTGTGGATCGCTTTTGGCATCCTCCCTTCCTGCAGGACTCTCTGATTTCTTTCTCCCTTACAAGAACCATGGCCCTTTCTGTCCTTACAGGAGGATCATACCTCAGGCTAATGGCCAGACCTGGCCGAGAGGAATGGGCCAAGTGGGAGCTATGCTTAACAGGAAGGAGACGCAGGTCCCTTTTGAAAAGGGATTTGCATCCTTTGCTAGGATCCCAAGATCTAGAGAGATGGGCAGAAGTGCCCAGCTCCAGTTCTGCAGCCAGATATCATAGGATCATAGGAAAGCAGGGCTGGAAGAGACCTCATCTAGTCCAGCCCCCTGCCTACAGCAGGATCATCCCCGACTAAACCATCCTAGTCAAGTGTCTGTCCAACTCCTCTTGACAACTTCCAAGGATGGAGATTTCACAGCATCTCCCATGCTTGACCACCCTCGCAGCTAGAAAGTTTCTCTGAATCTCCAATCTAAAATTCCTCTGCTGAAGCTTGAGGCCATTGCTCCTAGTCCAGACCCCTACAGCCACAGAGAAAAACCCATCTCCCTCCTCTTCGGGTATTTGAAGACTCTTCTCAATTCCCTTCTTCAGACTAAGAGAAGACCCTCAGCCCCTTTCACTGCTCTGCCCCTCAGCTTCAGAAGCTGCTGCTGCTTATTTCTCTAAAACAATCCCCCTACCATACATCAAATCCCCTTCCAAAATCCACAAGCATGCGTGTCCCCCCGCGGATGGCTGAGGCCATGTGCATGCCTAGGGGGAAAGGAAGGAGACGGAGTCAAGAGAACTCCTGCCGCCCCAACAGCTGAGGGCAAGGGACGGGCTCCAGCCATACTGGGGAAGCTGCTCCCATCTCCGCTGTGTCGTGGTCACTCACGCTGCCTCACTTCCAAGAGAGCCCGATGTTTTATGGCCGATTGTCACACTAGCAGTGACAATGGAGATGATGGAGGGCCGCTCTCTGGCCCTTTAGTCTTGTCCCTAGCATTGATACGTAACTCAAGACACATTTTTTGTTGAATTTTATTCAGTCTGCACTTGTCCGTGTTACTGAGGTGCACTGGCATAGGCAGGATGAGCTAGGTTTTAATCTCAAGCTTTTAGAGAGATAGGAAGACCACCTCCCAGCTCTGTGGCACAATCTCTCCAACAAGCCCCAAACATCATGCTGGCTTGGCAGCACCATATCACAGGCTGGTTCGTTATCCAGCATCAGTGCTGACCGGTACTGTGTTCCCCAAATATTCCTCTCATTAAACGTTTTCCCTGCATATGCTGGCTTGCACTTGCACAGGCTGAATCTCACTTTATTATTGGCTAACCTCCTCAGGTTTGGCATTACTTTATCTAACAACAGTGGGTTTACAACATTTCCCAATCTAATACCATCTACAGATTGTGGCCACAATCCTCCAGTCTGTTGTGCCAGGAGGGCTCATTGATTTCCCAGGCTTCTGGCAAGATTGGGGTTTCGTGTGTCCCTTATGTTCCCTTCCAGATGTTACAGAGCAGACCTGCACTCAGAACACAGCTTTACACTTTGCAGGACTTTGTCATACTAAAAACCCTGCATGGGAAGCTCTTAATCTTATTTTAATCTTTATTTCTAGACTGTAGGTTCCTCTCTTTTCAGCTTCACCTCCATTTCCTGAGCAAAAGTACGGTGCATTGTTCTGCTGCAAAGAAAGGGAGTGGACCTCAGTCAGGGACTAGGGACGGACCAGAATATTCCACTTTCCGCATCAAGATCTAAGCTGCTTTGGTTTACCCACTTTTCACTGCACAGTTAATCCATCCTTTCTCAAAAAGGGCCACTGAGGCTACAAACAGATGTTGGTCTTGTGGTAGGAGCAGTTGTGCTGGGTTATGTCCCAGCACAGCTGATCTGACTGACTGGCAGAGACAGACGTCACCGAGAGCCACTGTCTGCAGGATCGGGCCTCTGCCACTCCTGGGCTAGGGACAGACATTCAAAATGCCTGAGCCTGAATTGATTCAATCTTTGCAGGTTAGTCTAACCTGCCTAGGCTAAACCAGTTTGCAACAGTAAAGACATTCCCCCTGGACTGAGGAAATGCAGGCACATGCCTGCCGTGGCTCAGGCTAGAAGCCGGGAGGTGCTAGAGCAGCCCCCCCTTGCCTCATCTAGGACACTATTTCTCAACCTTTTTTGTACCGGGACCCATTTGTAAACATCGATAGTTAGTCTCAACCCAGTGCCCCTCGCCCCCAACCTGCTGCCCCCTGCCCCCGGGTCCCAGCCCCACAGTGTGTGGGGCATGGGGGGACCCAAGCAACCCCTTGCAAGCTGTAACTCTGCCAGCCTCCAAGGGGAAAGCCACGGTTTCCCCTGCTTTTCTTCTTTAAAGGCGAATCCATTTTTAAAGTTTGTTGATCCATTTTTAAAGTTTGTTCGTAACCCTTTTATATATTCTTGTGACCCACTTTTGGGTCACGACCCATGGATTGAGAAACACTGATCTAGGATAGCACGTTGTATACCAGAGTTCCTTAAATTTTACCCAGATGCCCTTGTGGTGAGCCTGACAACTTGCGCATACCTAAAAGTATAACATCCAAAAGGCCATCCAGGCGTGAAGATATCACGAGATAGAGAATCTATCACTTCCCTCGGTGGCAAATTTCCCGTGCTGTTACAGATGCATGTCTTATTTCCAGTCTGAATTTGTCAGGCTTTAGCTTCAAAACAGTGGCTCTTTTTATGCCTTTCTCTGCTAAATTGAAGAGTCTTTTAGTATCCGGTATTTTCTTGCAATTATACACTGTAATCAAGTTGTCTCTCAATCTTTCTTATGATAAATTAGAGACTTTAAGAGTTCAAACCGCACAGCATTTTCTCCGCCCTCCCAATCATTATTCTGGCTCTTTTCTACACCTTCTTCAATTTTTCAACAACCTTCTAAAAATACAAATGCCAGAACTGGACATAGTATCCCAGGAACAATCTCACCAAGGCTACCTACAGAGAGAAAATCACCTCTCTTCTTCTCCCATTGCTCCTTGGTTATATATCAGTTTTTTTCTGCTACAGCATTGTGATAGAAGCACATAGTGTCCACTATGACCCCAAGATCCTTTCCGGTATGAGTGATTTTCAAGATAGAGTCCCTCTGTCTAAGGTTATTACCTGCATTCCTGGTGATACTATCCTCGATGCATGACTTTCCATTTAAAAAGTATATACCCGAGATATTTTTTTTATTTGCCTTCCAGATTTTGCACCTTGAAATTGGTATTTTGAAGTGCTTTTTTCACACAAAGGGCTAGACACACACTCTTTTCAATTTTAAATGAAAACTGGGTGCCTCACACAGCCAAATGACTGCAGCAACTGGGACTTCAAGGAGAACAAGAAATAAATATTGCAAGACTTGCGATAAAAAATTGCAGGAGGTGGCAACACTGGAACACATCCAATATGCCCAAGCCTCCTCTGCTCCTTAATGAATAACAATACTAAGTTACTATTTAGCATAGAGATTTTAAACAAGGTCTCCATTACTTTCTGGTTCTTCCTCCCCTCTTTTTTGCTTTCCTTGTTAAAGACCAATTTACAAAGCAATTAAGTAAATCAGTCATTTTAGAATCATTATAATTTCATCCACCTCATTAATTAATGGACATTCTCTAGCACTTTATCCCCAGATATGTTTGTAAGAGCCTCTTATTCTCCTTAACCCCTATGGCTAGCTTTAATTCAATTTGCTTTTTAGTGCCCTGTTTTTGCTGGGAGATTTAACCAGCTGCAAAAGGCTCAGCAGGCAAAACACAGGGGAGACGGGAGATAAGGACTGAAGATGCCAGTGAGTACATGAAGCTAGTGATGGCCTGAGGCTGTCAAACTTGCCTACCTTTTTAGCAAACTACCGTAGACAGTATTCAGATACCCTATCTTCTGATCAGGATGTGGGAAAGCTGCATGTTCAGATGACTGTGATTTACAGCAAACTGCTCTCCCGTGGGAAGACCCTCAATTGTGTCCCATTTTGCATGTCCCCCTCCTTTTTTTTCTTCTTTTTTTTTTTGACAAAACACGATCATTTCCAAGGCTGGACATTTTTTTTTGGGGGGGGGGGGGAGAAGGAATCACTACACATGACTTTGCCCATATGATTTTCCTGCCTTCTTTACAATTATGTTACGGCCCATGAAGAAGGTAGGGCAGGGTGGCACCTTCAGGCAACATTTCATGCTAGCATCTGATAAAGTAGGTTGTTGCCTACAAAAGCTCATGCTTCTCTGAACCAGTTAGCCTCAAAGGGCACGTTCAGATCAGCACGCATGTGCGTTTCGCCAGGGATAAATAGCAGTGACACATAGTTGTGCCACTGCTACTTGTCCCCAGGGAATGCCCCTGCACGTGTGCTCTTGCATGTGGCAAGTTGCCTTCAGAGGGGTAGGGGAGGCTGGGAGGTGCTGGCCCCAGCAGCCTTACCTGGGGTCGGTCCTGGGGGTCTCCCAGGGCTCCAGTGGTGGCAATCCAGGTGTGTGGAGCCTTGTCAGCAGCCAGAACATGGCTCCGGCTGGCCAGGCTCTGGTTTTCCTTGGCGCAATCTGCTGCCACGTATGCTGCCCTGTTTTTTGGAGGCGCAGTGTTTTTTTACTCCAGGATCTCCCAGTGTCAAAAACCCTGTTGCACTGCAAATCAGTGCAGCGAACACCTGTGCATGCGGTGTGTGAGCTTTGCGGTGCCGCAAACCTCAGGTGTGTGCTCACCTGAACATGCCCTAGGATGCCACCTTGCCCTACCTTTTGCCTGGCTTCAGACTGACGTGGCTAGCCACCTTTCTGGTTATGTCCCAGGTTAACTGTAAGAATATTCTGGTGGGTAAAGCAGGCCAGGACAAAGCTGACAATTGGGGAGAGTTACTCACACCAGACTTTGCTTGAGGGTTGCTGAACTTCAGGCAAACTTTTTTAGTCTCCAAGCTGCACATGTATATGAACCTAGTGCTGGTAAGAACTACTAGCTTTATGGCCCCAGAGACCACAGTCACCGAGCCACTAAACAGACACGGCCCAGGCAGCAGCCGTCCAAACACAGCCACCACACTTTCAACCGGTGGACCGCCTAGGAGATACGAAAGGCCAGTTAGGTTCCCCTTTGCGCTGAGGCTTCTCTGATGAGACTGTCAGCAAATGCATCACCCACTGCAATGCTGCTTTTCACGGTGGTGACATGGTATATTTATCCAACTGGACTGAGACCAAACAACTTGATTCACATAAGCCACTGCAGAGACATGCTCTCATAACCAACCTGGGTTACAGTTCAACCAGTGATTCAGAACGAAAGGCTATTCTTCCTCCTTTGTCAATTTTTAGCAACATTTTATGCTATACAAAATGTTTCCCCCCCAACATTTTTTCTCTGTGACCCTAGTCATCCAGATGAGGCTTCCCTGCCCTAGGCTCTTGCTTCTCTCCCCTTTCGTCTTTCCCAAGTTACCAGTTGCTTCAGCTGATGCTGGCAGAGAACTCAGTGAAAACATTGAAATTCCCTTCAAAGCTATGATCACTCCACAGAGCACACCATAAACATCACAGCCTGCTCCTCTGAACTAATATCCACTGGTACCAGCTCAACGCCTGCTCTCCATCTACCTGCAGATAGGAGAAATCTTAGAAACAATTTGATGATCACACAGAGGGCACAACCTTTAGGGGACACTGGACTCTGACCATCAACAAACACAAGTTTCCACCCATTTCATTCCCACTTCACATGCATTTCCTGTTTTCTTTCCAGCCTGCACAGAAGGCAGCTGTGCACCACAGATATGCCCCCGAATCCTTTGCGCTCTATTAAGTAATGCCTCTTTTGAAGCATCGTCAGTGCTGAGACTTCTGGGGCGCCAGAGAAAATTAAGACGCCAGTTCTCTTCTAAGCAACACTTATGTTGATCAGTAGCAACTCCAGCATCTTCTGCAGAGTTATACCAGCGCTCAAGAGAGGAAAAAATCAGGTCTTAAGTGCTCATCATGTCAATGAACATAGAGCCATCCCTACCCGTATGTTAGCATAATTAGCTTCTGCCGTCACTTCTCTTCCTTCTGATTTTCAAAGAGGACTCAACTCCTGTTCACCTTGATGCACAAACAAAATGTAGCACTTCTAACGCCTGCTCTCGTCCCAGGGAAACAAAACCTAACATCACCGAGCAGCGAAATCAGACTTCAAACTGATCTACTGAGCTCAAGCCTCACTGGTTTGGTTGATGAATGCAAAACACTGCCTTATGAATGCAGAACGCTGCCATACGCTTTCGATCAAAATGGTGACAGTTAATAAGAGCAGCCTGAAACTTCTGAAAATAAATCCAACGTAATCAAATACTCACCGCTACACAAATTACAGCACACAAGCTGAGAGTGGAATATCAACACATCGCTCCTTTAAGAGTCCTCAAGTTTCTGAGAAAGCTTTAGCAAAAACCCAGAGCTTGATCAAGAGTGGTCCAGTGGATACGGGCTGGCTGGCAGAAAGCAGACCTGGGTTCGCACTGACTCACTGCATCAACCTCGACAGATAGCTTGACTTGTGTGTCTTACCTTCCTCCCGCTTGTCAAATGGGGACACTTTATGCTCCATTTTACAGAGAAAACCGCGACATGACTGCTATTTTCCTAATCAAAAGTCTTAGAAATGAGGGCTTGCTTTTGGCTAGGCATAGGCTGGGAGCGAGGAAGTCCTGAGTTGTAGTGGCACCTCTGACGGATGCTTTTACATCTCCCTGCTATTCAGGTTCCCCATCAGTAAAATAAATAGGGTTTCCACTAGCATAATTACCTTGCAGCCATTAGAAGGAACTAAAACTGTGGCTATGACGCGAAGGAGAGAGCAAAGAGCAGCGAGGACGGCTGAGTGCAGGGCAGAACTGTGATAGCTGTGATAATGCAGGGCAGGACTGTGACCATATGCAGAGCCAAAACTCAGGGGCAAACCCCGAGATCAAGATAAAAAGAGTCGTGTACCGAGTAATGGCTAAACCCCTTCCACAAAGAACAACTCAGGGCTGGAAAGGGACAAAAAGACCCAGGAGTCCCCTGACAGAGGGCGACAGGACTCGCACTCACAAGTTACACAAAGGGTCCAATCAATGCAAAGCAATAAAGCATTTTTCTCAAGTTAAATGGGGAAACTGAGCCACCATGCCAGGGACAGGAAGTGACAGTCCATCCAGGTACTGGACAGGTAAGCTTTACTTTTACAGGTGTCAGGGGTATGGTGGCTAGCTGAATCACTGCCCCACTTCCGGTTTCTCCCAGTTCATCCCTTCAGATCAGCTGCTTTTTTCCCCGTCTCAGACTAGGATCGTTCATTAGGCACTTTCTGGCCCCATTACCATCAAATCTGAACACGTCGCCGTTCATAACCTACTTCTGTTTACAGCGCTCCTGCAAGGCAGGGCAGCACAATCAATGCTCCTTCACAGATGGGGAAACTGAGACAGAGAGAGACTAAAATGGCTTGTCAAACCTCACACAGCAAAGTGGCAGGAACACAAACTTGGTCTGGGACCCAACTATATGGACATGTATGTGTACAAAACCATTTATCCCTCTACTTCCCTCCCCAGCAGACCTGACTGGGGTTCAAACACCCTTGATGCCTCCCTTTGTAACCCATGATTGGCAGTATTGATCAACAGCCTTCTTAAACAAATGATGCCCATTTAGTCATGAGAACAAAGTATCAGAGAAACAGCAACAAAGAGCCTATATAACAGGCGCGCACACACAATATAAGCCTCCTATCTTATGCTTTACTTCCAAGATAAGGACTTCTCTTTACTACACAGGGGCTACTGGTAAAACATTACTGGCAAAGCATCACTGAGCAGGTGCAGCTTGCATTGGCAAAAGCAGGCCAGTACAGCATATACCAGTTCCCTGAATCACACAAACTACAGAGGCAAAACCACTTTTAGTTGTCGAACTTCAGCTACGTTTGGGCTTTTATTGTCATAAAAAAGCCACAGCCCTGACATTACTAGACAACCATACGCAACCAGAAGTGTCTAGTGTAGTTAGATCAGCTTCCCTCTCAAGTCGCAAGAATACGTGACACCCAAGCTGCCTTCTCCCAGGAAGGTTAGAGCCATCCGTGACCCACACGGGTCCCCACTCACAACCTGTCAGCGCTGGCCTGTCCCATATTCTCTGGAAGAGGTGGTGCTGAAACGATCTGATCTTATCAGGCCGTAAATCACATTTTGGGATGCGGCTTGAAACATGCAATGAATGCAGACATTTATGATCATATGTCACTGCCTTACACATTAACTGAATCTGTAGCAATCTTGTGAGTAGATAATCCTCTGCAATGTACAGATAGAGAAACTGGAACAGAGAATTCATCTACCTTAGGCCGCAGAGGGAACGCAGGGACCTTGGACTAGAAGGGGCGTCCTGGACCGAGGAAGGAGCTCGTCTCAGAGCTGTAAGCTGATTCTCTGGGACTCAAAGCTGAGTTATACCAAGCACCAAGTCCTGTGCTAAGTTAGATTCGAACTCCCTGCCCTTCTAGCAGCGCTCTCTCCTGTGCTGCAGACTGATCAAAAAGAATTACAAATTGAACCTCTGTTTGGGTTTTTTTTGGTCTTTTTGTTTGCAGTGGATTTGAGAGCTGCTTCCCTCCTCCTTTTCTCTTTCTCTCTCTTTCCTGCTTTGTTCCTCCCTCCCTTCCTTCCATAGGTGTCTCACGTGGCCTCACATAAAATGGGTCATGATTTCACAACTGGTCAGATGGAGGGGAAGTTTCTACTGTTATTGTTTTATGGCTTTACCTTTTCTTCTCCCCCATCATTTACTTGATATACCAATTCATTCCTTTAAAAATTAATCTCATCTGAGAATAGCGATGATAGATAGATAGATAGATAGATAGATAAACTTTATACCAGTTATACTTATAACAAACCGTATACCATATACCTTAAGTGGGGCAACACAGTGCACTTCCTGCAGCCAAATATTACCTCTTCAAATAATTCCAGCCTTATTTTACTCAGTCAACATCCCCTGCCCCTGCCCTTGCCCCATAAGGCACATACAACCCAAGGAACTTTTTTTTAACAGCATGTACCAACATATATGAACCAACTGAAAAGTAATCATTTTTGGTGTAGAAGACAGCAAGACTCCACAACAATTTGGGAAGACAGCTAAATCCCACAGACTCCAGTTGAATTCAACTGAATCCAACTGAAACTACGAGAAGTTAAATGCCCCTGCTACACGTTACATATACTATGCAATTAACTGGTCGATCGCACAATAAATTTAAACCAGTCACATGTGCAAAAGAAGACCAGCCAGAAGTGCAGAGTAAAGATCACACAATGAACTGGTTAATCCTGCAATTAATTTAGATGGGCCACACATGCAAAGTAATTATCATGCAATAAAAACGACTATATCCAGCCATAAAAAGAGCCAACCAGCTATAAAGTTAGCACTTGAAAATGTATAACAATTCTATAGCTGGTTTCTATCCAGCTTTAATTTGAACATGTAGCAGGGCTCAGAGGCAAAATGGAACTGAAATGTAGACAGGCCAGTGGTACCAATAACCAAAATGTAAAAGGCATGCATTGACCTTTCATTAAGATCTGATTCAGAGTTAAAACTGACAGCCGGAGCTGTCCTTGTTCCTATAAAAGCATACCTAGGATCTCTAAAATCACCAGTCACTCTGCAGCTTCCAAATTTATGGGTATAATAATGAGAGCCAAAGGATACTGCATTACATCCAGGTTTCTTTCCTGTTGAGAACTCGGCCCTCACAATTTTTAAAGGGTGGCTAATTTAATGCTGAAATAAATCTAAACTATTTCCAGTGAGGAGCAGAGAAGATGGGGAGGCTCCAGGGACTGGTAGTGGGATAAGGAGCCTTTCAAGTCTACACTGGTTGTTCAAATCCAGTTGCAGCTGAAAACAACCATCTGATGGCTACACCCAAGGGCCTCTTTGAATCACGGTGGTGGATTACTTGACAATCAGCCATAGTACAACAAACATCTCAATTGTTACTCCTGCTGTGAGCCTCAGCAGCAACGGTGTGTGACTATACCAGTATTCGTATTATATAGCTAGGACCAGGGATCTTGGTTTTCTTTGATTAAAAAAAAAAACCAACCCCACTTTCCAAATTAAAAAAAGTAACCCAAAATCCACATTTTTCCGTGATTAAAATGAAATACTACTATCTATGCTAGTACATCTTAGTACATCTTAGATGTACATGAGCCTGCAGAGATGAACATGAGCCTGCAGTGCGATGCTGCGGCTAGTAAAGCGACCAAAACGCTGGCTTGCATCCATAGATGCTTCTCAAGCAAATCCCGGGACGTCATTCTCCCCCTGTACTCGGCCTTAGTGAGGCCGCAGCTGGAGTGCTGTGTCCAGTTTTGGGCTCCACAATTCAAAAAGGATGTGGAGAAGCTTGAGAGAGTCCAGAGAAGAGCCACGCGCATGATCAGAGGTCAGGGAAGCAGACCCTACGATGACAGGCTGAGAGCCCTGGGGCTCTTTAGCCTGGAAAAGCGCAGGCTCAGGGGTGATCTGATGGCCACCTACAAGTTTATCAGGGGTGACCACCAGCATCTGGGGGAACGTTTGTTCACCAGAGCACCCCAAGGTATGACGAGGTCGAATGGTCACAAACTACTTCAAGACCGTTTCAGGCTGGACATAAGGAAGAACTTCTTTACTGTCCGAGCCCCCAAGGTCTGGAACAGCCTGCCACCGGAGGTGGTTCAAGCGCCTTCATTGAACACCTTCAAGATGAAACTGGATGCTTATCTTGCTGGGATCCTGTGACCCCAGCTGACTTCCTGCCCTTTGGGCAGGGGGCTGGACTCGATGATCTTCTGAGGTCCCGTCCAGCCCTGATGTCTATGAAATCTATCTATCTATAGCTATCTCTCTCTATATATATAGATTTATACAGACAGATAGATAGCTATATATATTTTAGTGGTGTTTTATTTTAATCATAGAAAAATGTGGATTTTGGGTTACATTTACAACTGGGGACTATTCTAAATCAGAGAAAACCAGGATCCCTGGATATGACTAAGGCAACCATAATCTTATCCCTCAAAGTGGTTCTCCCACATTAACAGCAAAAAAGCTTTCAGTCCTGCTTCTTTCTCCCTGTTCTGCGGCAGAGGATTTCCCATTCCTGTTTCAGACATGGCAAACTTCAATCTTTAAACTGAGTTCGTTCTCTTTCCTGCTTCCCCAATAAACCAGTTTGCTCCGATGAAAAACATGCAAAAGCATATAAACTAGGGGACCAAATGTAAACCCCGGGTTTAAAAGACCCTTGATTTCTGAGGTAGTTTGAATTCAGATCCAAATGTTGCATCGTAGCCAAAGAGACAGCAAAGCTGAGACACGCAGCAGCATAAGGACATAGATTTTTGTACTGCCTTTACAATTATCTTTAAAAAGCCGAAAAACAACAAGGCAAAAACTGAGGAGACATTCCCACTAAAGACTGGTGCAAGCAATTATTTCCCTTCTAATGGAAACTGCTGTAGGCTTTTTCCCTTTTCTTATATTTGACCACCCATACGGTTTCTCCATCCCCTTCTACTAACTCACAGGAAGGGCATAAAACTTTCTTGCCCAGCATGGAGATTTAACCAGTCTGCCTGGGAGACATGGGATTTCCAGTGCCTGATGCTGATGTTGTAATCTCTAAAAATAACAGGCATCATGATTCTCCTCCTTCTTAAAACGATGCAAAACCAGGAGTCACAAAGTAGTCACTGGACTTATAACAGCATAAACCCACCCCAAGGAGAATCAGGGTCAGTATTTCCAGCAGTGAGAGACTGGCAAGCGCCAAAACGCTGCCGCTCTGCAGGTGGGCATCCTGCTGACCACTGCTGTTACCATTCCTCTGCTCTCTTGAAACTGGACAACAGAAATGTGAAGCCTGCGCTTTGCTGGCGTGACTGGCTGATGTGGTACTTACACTACTGGAAAGGTTCTGAGCATACTTTACATGGGGAGGGAAAGTCAGAAAGCCTCGTGGGGGTCTTCGGTGTTATTTACCATTCTGTAACAGAGACAATTTAGAAAAAGACAGTTATCACTCCCAAAAAAACAAAGGTTTATTTTATTATCTGGCTACTGACAATAACATTTGGATAGCGCTGCGCTGGGTAACCTCATACAAGCCTAGCCGGGCTTTTACAATACATCTACTAGAGAGATGCAGCCACGATGATAAAGGAAATTCCTAACCAGTACATATATGTTGGTTCCCCAAAAAAACAGCCCTACTAAAACAAGATCAGTGCGCTGTCTCATGAAGTGCAGTACCCCAACCTTCCTGCCTGTCCTAGACTATAAGCTCTGCTGGTCAGCGGGGGCTGAACTGCGACTGTACACTGCACGCACTGGGGACGTATTCAGAGATGTTAGGAGCTAGAAGGGACGTCTTGAGATCATCCTGCGCTTGGGCAGGAAAAATTGCTGGGGTCAGATGACCGCAGCAAGGTGCGCGCCCAGTCATTTTTTGAAGATCTGCAGGGTAGGTGACTGTGCCACCTCTGGGGGAGTCTGTTCCAGACCCTGGTCACTCAAATCATAAAGAAAATTTTCCTTATATCCAATTTATTGACTTCCCACTTCAAAAGCAAAAGCCTGCTGTGAGAGGCAACCTTGTAAAAGCCCCGCCAGGTGAGTAGTGATCTGCACTTTGAAATACTGTGCAATGCTGTGCTCATTTTCAGAACAGAAAGCAAAGAAACCGAGTGCAGGAAGGAACCATAAGAGGTCACCTAGCACAAGGGCCAGTGAGCTGGGGCCCGTGGGTTGGATCTGGCCTGTGGAGAGACTGTATCTGGCCCACGGCTGTGGGGGGAATCTGTAGCATTCAGTGGCAGAGGGAATCGATGCCAACAGAAGTGGTAGTGGGGTCACAAATGGCGGCCCACCGTAGGGCCAGCTGCGTTGATTCAGCTCACTGTTGCAAAAAGTGGCTGACCCCTGATCCCTCTGCCCTGAGACAGGATTAACATGGATGCGGCCATTATTGGGGTCCCAGTTAGGAAAGCCCTGTCTGTGAGCCTCTAACTTCTCCTGTGCCACCTTTCAGTCGTTTCATCTGAAGCACTGCTAGGGCCCAACCTTCTTCCCTTTGTCTTCAGGCAGAGCTTTGCCATCGATTTTAAGGCACCCTTTGTCTTTACATCTGGGACGTAATTCTTTACATGTCAACACCATGCATATTGCAATGACTCATATTATAAATGGAGAGCTTACAGAGCTAGGAAGGCTGACCAGCTGAATGCTCTCTGTGAGAATATATTTTAAATCTGGAAACATTAAGTGTTGCTCTCTGGATAATCTGTAACAAATCCATCTCCTTATATAATCAAACAAATACATTAAGGTACACAGCAAGCACTCCTGTGAGAAAGCTGATATCTGGGGCTATGCGTGTCTTATAAACTGAGCCTCCATTTAGGAAGAGAGAGGTTATTACCACTTAAGAAATAAGACTAATTGCAGTCACCAAATACCTTGCAGCAGTTGCAGAAGAGTTAGTTAGTTCATGTCATTTGCAAGTGGTTCTAAAGTAGGCACTAAATATTAGGAAAATGAATGACCTAATGTTTTCTTTAGCTACCATTGCTGGTGTCTTTCTCCCCAGACTGACACAGATTGAAAGCACTGCAAAGGTAATCAACCAGCGGAAAAGTGGAAGGCAGGTCATCACAGTTAGGCAGACCATGGAAAAAATTAGTTGTACTACATACCGCTGAGGATTTGCCTTACTAGATATGCATTACTAGAACTAGAATTATCAGTAGGAAAACACTCGAATACCCAGGGACGCAGAATCGCATGAATCAGAACTACACTGCTGGCAAACAATGGCAAACCTTCCAGTGCAATAAGCAGCAATGCTGGACTCCCCATTCCCGATGGGAAGGGATTTAAGGGAGAGGGGAAAGGGACACTGCTTTGTTTCAGCCCTTAGGATCAGGTGGGCATATCCTAAACCATTTCTTGAGATGCCATGCATAACCCTGGCATTGTCCTCAACTGGGGAGCTGGATCCGATGAGCTCACGAGGTCCCTTCCTGCCCTAAACTTCTGTGAATCTGTGAATTCTCCCATCTTTTTCTATTGCCTAGGACACCAGTCGTGACACTGTTAAATCACTGAGGGATGGGAAAAGACAGACCCCAGGGATTTCCTGCAGCCAGCCCCCCCAAAATCTCCCCCTCCAGAAACAGTTCTGCAACAAAACACTTCCCAGTTAAAACTCGACTGCATTAAAAAACTACAGTCGCAAAAGCAATGAGATCATATTGTTGACTGGTTGCCAGATTTTGTCTTTGAAAACCAAAGCAGGGGTTTTTTTGTGTTGAACAAAAATAAATGATAGCCTTAAATATACACCAACTTTCTGAAGGACACAGTATCTAGTGACAAGCATCTTAGGACTCTAGTTCTCATGCCTCCTTCTAGGATGAGAGCTTGGAATAAGGCCTGAAGAAAACAGAAGATCAAACTGATGATCATGAAACAATGTTAAGTGGACTTGGGGCTGCATAAGATAAAGGGAACAAATCTATAGGAGGCAGTAACAGGACTCCTAGAAAGGACAGGATGGTAAAGATTTCCAGTACATTATAAATCAATTCTGGGAGTTTGGTGCATGGGTGTGAGTTGAGAATGGAAAAGGAAGGAAGTGCTTCAGAGGATGCTGAGCTTGTGAACCTGGGTGATGAGGGCAATAACAGAGATTCAGTGGAAACGGAAAGGGAGAGAAAAGGCTTTGGGAGGTATTAGGGTTTTGCTGGGATAAAAGCTGTGGTGGCTGGTGGGATATTCAGGAGGAGATTGCCGGTAGTCACAGACACAGGATCGAAGTATAGGGTAGACTTGACAGTCCTCCAGGCAGCTGTAATTGCAAAAGCAAAGGCTACATAGGAAAAAATGCAAGGGAAATAAATTCTTCCTTTAGCTGCTTGCAGAGCAGAGCCAGCAGCCACTAGACAGGGTCACAGCTGGATCTCCCTGCCCAAAGGATGGTTGGTCTAAAGTTCACGTGAGCACAGAGAAATCGTGAAGGGGACGTGTCAAGGATCTCTCCGATCCGATTAATCGTTAGAAGGGAAACAACCGAAACATCATTTTAGCCAGATCATGCAACCTAAAGAATATGACTTCAGCCATCAAACTTCTCAAACAGCCCATCAATACCATTCTTTTTATTATAAACTAATATGCTGAACCAGGTTTAATAATAGCAGCAAAAACAGGTGTCGCTGTAATCTACGGCTGATATGCAAGTAAAAACTCACAAACCTTTGCCCTCTTCGCATTATTCATTAAATAAATTACCTGTTAATAACACAGGGAAAACATACAACTGGCAACCCGTCCAGTTTCTAGTAGGGATAATAAAAGAATTCAATATTAATATGGAAATCATGGCCGCAATTGTAGAATCGAACGTAATGAACAAGCCTGTCTCCAGCTTAAGTTGCTATAGAGGCAGCTTAAATTTACAATGGATGAGTCTTCGTGGCAATCTGTTTTTCAGATATTAAAAATCTCATTTTCTCTGTGCCAAGGACAAGTGGATGTGTGAAGCATTGGAGTATCAACTCTGCATTTGTCTCATTCGACATGAAATCATTCTCATTTTAGTTCAGGTTTTCTAATACGTTCCTGGGAACCACTTCAGGTTTCTCCATTTCTCCCTGGATGCAATTAGATGTGGTGAAGTACAGCTCGCCCTGCCCCACCACCACTGGCGGTAGCAAGGAGGAAGTTTCTTGGCAAAGATCGCACCGATAGCACTTTATTTGGACGAGAGATTAATATTTCAGATTTCTTTTGAGTGAGTCACAGTGGTGAAAAATACAACTTCTGCATGTTCCTCTTACACCTTCCATCAGAGGAACTTAACAGAGTTTCACAAACAATGAATTAAGAGTCTGTCTTTGTGAGGCAGGAAAATTTTAGATGATTTACAGAAGGTGACTGAGGAACAGAATCTAAGTTATGGCTTAGGGCCACCCTGTGCAACGCCAGTGGTCGGACGGGCACTATATCTGCCTCGGAGGGTGCTCTCCTGATTGATGAAAGGACTCCTTCGGCTCAAGTGGTGCAGGTCTGTGCTGTGGTGCTGAAGACCTCCGGTTGATTCCCCATAAGAAAGTCGTTAAATCCGCCTGGTGCAAATCACCCCCGGTACTGCAGTGCTGAATTTTGTTTTGCAAACTAGAAGCAAAACCCAAATAATTGGATTCACAGTCCTGCGCACCAGTCACAAAAGAGTCCTTCCTCTCAAAACTGAGATAACCCAAGAGATTGAATGTCATGGATTTATAGTTTAAAGCCAGCTGCGACTGTGACGTCATTGAGCCTGGTCTCTGTCTAAAAACAGGCTGTTAAATTTCCCCTACTAACCCTCATTGAGCCTAAAAATGTGTATTTGACTAAAGCAGAACTTTTATTTGGCTAAAACATATCTTCCAGAAAGCTGTCCGGCACTGATCAGAAGACATCAAGAGATGGAGAATCCATCACTTTTTTTCATAGTTAATCACGCTCTCTGTTAGAAATTTGCACCTAACTTCTCATTTGAATTCATCTGGCTTCAGCTTCCAGATATCAGTTCTTTAATTTAGCAGAGAAAGGCACAACAAGAGTTCTTTATTCTTAGGAGAGGTTCAGACTGACTAACGTTTGCACGGTACCTTGAAAAGGCCATGTGCTATATTTATTTTAAAAAGACAGGCTCATCTGGAGGTTTGGGGACATGTACAAAAGTAGAACTGGCTTCCAGAATATGAAAGTCTCACCATCAAACCGAACTGAGAAAGCTCACAAGCTATATGACAATCCACTCAGCCAACTTTCCCAAAATAGGACGATTGAAAATAGATAAACATTGGAATATGGACCTGAAGGTGCAAAACTTTGGTTTCTGGGAAAGAAGCTGCAGGGCTGAGAGAGCTTTTGCTAATAATTCCCTGCCACTAGCCCCTCCCAGTTACCCCTCGGGGATGGTCATTTAAATTCATCATCCAGTTTCATCAGTCATGGCATCAACATGGCGAGGAAAGCTGTTTTTCACATAGCCAGAAGACGGTCAGTAAAGTGCTTTATAGGTCTATCTCAGGTATGGCTAGGGGCAATTTGGGGATGATCGTAAACTGTAGTCCCACATGGAGGACAATAGTCTAACTTCAAAGTAACAAAGGCACAAATTACTTTATCCCAGGGGTGTCAAACTTGATGCAGGGTTGGCTCGTAGATATCCCCCACCCTCCTCCACTGATGCCAGTCCATTGGCTGCCTCTGTAGGAAACCACGGTGCCAGGCTTTTCACGGTGCTGCTAGGGCTCCTGCGCTGCTGCTGTCACCCAGATGCTTGGTAGCCAAGCTGGTAAGAGCCATGGCACGGGAGCCCCAGCAGCATCGCAGGAAGAAGCTTGGCATTGCAGACCCTTGGCTGCAGCTGCAGGAAGCTCCCCCATCAAGACTGGAGGCTGGATCCAGCCCATGAGCTATATGCCTGACACCCTAAAGAAGAGTGAGGAGGGCCTGAAAGCTACATAATGACTGTTGGAAGTTTGATTTTCCAGAGAATCTCACTGTCCAGGCCAGGTTTCTCCTGTACCAAACATTTCTCAAGCATCAGTCAAGTGGTGGGTGGGAGGTGAAGGTGAACAGGATGCAGAGGCTTGCTAATGCTCCTTCCTAAAGAAAAGGCTGCTAACTCATAGCTAAAGTGACAGAAACAGTGCTGGTTGCTGCAGTTACTTGAGTCTCCGGAAAGAGCTGAAGATCCATTAAGACATCTAAGATGTGACTTTCCACTCTTTCAGGAGTGCCAATATCCTCTTCAGCCAACCTGTGTTACTTCAGTCATATAATGACTTCACATGTGTTACCAATCCTCTGTCTACTATAGCCAAAAGTGAGCACTAAATGAGGAACGAGCGTACAAGGACTTCTGCGTCAAGAGCCAAGGGAATAGAAAAGTATTCTGCTAAGCTATGGCAGACCTGGTTTTAGTATTATCATCATTTTTCCTCAGAACCCTTCAAAACCTCCAAAGTCCCCTAACTTAAAAAATGTCTCTGCTTTAGTGAGATGCACCTTGACCTCAGTAAAGGACTCATCGTTTGGTCCATTAAAGGAAAATTGGCTCCATTCCTCCTATTTCCATTCCCAGTAAAACATCACCTGTGGAAGCGTTTTAAGCACTGGTAAAGCAGGCTGGAGGGGGGTCCTTAAGCCTTTGATAACCCAGACTCTTCCTTAGTGTTCCCCATGCCTATTTAATGCTGTTTTCAACATGGGCTACCCGGCGCAGCTGGGGGAGCGGGCAGGAACCCAGATTCTACTTTCGCTCTGGTTGGCAGCTCACCCACTTTGCAGCGAGAACCCAGGCTAACCAGTAGTCGTCCTCCATTGCCTTTCCACAATTTCCCCACATAATGAGTACAGGCAAATCCTCCTGCAATTCAGAGAAAAACAGCAGTTCAGGTCCCTGCAGCGCAAGGAACCATGGGATATGCCCCCATAAGTCATAGCAACTCCAGGGGGAATGCACTGACCAACGAGGACGAAATAACTCGGTACAGCTCTGAAGGGCAGCTGCTCACACCTGGGCTGGGCTAGCCTGGGTGCTGATCAGCTGGGCTAAGACTACGACAAGGATTACACTACAGTGCGGAGTTGGCCCTTTCCTGAAAGTGGAGCCTCAATGACTCATTTCATTCTTGCCTTTCTGCTGAGTCTGCCAAAGGCACCAATTAGTATTAACTGCCCTGCCAGTTCTGTGATGTGGACACTTGTTGACTAAGACTATTATATACATTTATTACAGAAGGACACAGAGCTCTCTGTTAACATCAGGGCCTGATGACACTTGATAGTACATGCCAGCATGGGAAGGGTATGTCTACAGTGCAGAGCATTGCACCATATACCACCCACATCCACACAGCTGTGTGCGCTACCGCTATAGTTACACACGTTCAGCAGAGGTTTCTCTCCTATCCCAGGGCCACTCGAGGAACGGTTATGCAGTTCTGCATGTTCATTTCTGTTCTTTCCAAGCTGGTGCCAAACCCATGGTTCCAGCACAGGTGGATGAGCTGCTCCTGCTCCGTTTGTGCTCTTAGCACGGCAGTGCAATGGACCTGAAGAAGGTATTTCAGCAGCAGTTTCTGTGGCAGTAGATCTTGAACAGGAAATTCAATTGTGCTGGATGCTGACTTGTCAGGGCAGAGACAACTTTTGCAAGATGCAAGTGTTGTGAACCCCAGCCATGTCTGGCACAGGAAAAGCAGACAAGAACAGCAGATTTACATTGACAAGTGGACCTGGCATCACCAGCGATGGCTCTAGAATGTCAACATAAGAAACCAAACTTCCCTGGGGCTGTGAGGAGCATATCCCAGCCCTCCAGCATCAGGACATGTAAACAGGGTAGGCCAGACCAGTGAGGAGGTGAGCTATAGTCTCTAGCAACTAGATAGTCCAGGCTATTACAGATCAGTGGCTACCTAGTTTGGTGTTGGCAAGTCAGTCAGCAGAGCTGCAGTTGTCCAGTTTTGTGAAGCAGTTAATATTGTGATCCATCTAAAAATTAATTTCAGGAATGTCAGAGGTGGGTTCAATGACTGACTTTGAAAGAATAGCTTCTCAGACTGAGCTGGGGTCATTCACACCACTCGTATGCCCATGCTCTGCCTATCTCTCTCAGTGCCCAAATGCCAACCACAAAGATTTGGATTGGTACCCATACCCATGTAGACCTAGCTCAATCACAAGGACAAGATCAGAAACATCAACACAGGATACACCAGTACAATGCACAATGGCAAGATTAGGAGGAGATATAACTTATTTGAATAACAAAGGACCTTATTCCTTCCACTAAACATGGTTCTCAATGGATAGTGTTAAGCCATATCCTGATATCACGTACGCCCGGAAAAAGAAGGTTTAATGGCACATTTGGCTGTTACAGGACAGTGGTAGAGCATGCATTTGGCCAACTGAAAGCATGATAACACTGCATACAACCCAATGCCGAAGCCAATATGGTCAATACTATTATGGTAGCAACCCCAAACCTATGTAGCATAAGCAAGGAAAAGGACAACTTTCAGTTAAAGCAGTTTCAAAACATTACTAATTTGCACCTGCTGTTACCAAGGGAGGGTGTAGGCGAGCCCTGCATTGCAGGGTGATTTGATTGAAGAAATGCAGTGATGTGATAGGAAATGCAAGGCTGCGCGCTGGTGGAATATGGGCCATCTATTATCGTTATCTTATGATAAACATGAGACTTTTCAAAAGCTTTTGGATGAAACTTCCTGACTTCTCCTTTTTTCCCCAAGCACTCATGCCCCAAATATGCTGTACAATCAAACCAACTCAAGTACTATCACAATATTTAGTGGTCTGAAAAGAACCGCAGGAGCTTCAGCTGCCTGGGAAGCGATAAGAGAAGAAGTGCGAAAAAATACAAACTGTACAAAATTGTGCTAACACGTACAATACAAGTAATAGTTTTAGGATGGTAGGTGTCAGAAGTAGACCTGGTCTCCTTCCCCACAGCTGTACAAGAGTAAACAGGAAACATCTGACTGTTCCAGTTCATGGAGCAGTTTCAAAGCCCACCCAACCCCCTGCGGCCCGTTGCTGGAAGGCATGGCAGTAAGGCAGTGGTGATAGTGCTGGAGCTGGCATAAGAGCTGGGCCTGACCCTGGTGGCAGGCGCTCAAGGACATCTTTCTGCTGTGCTCAGCCTTGCTGCTTCATCCCCAAGATGTGTCCAAAGTACTGCTCAATTGTTCTGTCCCCCTCTCTCTGCTTCCCCCCTGTCCTGCTCTGATAGCCCAGGTGATCAGGAGACCTCTCTTAAAAGGTGCAAAGCTTTCTGTGCAGCAGATCACATCCGAGCCGTCTCCTTTCTCCGCTGTTCACTCATGGCCCTCTCTCCAGAGAGCAGTGATGGTTTTCTCAGCCCAGCAGAGGTGGAAGTCCTGCCAAGGAAATGAAACATCGGGTTTTTTTTGTCCATGAAGAGAAAGAAAAGAATTCCCTTATTATGTTCTGTATCACAGCAAGGTAACAGCCTGATCTATTTATCTGCTTGGTTGGTGTGCACCGCTTCCATTTCTACACACAGACCTCCTCAGAAGCTGCAGAAAGCCACATGGCCAGCCCACAGGCATGCTAAAGTAAAATAACTTAATCAGTGGGTTTTTTTAAATTTGGAGTTGGGAGCAGGTGGAGAACTCAGACTGGGGCCAATGTTGCTGTCAGCATTACTGCAGGACAGGGAAGATTTAAATGAAGAATGCCTCATAATAGGCAGCAACCTTTCCAGACCAAGGATGGAAGTCCATCCACTTAGGCAATGGGAATGTTTGTGCCATGTGCTGACTGAATTGCATACTGAAGTGTGGGGAGGGCCTGCAAGCTATGAAATGACTGCTGGAAGTTTGATTTTCCAGAGAATCTCACTGTTCAGGCCAGGTGTCTCCCGCACCAAACATTTCTCAAACATCAGTCAAGTGGTGGGTGGGAGGTGATGGTGAACAGGCTGCAGAGGCTTGCTAATGACCAAACTAGCTCCTTTCAGCCTGGAGAGTGCATCATGCAAAGAGAGTGCCCAGAGGCCAAGCGACACTACTCCAAAGGGGGAACGCAGCAAATGAGATTTATACTGCCGGCTGTAAATGCTGGTAATGGTACAATTCCAACATCCTAGGAGCCTGACGGTTACAAATTGAGCAACATATAGTGGGATGTATATATATGCACAAGCACTCATGCCTGCTAAAACCCATCATTGCAGATGAGGACAAGTGTGGCTTCTGCCCCCAGGTGAAACTGAAGTTATTCCATGGCATGCAATGCCCCCATAATCAGTGTTTTGCATATCAGACCCTGAAAACCTCTCTCCCTTATGCTAAATCTCTCCCACTTATCACAACAAAGATGGTAGCAGTGACTTACCCGACTCCTAGTCCAGTGAAGGGATCTCTCTTGGGTCCTGGGCATTGCCTGCCTCATCCTGCCAGCTGGCCATGGTCTTTAGCAGAGTGCTCTTCTTCCTCCTCCATCCTGCTAGATGCCACGGCCTCCTCTAACACAGCCTCATCTCTGCCTTTAACCTAAAGATCAGACCATCCCTCTTCAAGGGCCTGGCTTGCAGGATGGTAGGCTAGACACTCTGTGCATTGCCACACATCTGACAAGACCATTCATAGTAGGAACAGGTGGGCAGGGAGTTGCTAAAAATGCAGTTGCCTTCCTCTGCAGAAGCAGCTGTAGGTTTTTAAACACGCTCTCTTACACAGGACAGTATCTGTTGGCGCCTCACCTCTGTCAGCTTCTTCGCGGTCTTACTGTACAAACACAGGTTTTTAGTGCTTCTCCCTTAACTTGCATTGTTTGCTGTAATCAAGTTAACCAGAAGTTAACCAGAACCTTGAGCTGTTTCTTCAGGCAGCTGGAATGGCCTCTTCCATGGTTACTTGGGCTTTGCAGGCTGAGGTTTGCAGAAATGGAGCAGGACACATGAAAGGGCTTCTATCACCAACCAAGGGCATATAAACCAGCATGCAGCTTCCAGAGTAGGTAGAAAAGCTAGAAAATTCAGGCCTGGGGAACTATGGGATGATGCATGATGAGGGTCAATGTTGTGCCCATCCACAAGAAGGGTAGGAGGGAGGACCCAGGTAACTATAGGCCAATCAACCCAACTTCCATCCTAGGGAAAATCCTAGAAAAGTTCATCAAGGAGTCTATCTGCCATAAACTTACAGAAGGTGGGATTCTGAACAAGAGCCAGCACGGCTTTGTTGCGGGCAGGTCTTGCCTTGCCAACCTCATCTCCTTCTGTGACCAGGTAACTCACCACCTGGACACAAGAGAGCAGGTTGACATTGCATACCTTGACTTCCAAAAGGCCTTTGATCTAGTATCCCACGATGACCTCTCGAGAAAATTGGAGAATTGCGGGCTTAACTCCGAAACAGTCAGGTGGGTGAGAAACTGGCTGCAGGATAGGGCCCAGAGAGTCGTAATGAAAGGATCTGTGTCGGCCTGGCGAGAAATGGGCAGCAGTGTCCCGCAGGGGTCAGTACTTTTCAACATCTTTATTAACAATTTGGATGCGGGGGTGAAGAGCTCACTGGCCAAGTTCACGGACAACACCAAGTTATGGGGGAGTGTGTTCATGCTTGAAGACAGACTACAGATACAGATGGACCTAGACAGGCTGGCAAGTTGGGCGGATCAGAATCTGATCTAGTTCAATATCGAGAAATGTAAAGTGCTCCACCTCAGACGAGCAACCCCCAACACACTTAGTGGCTTGGCGGCACCAAACTGACTAGCACCACAAATAAAAGGGACCTGGAGGTAATAACAGACTACAGTATGAATATGAGCCAAAGTGCAATGCTGTAGCCGGTAGGGCAAACAATACTCTGGCATGCATCAACCAGTGGATCTCCAGCAAAACCAAGGAGGTGATTCTTCTGCTCTACTCAGCACTGGTAAGACCTCAGCTGGAGGACTGCGTCCAGTTCTGGGTGCCGCACTTTAACAAGGACATGGACAAGCTTGAGAGAGTCCAAAAAAGAGCCACCCACCCATATGATCAGAGTCTTACACAACAAGCCATACAAGGAAAGGCTGAGGGATCTGGGACTCTTCAGCCTGAGGAAGAGAAGGCTGAGAGGGGACCTGGTAGCAGCTCACCGCTGCGCTAGGGGAGTACATCAAGGGCTCGGTGAGCAACTGTTCACCAGGGCAGCCGAGGGGAAAGCCAGGAGCAATGGCCACAAACGCCTGGAAGATCAATTCAGGCTCAACATTAGGAAAAACTTCTTCACTGTCAGGGTGTCCAGACTGTGGAATAAGCTCCCTCCAGAGGTGGTGCAATCACCACCTGGAAATCTTCAAGAGGAGACTAGATAGTCACCTTGCTGGGGTCCCTGGACTCCCAGTTACTTTTTCTGCTTGGTGCAGGGGGCTCGACCCAATGATCTTCCAAGGTCTCTTCCGGCTTTACAATCTATGAATCCTCTGTGCTGAGTGGGGAGACAAAGCCCTCCTTAAAGAGAAAGCCTACCTGCCTAAGCAAGGGTTAAAAACACATGTAAGCATGGATGTAAAGGTTGTGTGCGAGTACAGCTGGCAGATCTGGACTCAAAACCAGCAGGAGTGCAATGTAAGCCTGCAGTAGAAACACAAGGAAGGGAACCAGTGGTGGCTAAAGTCTCATTGCAGGTCATTGGAGAAAGCCAGAAATAGAAGTAAGGTCTTGAGTCCTAGTCTAATAATGCTGTATCCATTCTACCACGCTGCCAGCCACTTAGCCCTGGACAGAGACCCCAGAGACTTGTGACACGTGTGGGAGACAGAACTGGCTGTCAGCAAACAATGATCAGATTCTCGCAGTTCAGCACTGATGCTACCCCGAGCGCTATACCAAATAAAATGTCAGTCCCTGTCTCAACAAGCTAATAATATAAAACAAACAAGTGAAACAGGAAAACCAGAGGGTACGTTCTATATAAAGCAGTTTGCTAAATTTGTGAATTGTGTTGGATAGTGAGAGTTTTGCTGAAATCCCTTAGATCAGGAACTCGGCTTCAGCTGTGGAAATGTATTGGGAGTGTTGATAAAAGCCAAAATTGCAGAACATTTGGAAATGCATAATTTAGTAGAGGACAGCCAGTACGGATTCATAAAAGGAAGGTCATGCCTGACAAATCTGCTGAAATCCTTTTTATTATACGAGCAAGTCGTTAGGTGAGACAAGAGTGAAACAGTGGACATAAGTTATCAGGATCTCAGGAAAGCATTTGATTTTGTACCATTCAGACTGATTTACAAAGCCATAAAGCATCGTTCAGGGAAGAAGCACTGAAACGGATTCAAGAACATTTTTGGGATGGGATCAAAGCGTGCCAACGAGCGGAAGCAGTCTGGAGCAGAGAGGTGTAAAGTTCAGTCGGTCCGTTGGTTGTTTACCATGTTAAATGGGCTTGGAGGAGGGTATAACTTCTACGTAGCAGAAGAAAAGAGTGGCACCAGATGCCTGCATCTGGGGGAGGTGGGGGAAGAGGAGGGGGAAGACAGAAGTAGCAGAGGCTGGCAGGCCAGGAGGAAATGGGTCTGAGGAGGAGGAAGGAAGTAGTATATTTAGAATCAAGGAAAGAGACTTGTGAAGTGCTGCAACCTGTGGAAGGCCCTGCTGTGAGAGGCACTGCGCTGGAAGTCTGCATTCATTTTAAAGAGGATTTGATAATTTTATGGTCATTAACAGAATCTGCAGTTCTGCATCTTGTGATAACAATATGGGTAATTAAATCTGAAGCTTCTAGGGGGAAAAAAAATTGATAGCCTGAAATCATTAACTATTTCGGTCCTTAATCTGGTGAGCAGCTTTGCCATGCGCTGAGACACGCTCCACGCAGCACGGGATCTCCCTTTGGCAGAAGTGTCCACGTTGCCCGCTGTCTGAGGCATGACGCTGGAGACAAAGGACGTATGGTCTGATCCAGTTTGGCTCGCCCACCTGCAAAGGAGGAACTAAGGATCCCCAGTGGAAAGAGGGCTGGTAGCACTACATGCAGTTAGTTTGGTGGAGGTCTGCCTAGCTCCCAGCGAGCAACTTCCCATGTCGCCACAACGAACAAATTCCTCAGCCTGATGAACGGTACTTGTACCCAAAAGCTTGCAAAGAGGAATTTTTCCAACTATTTGAGTTGGTCTAATAAAAGATACCAGATTTTCCCAAAGAACCTTGTCTGCCTGTGTCCTTCGACTAACACGGCTACAACCTCCACCCCTGCGGCTCTGCCCGCCTGCAAGGGAAAAGCCACGGTTCCCCATATTTTTCTCCTTTAAAGGAGAATCCATTTTTAAAGTTTGTTGATCCATTTTTAAAGTTCATTCACGACCCTTTCATATATTCTTGCAACCCACTTTTGGGTCATGACCCATGGGTTGAGAAACGCTGGTCTGTACAATCTCCTAGGGATAGTCCTAGTCCAGGGGCAGGCAATTATTTTGGGCGGAGGGCTGCTTACTGAGTTTTGGCAAGCCATTGAGGACCGCATGACAGGCAGCCAGAAGCAGAATGAATTTATGAAAAATATGAATTTTCTAAATTTTTTAGGGGCCCCGCAAGCCAGATAGAGTAGCCTGGCAGGCCGCGTCCAGCCCGCAGGCCACGTTTTGCCCGCCCCTGCCCTAGTCAGTCAGAATTGAGACTCTTTGCTGTAGGACAAAACAAGAGAGTTTCTTATTCGATTCATCTTTTCTGAGGCACTCATCACTGCGACATTAGGACCCTACAGACATCAGTGAGCGAATCTCCATCACGTCCCAGGGAGAGAGCAAAATGCTCTAGAAGGAGAAGTGAGCTACATGGTGATCAAAGGACTTGCCCAAGGCCACCTGCATCAGTGGCGAGGTCTTCCGAGTCCCCTGTAGCTCTTACCCATACGACCACGCCACTGCCGCCGGTGCTAGCCGTGGACGGTGGATTTCAATCTTTGAGGCTGTCAAAACCAACAGCTTTTATGAGCACTAAAATTCACTTGAAATAAACTTCAATTTCAAAAAAGCTAGAGGAGAACAGGTGGCGATTACAGCCGAATTCTTCAATGCGGAAAGGAATCTTTCATATCGCTGCTCTACACAGCAACTTTAAATATTCTTCCACATAAAGATATGACATGCAAGACCAGAAGAGAAACTGAGAGAGTAATCCCTAACAGATCAACTGTGCTTTATCTCCACGGATTCTGCCTTCATAAAAGCGCTGAGGAGAGGTGAGAAAAAAAAAAGACAGTCTTATTGTTTTCTGAAGCCTAAAATAACCACAAAGTGAGAAAAATCAAAGCTGTTCCATAGAACAACCGGGGGGAAAAAAATCTCAGCAACCATCTCAGGCAGTAAAATGCTTGAAGATGGAATTATAGATTTAAAGAGAGCTATGGTCACCAGGTTTAGGTCCTAAATTTGGTCTACCTTGAAACAAATGTGGTTTAAATGGGAAACATACTCCAGAATGCATGCTCCTGTATATAACTATAGCTGTCAATGGCAACCAAAGCTATAGTTATAGCTTCCATTATATATTCTATTTTCACATACTAACCACCTGAAAAGATTCCCATTTTTATTTGCATTGCACTAGAATGCAGAGGTTGAGGGAATTCAAGATTTCTGGAGGGAGTATGCTACACGGAAAAAAGGGGCAGCAAGAGGGGACACTGAAAGGATGCTGAGAGAGGACAGGGAGGGCTGGAAAGAACAGCTGTGGGGGAAGAATATCCGGAGTTACAGCCACAGCCAACATCAGGGTCTGACGTGCAGTAACTGCTTTGGCAGGCATTGCCCACTGACTTTAAATGACTCTGACCTGGAGACTGTCTCTTCAAGAAATAAGCAGGTACCACTTTACCAGATACAACTGCTTTTCAGCAGCAAGCTTCATACTTCCTCTTAACATGCATCATTTTGGGGGGAGGAAGTGTGGTCACCTGAAAAGCTGGATGGGACTTGATCTCAGCAAGCAGAGGGGGTGAAAGACACCTTATTCATTTTCTAAAATGCTAAGCCAGGCATTAGGCAGGCAAGGTGCTTTGAGTAGATGTGATATCTTTTATTAGACTACCTGAATAGTTGGAAAAATGTTCTTTGCAAGCTTTTGGAAGCAAGCACCCTTCTTCAGGCACAAGGTGTATCTGCTGTTCTGAGACTCCAGGGAGCCAGGCTTTTACATCTGCCGTCTGATGGTTGTTAGGCCATCTCTCCTGGCCAAGAATCAATGCCATAGCCAGTCTGTTCAGGCCCTTTTTAAGGGCACAAATTGCCAGCTGGACTGCCAATCTTCAGAAAACCTCAATTAAATCCAAGGAGTAACTTTCCCCTGGTCCAGTAGCTTCCTTGCCAGAGCTACCCTACATTTCCCTGGTTGCAGCATACACAATCTGAGAGCCCCCTTGAGCTGTTCCTCCAGGCAGCTAGCAGCATGCTGGGATGGCCTCTTCTATGGCTGCTTGGCCAATGCAGGCTGACGTTTGCAGAAATGGAGCAGGATGCATGAAAGGTGAATCACCAATCAAGGGTATATAAACCAGCATGCAGCCTCCAGAGTAGGTAGAAAAGCTGGAAAATTCAGGCCTGGGGAATTGTGGGATGATGCATCTTCTGTGCTTAGCGTGGAGTCAAAGCCCTCCCTAAAGAGAAAACCTACCTGCCTAAACAAGGGTTAAAAGCACATGTAAGCATGAATATAAAGGTTGTGTGTAAGTACTCTTCTCAATGAGGCTCTTTCAGTCTTTTTAAAAATCAGGTGTTTATTAGGAAGTTATCCAACCCCTTCCCAGCTGAGTCTATTAGTCCCCTCTACCAGGCACAAGCACCTGTTCTTAAAAGCATTTTCCTTTAAAACTGTGCTGCCCATCACTACTCTGCCATCCCTAGGGATTGGAAAGGGTCCAGAACAGAAGTCCACTAACCGTGCCTAAAGGAGCCCTCTTCTACCTCTGGCCTCATGCTCCACCCAGGTTGAGATACCACTGGAGAGTCTTTCTGACTGGCTTCACAGGACCCAAGTTTTGGACACTAGCAAGCTAGATAGCCTTCGTTCACCACTGATTCATCTCTTCCACTTAAAGAAATGGTGGAAGGAGGCCATTGCATCAACAGGACTCAGGCATCGTTCACTGATGTGGTAAGAAGCTTGCCAGTACAGAAACTGCATATAACTGTTCTTGTGGTCCACGTCCAAGTTTCTCTCTCTTTCATTGCAAGAATACAGCGATCTCAGTACAAAAGGGACAGGCTAGTACTACAGCTGGTCAAAACCATACTTTAAGCGCAAGACTGGCATTAGGCAGACACCCCTCACCACTATTACAGGCTGTTTTCTGAAACATAGCTGGTTTCTGGGGCTGAGATTTATAACCCTGAACTCTTAGACAAGCCTTTGACTTTCCGCATGTGCACACACATGTGGTGGGAGGAAAACCACTGGGTGAGGCAGAACTTCTCCCTGGTGACAAACTCTTTGCCTCTCTGTGGACATCCTTTACCTATTGTGACCCTTGTAGTCTGGGCTGAACTGGGGGACTAATATTACCAAAAGTTTAGCTGCCCAGCTGAGCACAGAAAGCATGGGATGTAGTTATTGTAGGTAGGTGCCAACATTTGAAAATTAAACCACCAAAAAGAGGGCTGGGGGCATTGATAAATCACTCCAGTCAGCCCAAAAACAAAAAGTTCCCATTTGATGTTACGTGCCAAAAATAAAATGTGAGCTCTTTTAGCCAGTGTGAAAGAAGCAATTATCTAATAAATAATTTTTCAAAGTCCTGCATGTCCTTGCTTACTAATGACTGTATTGCCGAACACAATTCTAAGAGCATTATCCAAAACCGGTGACTTAAAAGGGCACTTTCAACTTTGCTTTATACCTACGTTTCAGAAGTTTCCTTTCACTAGTTGATCATGTTTGGATACTTTGATCAAAAATATATATCTATGCCCCATCCTAACAGCATTTGCTGAATTGACTTAAGACTGTTTCAACCCTGTAGCCAAACACTGAAGACAGAACAAAAGCCACCTGACAGGTGTGAGTCACATCATTTAATGTATTACTGGAAGGCCCTGATGGCCAGATGCAGAAAAAGGACATAGGCGCCTATAGTACACCTTTGACAGAATTGAGGTGATCTGTCTCACTGCACCAAAGTTTTCACTCATAAAGTGACTTAGTGGCTGATTGCCACCATCGTGGTGGAGTCAAGCGTTTAGGTGCCTACCTCCTGCCTGCGCGGACTGAGATTCACAAAGCAGGTGTGCTCAGGGCATGCCTATCTCACCCCAACAGCACTGCGCTCAGCACTCGCAGCTGCCTTCATTCTCGGATGTGGTGGCGGCCTTCTACAGTGGTTAAAGTACATGTCCAGGGATTGTCAGGCTGAGGGGTTCAACTCACGTAGCCTGACACCCTGAAGAACACCCTAACCACCAAACTAAAGGCTCAAATGTGGACACTTTCCACCTCTTCCCATCGAAGTGACCACTTAGCAGAAAGGAATGACACATTCATAGGATTAGAAAAAGAGCAAGAAAATGGAAGCATGGCTCCTTACCCAGTGGAGAGGGGCCAACCCCAGAGGGAAGGGCAGGGACCGAGGCACCAAAATTGCTTATACATTTAATCCAGTGTCTCCTTAACACAAATGTACAAACAGCCCTTGGAGAAGAGACCAGAACACATCTTTTCCCCTCTCCCAGGGATGAGTCCCTATGAAACAGAAAAGGCGCAGGAGTTTAGAGTGTTTTGAAATAGCATTTTAAGCACCTGTCCCAGTTTCCAAACTCTTGAAATACAACATAATCCTGTGCGATACGGTTTTGTAACCAGGCACGAGCTTGCAGGATGCTGTGTAGCAAGGTGAAGTTATTCTGCTAACTTCACCTGATGGCCAGAACAGATAGGTTTCATGAACTTCACTTGGGACTATACAAAGCTGATGATCTCCAGATAACAAGACAGAGTGAAAAGAACAGGAAGAAATCCTCGTCATCGTTCTCAAGAAAGACCTGGGATGCCTTAGGCTAGGGCTGTCCAACTGGTGGCTCATAGATTACATGCGCCCCACAAGGGGTTAGTGTGCAGCCCCAAGGCTCTCACCTGGCCGCTGCTCCCTCTATTGCTCAAGCTGCAACCGCAGTCGGCTCCTCCAGGTTTCCCTGGAGAAAGGGAGCAGGTCTGGGTAATACTGCACTTTGTGTGCTGTGTTCAGAGAAGGATAGGGATCTCACCCTAGATTTACCAGAACCAGCTCGAAGGCAGGACAGGGGAATGAGGAAGGGAAGTTAACAGCCCAAGGCAGATGGGGGCCTCAAAACACAAGCCTTGTTTATGCCAGAAAGCCATGCTGCTCTAATTCAGCTGGTATGGTGGTGCTCACAATTTTAGGCCCATGATCCAAATGAATGGTGTGGGTCTGGATCAGACTGTGCACCGCCTTTGCCTGGCTGGGATTGGCCCCTGAGCAACCTCCGCCCAGCCCCACATGCCAGGATCTGGCCCCATGCCACCCTGTACACCCAATCTAACACACGGGGCCACAGCCCACAGGATTCCTCACAGATCTGCAGGGAGTCCCGCTGGCCAGGGGACTGGGTTTTGGGGTTGTATCTTGCCTGTGGGCCAGGGGTTGAGCTCCCCTGAGCTACTATATTAAAATGGTACAATCCCCATATTGGGGACTCCACTATATTCGTATCAAGGTACTTTCATAGTTATTTGGAGACCTAAGGATAGAGAGGACCTGATCAAGAAAAGGGGAGCCATCAATGCCTACTGGAAGGACCCCTGTTAACTTGACTCTGTTGCTGGAGAGTGTTCTCAACTCCATCCTGCAACACCCAGTCAGAAATGATCTTGGAAGCCCTCGAGATGAAGAAAGCCATCAAGCAGATGAAGAGCGACAAGACACCCTGAGCTGATGCGATCCCCACTGAAATCTTCAAGCAGGGGGGAGAAGAGCTCACATCACAGCTCCATGCCCTCATCTTAAGGGATCTGGGATGAGGAGGGAATCCCAGATGACTTCAGGGATGCCATGATCATGACAATCTTCAAGAAAGGAGACAAGCCCAACTGTGGGATTGCTTTGCTGTCCAACGCAGGAACGATCATTGTGAGAACCCTCCTGAACCATCTCTTTCCATTTGCTGAAGAGCTCCTGGAACCTCAGTGTGGGTTTAGGGTATCAAGAGGCACCACTGACATGATCTTCATAGCTCACCAGCTGCAGGAAAAATAATGGGAACAACAGACCCCTCTATATGGCCTTCTTTGGCCCCATGAAAGCCTTCAACTGTCACCTGAGAAGTGTTGCAGAGGATCCTTTTGAGGTACAGATGCCCACTGAAACTCGCTACCATTCTTTGCCTGCTTCGTGACAGCATGCGAGTGGTGGTTTTCATAGTTTCCTAGTAGCTAGGGTCAGGAGGGACCTGAACAGATCATCTAGCCTGACCCCCTGC
>NW_005842368.1:1439009-1439680 GCF_000455745.1 Alligator sinensis | reverse complement strand
CACCCTAACTGTAAAATATTGCCTTCTGATCTCTAACCTAAACCTATTCTCCATCAGCTTATGACCATTGATCCTCGTGACCCCAGGTGGTGCTGGGAGAAAAGGGATCTGCCTGTTTGCTGCTGATCCCCCCCGATGAGCTTGTAGGCAGCCACTAGGTCCCCCCTCAGTCTCCTCTTGCTGAGGCTGAACAGGTTCAGGTCCCTCAGTCTCTCCTCGTAGGGCCTGTCCTGCTGCCCTCTCACCAAGCAGGTGGCCTCCTCTGACCCCTCTCCAGCCTGACCACGTCCCTTTTGAAGTGCGGTGCCCAGTACTGGACGCAGTACTCCAACTGCGGCCTGACCAAAGTTGCATAGAGGGGGAGGATCACCTCTCTGGACCGGCTTGAGATGCAACTCTGGATGCACGACAAGGTCTGGCTGGCCTTGCTGGCTGCGGTCTGGCATTGGCAGCTCATGTTCATCTTGGAGTCAATAATGACTCTGAGATCCCTTTCCATCTCTGTGCTGTCACGAGGGGAACTCCCCAGCCTGTATGTATGCTGTGGATCCCTTCTCCCCAGGTGCAGCACCCTGTATTTGTCTACATTGAACCCCATCCTATTCTCATCTGCCCACTTTTGCAGTCTGTCTAAATCTAGTTGCAGCCTCTCTCTCCCTTCAAGTGTGGCC
>NW_005842368.1:1425356-1438960 GCF_000455745.1 Alligator sinensis | reverse complement strand
TCCACCACTACTCTCTGGGTGTGCCCCATCAGCCAATTTTTTACCCATCCAACTGTGCAGGCATCAATGCCGCAGTCACTTAATTTATTGATGAGGATGGGGTGAGAGACAGTGTCAAAGGCCTTCTTAACGTCTAGAAGGACTACGTCCACAGCAACACCATCATCCAAGAATTTAGTTACTTGGTCATAAAAGGCAATCAGGTTGGTCTGGCAGGACCTGCCTTTTATGAACCCATGCTGATTGTCCCTGAGCATTTCAATAATGGGTCTATCACAGATCCCTTTGAAGTCAAGACGGGAGTTAAGCAAGGCTGTGTCACTGCTCCAACACTCTTCTCGGTATTCCTTGCTGCCACGCTACACCTGACCACCAACAAGCTTCCAGTCGGAGTGGAGCTAAACTACCGAATGATGTAAGCTGTTCAATCTCAGCTGACTCCGAGCCAAAACCAAGAGCATCCTGACCTCAATCATCAAGCTCCAGCATGCTGATGATGTTGTAGTGTGCGTTTGCTTGGAAGCAGACCTTCAGGCAATCATCGACAGCTTTACCAAGACATATAAGAAAATGGGACTGATGATTAACATTCAGAAGACTAAGGTCCTCCATCAACAAGCTCTTAACGAGCAGGCCCTAGCTCCGGAAATTCACGTTTGCAGCAAGGCTCTGAAGAACATTGAGTATTTCCCGTACCTTTGAAGCCACAGAAAGCTGACATTGCCTCAGATGTGTAAGTGCAGCCTTCAAAAGCCTGAGGAAACGAGTGTTCGAAGATCATAACATCAGATTTGAAACCAATTCATGGCTTATCAAGCAGTCGTGATCCCTACCTTGCTGTATGGAGCCAAGACATGGACATCATACAGGAGACACCTCAAATCGCTGAAGAAGTACCATCAACGTTACCTGTAAAAGCCACTTCAAATCCAGCAGGCAGACAGACACACCGACACTAGTGTCCTCTCACAAGCAAACACCACTAGCACTGAGGCAATGATCATCTGACATCAACTTTGTTGGGCCGGCCATGTCAGCTAAGTGTCCAACTCCAGATTCCCAAAGCAAGTTTTATTTTCTCAGCTCAGGCAAGGTGTACACTCAAGAGGAGGGCAGAGAAAGTGCTTCAAGGACATCCTCAAGGCCAATATGGAAAACCACAACATCGACATCAACTTGTGGGAGACCTTTGCCCAGGACTGCCCCAAATGGAGGAAGAGTCTGCTGCAAGGACCACAGTACTTTGAAACCTTAACAAGAGATGGAAAAGCAGGAGCAGCAGAAACAGCGTGTTGTGGACTGAACCAAGAACCCAGAGCCACCCACCCCACGCGGAAACGCGTGCCTGAGCTGCAAGACAGACAGTCTGTCGATCCCGGAGAGGACTCATCAGCTATCTTCAGACCCACAGATAAGACATTTCAGAGATTTTTAGGGTTGGAAGTGACCTCAGTAGATCATTGTGTTCGACCCCAGGAAAGAGCGCTGGGGTCAGATGACCCCAGCTAGGTGGTTGTCTAGTCTCCTCTTAAAGACCAGGGTAGGGGAGAGCACCACCTCCCTTCGAAGCCCATTCCAGGTTTTGGCAACCCTCGCCGTAAAGGAATTTTTCCTACTGTCCCTAATGTCTAATCTAAATCTGCTCTTCATCAGTTTATGGCCATTGTTCCCAGTAACCCCAAGGGGTGTCCTGGTAAACAGAGTATCCCCTATTCCTTGCTGCCCCCCCCCGATGAATTTGTATATAGCCACAAGATCCCCTCTCAGCCTTCTTTTGCGGAGGCTGAAGAGATTCAGGTCCCTCAATCTCTCCTTGTAGGATCTTACCTGCAGGCCCTTAACCATACGAACAGCCCTCCTCTGGACCCTCTTGAGATTATCTGCATCCCTCTTGAAGTGTGGTGCCCAGAACTGGATGCAGTACTCCAGCTGTGGCCTTGCCAATGCTGCACAGAGGGGAAGTATCACCTCCTTAGACCTGCTCGTGATGCACCTTCTGAATCACAGAAGAGTCCAATTGGCTTTACTTATCACTTTGTCACATTGATGACTCATGTTCATTTTTACTATAACACTGGGATCCCTTTCTCTGCTGTGCTGCTTAGAAGCTCACTTCCCAATCTGTGGGCGATTCTTTCTCCCTAGATGCACCACTTTGGCCTTATCTTTGTTAAGCTGCATCCTATTCTGTTCTGCCCACATTCCCAACCTGTCCAGATGCGCCTGAATCTGCTCACTGCCCTCCGGTGTATTTACTCTGTCCCATAATTTGGTGTCGTCCATGAGTTTGGACAGAGTGCTTTCTACTGTGGCTGTACGAAACTTCAGCAGCCGTTTCACTTTGGAGGTATTTCAGCCCATTTCGGTGCCCGAAACACCGAATCTGAAATGAAACGCTCTGAAACATTTCAGAAAATTTCAAAGTTTTGGAGCCAGGCTTGCAGGGAAACAGAAACTAAGAGGGAGGGGCAAGAGGTGGGGAAGGACTGCTCTAATATGGACATCTGTAGCTGGCCAGTGTCTGCGATCTGTCCCTGAGGTCCCCACCAATCCCAGTGCTCTCAGGGAGGAACAGCAGCCTGCTGTCATCCCGCGTGCAGATCCGGGGGCCTGCGCCCCCCAGAAGAAGTCTGGCACAGCCCCACAGCCCTCCCAGGGGACAGGACGGGGGGACGCAGGCGAGGACCCCCCGATCTGTGCAAGGGATGACAGCATGCTGCCACTGCCAGCAAGTGATACGAGTTTTGCTTTCAACAGTTTGAGGTGCAGTTTCACCACAATCCCTGTACCTATCTCCTTGAAACTTGGCAGGCTTCATGCCCTCAGAAGAGGCTACCATCCCTGCAATTTTCATCCAAATCAGGCAAGAAATGACAAAGTTATAGGCATTTTAGTGATTCCCCATTATAGCCTATGGTCGAATCACTGAAACAGCGTCGTAACTCCGAAACAGATTTGGCCAAATCGAAACAGAACAGTGATCTGAAACACCAAAACGAATCACTGTCCTCCAAAATGGCTGAAACTGAATCAAAACAGCTGTTTCACACAGCCCTGCTTTCCACGCCCTTATCCAAGTAGCTGATGAAGTCTTCACCTGCGAAGGATTGCCGATGGCATAGTTGCACTAAAATGGGCAATCTTCGCTGTGTCCGTGCCAAGACTTTTATGCAGTATAACTATTTCAGGCAGGATCTCCTTCTAACCAACACCATTATATTAGTAAAACTTTCAAATGAAGAACAGCCCTTAGGCTCCGTTCCAAAGTATTTATTGGCAGTTTTGAGTCATTATGCAATTACATATTTCTTTAAACACAATGGATTATATCATGGTTTTCCCTACTTCCTGTTTAGTGCAATTGTGACATTCAGACCAAGTAAAATAAGCAATCAAGAGAAATTACAATGCACATAGCAAACTATCTTCCATTGTTTTCCAAAGGAGCATGTTTCTTAACCTCAGGTTTTTTAAGCATTGGAGTCATGGTGGAATTTATGATGGGAGGTGATGGGCTGTTTCCATTTAGTTTCCACCGAGAACCTTCATTGATTGAAAGGGCTAAGAATTCCTTTTTTACAGTTGCTTTGAACGAACGAACATAAAGTCATATTTAAGGCCTCTGTTGCAGGATTTAGTTGAGAACTGGAATCAGCAAGGTACTTAAGTGCCTGCCTGCTCTCCAGTGTCGCTGACATCCAGTATTTTTATCACGGGTCTTGCAATTTTGTGCTTTCTTTAAAGTTCCAACTTGTTTAGTCTAAAGGTTAAATGGGAATCTCTGGTTTAATTAAAACAGTTTCTAGCCCGTGCAGTTGCACAGTAAAACTGGAAATATGAAATTAGCTTATTTTACAGGCTCAAACCGAAAGACAACATCCCACCACCTCTGCCAACCTCTTTTTCATCTCATGATTTAAGCAAATCTCATCATTTTACATACCCCACTTACACCTGCGTGTTTTAGATTCTTAATATTTGAAACCGCATCAAATCCGATTAGACTATTCACATACATACATGCCCACTGAATTACAGTCTTGAGGACACAGGGGCTTTATAAATGCAAAACTTGCACTGCTCTTTTTTAAAATGGATTCATTCAACCAGTGTTACGGGGTGGCTAGCCCTTTAACAGGAGTTGGCTCTCTAACCCATTAGCCACCTCACAAGAGAGACTTATCAAGTAGTGATCAAGTGAATGTAAAAAAAGCCGAGTAGGTCTTTTGGGAAAGCTGCATGGAAGCAAGAAGAGGGTTTAGCTCCTGTAGCAGATCCTAGAGTAGGACAACTTTCAAGCAAGTGGCTGGTAGAACGGAAACCTGTCGGGAACAGGTACACTCCAGAGAGAGGAGGAGTAAAGCAGGGACGACTGATGGGTTTGAGTGAATGTTGGACAAAATAAAGCTGAAGCCCTGAACAAGATTTTGGAGTTAGTGCCAAGCAGGATGTGCAGTATATGGAGTCATGCGTTTGTGGCTCCCATGTCAGGATATAGAGAAGTACCTTATAGTCCCATGTTTCAAAGCTTCGGCAGGTTGCCAGCAGGGACAGGGAAGGAATTTCTCCTCCTCGTGAAGGTTACTGGTTTCTGGGGAAGGCTTCCGTGTTCCTCTAAAGCACTGGGATCCTGGCCATGGCCAAGGCTGCGGTTTGTGATGGGGTGGGTCAGTGCTTAGAAAACCCAGAGGTTCCAGCCTACAGCACTTTGCTCTCCCACTCAGGGTTCGACTGATCGCCCCATCTGAGGTCAGGAAGGATTTTTGCACTTAGGTCAGACTGGCCAAGACTGTGAAGGTTGTGACTTCCTCTACAGTGTGGGACATGCTACTTTTCCTAGGACCTTCTGAGCATGTCTGAACCAACTACTTCCCTCATGTCTTGTTTAACTGTGGTGTGTCGTAGGATCTATTAAGCATTTCTGGTTTTGTGCAATGTTGGAGGTTTGAAGTGGCGATCTGAGGGAATCCTTAGGTAAAGGACTAGACTCAATGACCAGTCCCTGCGAACGGCGAGAAAGGCGGACAACCTATACACCGAACTGAGAACAGATGTAAACAGATTTAAGTGTTTTCCAAACAGATTTGCTCTAGTTGAAAAAATGCTTTTAATAAACATCGTGCATGTTCTGTTGAGACTATCCTAAGCCCATTAAAAACGCTCAATTAGAAAAACTGCATTTAAAAGTGAGACTTAGCTGAGGTTTCTGCAAGAGGAAGTTGCTTGGGTGCAGTCTGTGCACTTCTGCTCCATGAGCCAGTCTTGCAGACGAAAGATTTATGCAAGTTACACTAGAAAATGCTTGCATTCTACACCACCAGCTACTTCAATGGGACAAGGGCATTTCAAGCCTATAAAATTATCACCCGCTCGGCAAAGGGACAAAAATACACACATGTATATAAATATATTGCCCTGAATGTTTCCCTAAATCAGTGTTCTGTTTTGCCTGATTTACACTTTAACACCATTTTTATTTCTGACGTGTGTGCAGTGAATCTGTAAACACCTCATTTTCTACTAAGAGAAGCGGATCTTGAAATAGGAAAATAGCAGGAGCAGTTACCAAAGCAAACACGCATCACAAAACTCAAGACCAAGTGCCCCATCCACAAAGAGACCTCGGAGGCCTCTCTAGATTTTTAGTTGCATTACTTGCCAGTTTTTTCGCTCTGTCCTTCCTTTCCAAATCCTAAAATGGGGTTGCCTTATCAGACACAGAATGCCCACAGTGCAAGCACTGGTTGTTCAAAGCTTTGCTGTTGCTTTAAGATCAAGGTGTCAAACTCATCCAGCCCCATGGGCTGGTTGAATGGCTCAGCCCCACGTGTGCCCAAGACCAGCCCCGAGTGCTGGTCCCACCCAATCCAGAGTGTACCATATGTGGCATGTACATCCACTCAGACCCATGGGTAGCTTCGTGGGTTGGCTGGTCGAGCTCTGAGAGCCAGGTCCAGACTAAGGGCCATATCTGACACCTCTGATAAATGTTTTCACTGCAGAATAACCAATTATATATAGTTGTGTCACTGCAAAATCCCAGGGGATTCAATGGGAAGGAATAGTTAGGAAGGGAGAAGAGTCAGGGGTAGGAAAAGCCTAGGACAACTCAGAGGCAAGTGTTAGGGAACAGAGAACGAAGCCTTGGAAACCAATCTGTGAGCTATCCATTTTTATCCAGTAGTAAGTGCCACTCCACCCCACTGCCAAATTTCCCCACCCAGGGAGAGGCCCGTAGGCCAGATGCCATGGCTCCTTGGGCACCCCCTGATCTAGTCCACTGCCTCTCTCTAAAAAGGATTAAGTATACGCAGACCCTGAATGAAGTGAAAGAGTGCCCAATTATCCCCCTACGTAGCCTGCTCCACTGTTTCAGTATCCACATCATGAATATGTTTTAAATATTATTATTATTATGACAGTTATCATCACATTTCTTCTAATTCAGTTCCAGTGGGCAAGGAAACCAATTGATTACTTTCATCATCAAATTCTTATACATCTTGGAAGATTTTTTTTATGTTTCCCCTTCATCTTCTCTTCTCTAGACTCGTACGCAATTCTTTCAGTATTTCCTTAGAGGTTGCAAAGATTGAAGTCAATTAATGGTTGTAGGCCTCATTCACAGAGCATCCAGGGTAAAACTCTGGGATACACCCCCACTCATAAGCGACTGTCCTCTTGAAACATGTTTATAACTCTTTTATGCCCTGAAATATGACAGTTCCCATTCTTTACTAGAAGAAATGCAAAAAACAAATCTGTACTGCATACAGGACTACTTATAATTAGCCAATGCACAACACAATAGTGTCTGAAGCCCAAGCTCTTGACTTCACTGATATCTGGGGGCAATGAGTTCCACAGGTCATCTACGTTATATATAATCACCATTAGTTAAAATTCATTTAATGTCTTCTAGTTCTTGTAGTAAGAGAACGAGAGCTGGTTATTATCCCATTTAACTTATTTTTACCATTCATTATTTAATATACTTCTGTTACATAATTTCTGTTCCTTCTTTTTAGGCTATTTTATAGTGATATGCAAAATATTTTGTCCACTTATACAGCAGGGTGCAACTTGAAAGTTTCTCTGGCTAGAATCATAATCTAATCTAGTTTATGTTGGAAAATTAGTACTCAAAGATGAAGCAGGAGCCTTTTCCAAGAGTATGTTCCATTTATGTTGCCTTTCATCAAAGAAAGTGGTTGACAACGAATTAAACAAAGCTCAACATCTGAAGAATACAGAGGTACCATATTTCACCAGTTTCAGAAACAGTTGCCCATGGGATAAAAGATAGTTAACTAACACAGCAACATTAAAGAATGGCTGAGGGCAGAAAATGAAGAATACGTTATCTAGCAGGAACTGCAGAGGGAGTTGAAGTAAACAGAAAATAATTATTAGGATGTAGCAAGGCCATAGGATTCAACAGTCCCAATTTTTGTTTTTAGAAGTGCCAGGGAATCGGTGCCAACATATTTCAAGCCATCCTTTCAAAGATGGTACTTCCAGCAGTCAAGTGCCACCAAAATATGCGAGAATATTTGTTTAGTCCTAACTGCAAGGAAAAAATAAAATCATCAACATCTCTTCCTGGTGCTTGACTGGGAAACCTCCGGACAGCACTGATACAGTGGGGTACGCAGTAGCTTAAGGGAGCAGATGGTATCGGAGCACACGATGGTGTCGCTCATCTGTTGCCGTTCCTGGAGGAGCAGCACTGCAGAGGAGTTCAGACACCTTCCTTCCCAACACAACAGTATCGCATGAGAGTTACTTGTAAGATCTACAGTGAAGCAATTTATCTTCCAGTCTAATCAGTTAGCTTTGTACAGCACTTTGAAGATGGAAAGTGTTAACACACTAATTATCAAAGCATCTCAGTGCCCATTTCAAGGTAGATGAGATCAAGACTGAGTTACTCTTCATCCAACAAATTTTATCAAAGAGAAGAGGAAATTAGCAGAGACCTGTTGCCTCCTGCTCATTCTTAATCTAAATTGACTGCCTTTGCTTCATGGCTCTTATTTTAAAATCTCAAATTGGAAGAAGTCTTTCAAAAAGACTTTTCATATAATGTTCTAGACTTTGCACTTCAATGAGAAGTGTTTGGGTTTAGGTGGTTCGTGGGTTTTATTAAGCCTCAGAGGCAGTTAGCAAAGCTGTCTGAAGTCAGGCAGATATGCACCTTATAGAATAACAGCATCAGAAGTACATGGCGTGTTTTTGCAAGTAGCAGGCTTACTTCAGCAGATGCCATGAAGGGACCGCAGCTGTCTGCTTACAGAAGCCAATGCCTGGGTGCCACAGGATCAGTGGTGGGCAAAACAGTAGATCTGGCCAGCAGCCAGACTCCAATTTCCCAGCAGCCCCTGACCACATGGCTGGGGCTGGTCTCCATGGAGACCCCAGCCGCACCTGCGCTGTGAATGGTGGGGGGCGCCGCGGAGCCCGCCTCCAGCCACATTGGCAGGGCGCACAGGGGAGCAGGGCAGGGTAGGGGGCTGCTCCGGACCTGCCGGGATCTTGTGGCAGGGACAGCTTGGTCCGGGGCCAGACAAGAACCGCGATCTGCAGTCTCCATGCTCCAGGCAGGTGCGTGCAGGCAGGGGATCGCGGCTCTGCCCTAGCTCCTCGCAGCGGTGAGAGCCTGGTCCCAAGCCGGGGTGGAGTCGCAATCCCCTGCCTGCGCACCCCTGCCTGGAGCGTGGAGGCAACAGATTGCGGCTCTGCCCTGCTCCCGGACCAAGCTGCCCCTGCCGCAAGATCCCAGCAGCTCTGGAGCAGCCCCCTGCTCTGCCATGCGCCCTGCCAGCGTGGCTGGAGCTGGTCTCCATGGCAACCCCAGCCTTGCGTTATCACAGCACAGGTGTGGCTGGGGTCTCCATGGAGACCGGCCCCAGCCATGCGGGCAGGGGCTGCTGGGACATGGAGCCCACTGCCGGCCCGCAGGCTGGACTTTGCTTGCCTCTGCACAAGATCCTCTGGAGGGTGCCACAGGAAGTGTGAGGAGAAACAGATACGGGCAGGCTCAGGCTCCAGGAGTGAGGGATAAACAGATCAAGGCACTCCCTACCTGATCCCTCTGCAAGGAGGTAAGCACTGTAATACTGTATTTACTTGAATAGAAAATTACCCTGATTATAAGACGACCCCTCAATAATCAGATTTGATACCTGGAAAATTATAGCAATCTTCCAGGTATAGAATCTAATTAGCAGAGGTTTGCCTTGAATTTGTCTTCTTCTCACTGCTACAGCAGGGAAAACAAATCTGAGGGGTCAGGTAGCCCTTTGCTCTGTTTCCCCCCACCTTTTTCCACTGGCAGCCCCTTGCCCCTCTCCTTACTGTCAGACCCTGCTTTCCCTGAACAAATGGAAGTGAGGAGCAAATTTGAAAACAATAACCTTGAAGTAAGACACAGCTGCAGCAATTTGCACATAGTATCCATATACTTAGTTCACCCAGTACTGATGCACGTTACCTTTTTTATTTCGAAACTGTGGCAAGTTTTAGCACGGGTACTCCATAACCACACTTTTGAGCAGCACTCTGGCACCTACTTATATGTAGTACAAACTATGCATGATATTAGTTCAAAGCCAAAGGCTTGTGCATTTACCATACAGTTCTTTGGGCTGGGCCCCAGCAGAGTCAACAGTGGTTCGAGCCATGGCGATCCCACAGCTCAGTGTGCATGCACTCCAGATACCCCCACAAAGGACCCATATGCATTAGCCCCCCCACTCACAACTGGAACCAGATGTTCTTGCCATGAGTCCCAGGGTCCTCCAAAAATTTATACACAGATGAGATGGAGGGCAATCTAGTTGCCGTCACCTCGTGGAGGCCATATGAATCATATGTCCCAGGCTGAGGGGGCAACAACGGGACTCTGGGGAAACTGCTTAGGACCTCATTTGGTGATGTCTACCAGGCATTTAAGGCTAGTGAAGAAACAGGAATTATTGGAAATGGGGAAGGAAGGCTGTGGGAGTGAAGAGGAAGTCAAAATGTACACAGTGTAGTGGCTCAACAACACCTGGAGAAGTCTGCGGTGATGGGGACTGCACTTAATGGCCACTACCATAGATCTTATTCGGATGAGCTGCACTAACTTATCTTCGTGGTAGGTCTCCATCAGCATATTTGCCCATACGGGCCATGTGTTTTATAATCATGCTCCACATTGGCTGCATCTAACCAACTTCATAGCTGGTGTCCACTGTTGAGCACAAGCTGCTTTTAGCAGCAGTTTAATGTCAGACAGCATATCTGGTGAGATGTCTTTGTACGTGTTTATAAGATAAGAGGCTTCCCTCCACCTCCTATGCCAATGGAGGGGAGAGGGGCAGGAAAACGGGAACCTCGTTTTGTATTTGAGTAAATATGGTAAATGAATTGGTTTTTCAAATAGGGTGCTGCTCAATGCATAAGTTATGGAGGGAGGGGGGCACCTATGCAATGCCTCCGATTTAGTTAGTTCAGAAAGTACAAATCTACCCTGTCTTCTGCCTGTCTCTATTACAACTACCACAGGAAAACAATATCCTCTTCAGTCCTAATTTTAAAAGAAAGTGACCAAACTAGTTGGTCAATCTTTAAAAACATAAAAATGGGTGTCCATTTTATCTGTTATTAACACTATTTCTTCTATGAACTAGACTGGCTTACCATGGATACTGAAAAGTCTGAATTCATCATTTAAAAGTTTGAATTAAAAAGAAATTAAGAGAATGTTCTAATCCAAGATTTTCTTTATGTGGATTTTATTTCATTGAAATTTTCCTTTTATTTTTTTTTTCCAAAAGGAAAAATTTAAATGAAACCCTATTAAAATGTGAGAGCTGCTGTTTTGGTTCAGGCTTATTATAAAGTTTGAATTATATGAAAAAAATAGTCCATATTTGCTGCTGATATTTATTTTTCTAAAAACATCAGATTACTGAACTGGTGGAAGTCACTGCCTAAGCACTTGGAGGCAGGATGAAGTGCTAAACCACATTTGACAGCAGCCGCCTATTCTGCAGGTACACAGAACATTTTCTTCATTTCAGTTTATTCATCTAGTTCAGTTTTAATGACTAGTTCATTCAGAGTTGAGAGACCAACTGGAAGCTGAAAAACCAGGAAAGCTTGTTTTCCTCTTCCAATCTATGAATAAAAACAAGGTGTGAGAAAATTAGATCTGCTAGCTCTCAAATCTTGAAAGATGTGGCAACCAGACTCACTCTGCTTAATTCACTAGCTACAGATAATGCTTCCTTTGTTTAAACAGATCGGTTTTAACTGCAAAACAGATTTCAATAAACCTATCTGTCTTATGAAACCAACACTTTTAGTTAAAAGCTACCATAATTTTAAAATGCTGGTTTTTGTACATTTAATTGAAATCTCATTTCCATCCAAATAGAGCTTGACAGAAATCATGATTTAACAAAATTAAGCATTTAGTAAAAAATGGTTTTATTCACCATCTTAACAAAAATGTAAAAATGAAGAATTGGAGTGAGTATATATTAAACTATGTAATTGCTTATGTGAGCATTTATCCATAGCTCATCTTCCTGGTTAGCAAAAATTAAACTTATTGCAAAAGCTAGATTCAGCTACAAATTAACATATCTTAATGGTTACCAACCAGTGATAAGCAACCCCTCTTCAGAAAAATTACCAAAAGGTACAAATGCAAAACAAGATTAAAATCGATAACTTAAATCAAAGTCTCCTGCTTGCTGTTTTAAATCAAAGTGATTTAAAATTGCCAGTTTTGATCTATCTGCCCTACAGCCTTCACCATTAAAACAAACAGTAAACTTGGGGCCAAAGTTAGCGGGTGATGCCTTTAAGGTTTTATACAAAAATCATGTTTTGGTTGTCTGAATTTATATTGCCAAGTTTGCAAATTACTGCCTTTTAATAAATTTCCTTTATTGATGCCTAATCGCATTTGGGCTGCTGAAGTATTTTACAGATTGTGCATTCTGCAGTAATCCTTTCATTTAGGTAAAACTACAGCTATATTTACAGCTGACAGTGGGTCTTACAAGGATATCTTCTAGCAAATGAGAAAATATGCTGATGGGACAAAGTACAAGTGCTTACATGATTCTTCCACCCCATCAATTGTTTTTAGTATGGCTGGAGAGCAAGGGGGGCATTGATCTTCAGTAGCGCTACCTTCGTGGCATGCTGTTTTTCTGCGCTGAGCAGTGGCCTAAAGTAGTGGTGAAAATAGTTTCTTTTTTCTTTTTTTTAAGGAAAAAGCAACCAAACTGCTTTATCTAAAGGCAACAAAAGCCTGGCTGCAGCCATCTGAATTGTACTCCATGCTTTTGAAAAGCAGGATCCTTCTCCTCAGTGCACCGTGGGCTACTTTAGCCTGAAGTTTTCTGGCTCACAGATCCTTCTCTCCCGATTCCTCCCCCAACAGCTACATCCTTTTTGCCTACGATTCCCAGTCCTCAGGCCTTTTACCTGAGCTCTTTCAAGCCATCCCGATAGTCCCCCATTCTTCTGTGACCTGCCTTGTATACCAGAGCGGCCAACCTGCATGCCTCAAGTGGTCTCTGTATGGCACCTGGTGGCACCTGTATGGCACAGGTGGTCTCTGTATGGCACCTGGCAGACTTGGGAGGGGTGGGGACAGGCAGCAGTGTCCTGATAGAAAACAGAAAATAGAGCAGGAGATCAGACAGGGAGCACAAGGAAGCAGAAAGCAGAGCAGCAGAGTGGGCAGGGGAAAAGGAGTGGGATGGCACGGGGGGAGAAGGTGTAGGGCTTATCCGTGGCACAGCTGCCAAAAAGGTTAGTCCCCATGGCTTCACACTGATAATGCATTTCTCGCAGGCCTTTTTTATCTGTTTGCCCAAGATTAGACTCTGCAACAGTCTCTTTCCTCCAATAACAAAAGCAACACTGAAGGAATGGAGAAGGAAAAGAGAATATTAAAAATGAAGTCTCCCATTATAGTTCTGCAAGTGAAATGTAACTATTCTTACATGGGTTGAGGAGGAAAAATTACTGCCTAGGATTTCTCTGTCGCTCTCGCACTCAAGGCATCCCTCAGAAAAATGCCAGCTCTTAGCTTTCAATTCGTTTACCAACTACGGAAAAACAGTAGAGAAATTCTTCTGTTGCAAAGAACAGTTTCTGACACCATGGCCTCCTACTTGAAATCTCTTGGTTTATCTTCGTGAATCACGTGTATGGGTTTGCACACCTGCACCCTGCACAGGGTTAGGGTTAGCACCCTTAAAAGGATCTCATGGCACCCTGGTTGAGAATCACTGTTTTAGCTAGTGCTCTACATGTGCAACACAACTCCTTATTTTTGTGAAGCTTAATGCTTGTAAACATGGATTCTTTTCCCTGATTTATATTTTATTATACAAAGAACAAGATTTCTAGAAGACAAGCTAGAATTAAAGCATGCAAGCATTTTAAGGCAGCAATACAAAGTTAATAAATCAAAACAGCCATGATGCTCTTAACTATTAAAAGCTTAAAGTTTATCCCTCTCAGTATCTGAGGCTGTAAAGTGCAAGGATCACAAATGTAAAAATGCCATTCTGTAACGTCCTTGGTTCAAATGC
>NW_005842368.1:1402243-1425325 GCF_000455745.1 Alligator sinensis | reverse complement strand
GAATGCCCAGTGGAAGCAGCCCAATGGGTCTGGTACGAATACCCACGCACTTCATTGCCTACAGGATCACGGCCAAGAATAGCCTCTCAGCCAGAAAGAGGGGAAAAAATAAATCAAATTTCTTCAGAATCTTAAAAACCATAATTCCTTTGACTTGGTCTGAACAAAGAGGTATAAAATGAAAGTGGGAGGGAGGGGGAATTAGAGCCAAATTCTGTATTTACCTATTAAAATGCAAACAAATAAATATACCAAAGGATCCGTGGATTTTTCATTAATTGCTGAATTTAACAAAACACAGTGGATGTGGGAGCAGAGAAAAAGCACAGCTAAACTAAGTAAAGCTCAAGTCCTCCTGAGCATGTCTACACTGTGGTTGGATGCCCAACAGGAGTGCTCCCAACGCATGCCCTGCCCATCTCTTCCTGGTGACACACCAAACACTGCAATACGCCAGGAAAGCCTCGCTGGAGGTTTGCTTCTCTAACCTTTCTTGAGACCTCCGACTCCAGCTTGCCCGAAAGAAGCCACCACAGAGTAACAGCTCACGAGTAATCTCTGGTTTGGAGCATGCATGGGGAACAGGCAATAGGGGCAGGCAGCTGCCACTTGCGTGGGCATGCCAACTGGAGTCCCCTGCTGGGTGCCTCCATTTTTATTCTTCCATTTCTGGACCATTTTAATCTTTATTGAACCAAATATCTTGTTCCAAAAAGAACGTCCACATTTTAGGTCATGTGTCTGCGTGTGCACACCCACCCACTTTCTCTCTCTCAGGCCTAAAGTATAGCACGTTTCCTTATCTTCACCAATGTGTTCAATTCCCCAGGTACTCTGGAAACTTGCCTCTTAAAATAATTTAAAAATAAGTTTGTATCAGTGCAAAGAGGAATTGAAAAGGATGGACAGATCTGTTGCCCCAAAAGCAATGAGACAGAACCTGTCAGGATGGGTGCAAACCTTGTATTCATGTTATAGGACTTTAAGGATGCATTTCTTAATACAGCCAAGAAACCCAAATTGCATAAATTTGTTTCCAGCCATTTTTCCCCCCAAGCTTTATTCTTTGCCACCAACATGGAAGCTGTAATCTGTTGTCAGTATATCTGAAGACCAGGAATTCTGGAATTGCAGTGAGATATTTCCACCTTGTAGCCATCAATACTCATGAAATCTCTGAGCCAGTTGGGACTTCTATGCATCAATTCCAGTTTGGGGAAACTTTCAGACTTGGTTTAGTCTGCAACCTATTCAAGATCCCCTGTCTATACAGTTAGGGAATATACTACTACTACTATCTTAAGGAAGTCTAACAAGAGATTTCATAGGTGAAGGTGGCTTGTGCTTAACATACGTTTAAAGTGTTTTAACATTAAAAAGAGTAGCATGAATGGTACCAAGGCCAGCCCCAAGCTTAGTGGCAGGTAGAGCCTGACTAAAATGGCTACCTTCTGCTCATATGCGTATGCCCCTCTCAACATTACTGAAAACATGTAAAAAACAAGAATGTGTCCAAGCTATTTAAGTTTCTGTTGCTATAATGCATATGCCTTACCAGAAAACAGTAACAAATTATACCAGTGAAAAACAATTTTTCTTCACTAAAATTACTATGAGTTACTAATGCAAAACAAGATTGAGAACAATTCCCTCTAAAGAAACTACTACTGCCACTGCCAGAGACAGTCTGATCCTGTATAAAGCAGGGGTGTCAAAGAGCTGGCCCATGGAGATGCATCACCTGGACCCACATGCAGCATACAGGGCGGCCACCAAATGCTGCAGGAGGCCAGATGGCCCCCAAATGCTGCAGAGGGACCCACTCCAGCTGCTCTGGGACTGTGCCATATGGGGCTCCTGCCCCAGCATGCATCTACTCCAGAGCACATCCTGGAGCATCCCAAAGCAGCTGGTCTAGGACTGTGCTGCATGCTCTGACTGCTCTGGATCTAGGACGCAAGCTAGATCCAGCATGGAGCAGACATCCTGGAACCGGCACGAGGATCCAGCCCATGGACAGGCCCCCACAACACTCATTCGACCCATGAGGCCAGATGACACTGACACCTCTGCGTATGGTCTTAACTCAGGCGTGCTCAACCTTTTGCCCATGGGCCAAATGTGGCCTGCTGAGCCATTGCATCTGGCCCTTGGGGCTCCCCATGGGTCAAGAAATTTGGTGGCAGTGGTTGAGCACCCAATTAATCTTGAATTACTTAGAAGATAATGGCCATTCTGTCTACGCACAGGCTTTTTCGCAAAAATGAAAACTCTTTATGAAGAAAACATAACTTGGGCAGGATCTTCCAGCTTTACTGGGCTGGGAAGGAGATGTGAAGTTAGTTGCTAGATCATCAATGGGGTGTTTTTTTCTGCCACAGATTTTCAGGCAAAGTTTTTGAAAACTGAACTATACTAAAAATATAAAAAGCAGACCCTGAAAGTTCACAAAATGCTTGGCAAGAAAAAGCCTTGTTCAGTTCCCTGCTGGAGGGTCCCGAAGAGGATGGAGCTGGACTGTTCTCAGTGGGGACAGACGAAAGAACAAGGAGCAATGGGCTCAAGCTGCAGCAAGGGAAGCTGACATTGGATATTAGGAAACACTTTCTTACTAGGAGGGTGGTGAAGCACTGAAATAGGTTACCCAGAGATGAGGTGGAATCTCCATCCTTGGAGGTTTTGAAGACTCAGCTAAACAAAGTCTTGGCTGGGATGATGTAGTTGTGGCTGGTCCTGCTTTGAGCAGAGTGCTGGACTAAATGTGACTTCCTGAGGTCCCTTTCAGCCCTCATTTTGCAAGAGCAAGTTGTTAATTAAAACACTGCTGCCAAGGGCAGGGGACCCTGAGGGACCTTTCGCTGAAGCTTTGTCTACGCGTACGACTAAACCAAATCAAAAACGGTGCAACCTCCTCAGGCTGACAGTTTCAAATCCTTTTAGTTTAGTTTATCAGCTTAACTATCTCTTCCAGGGTGGGTAAAGCCATGAGCACAAGGACTCATTTCTAATGGGAATTTTTGGTCACTTCCCTACAAGTAATTAAGCAGAGACCTGTATTACCTGCAAGTTTATACATAATGCAGCTACAAATAGTCATGTTGAAACCGAGCTTACAAAGAAACAGCTTCCTCCAGCTCCTCAAGCAGCCCTACATCAGGAGCTAGAAACATTAAAATAAACTCCACAAATAAACCTTAAAAAAAAAAAAAGAAGTCATAATTTATCTTTCTGACATCAAATCAGCAGACTGAGATTTTGGTGCATCAGTGATGGCAACAGACTTGATTTAAATACCATGTAGTCTGCATTATTACCAGGACATTTACTGTTGCTTTTGAGCCACTTTCCTCTTTAATACATTTCAGACAATAAGATGCTTTTCCCAGCTGCATGAATCTGTTCTCTACAGAAGAGGAGGAAAGAATGGGAAGAGCAAGGTGCGCTGGGTTTTTTTTTTGTTGGCTTCTTCTCTTTCATCTACCTGTTGATATAACATCCAGACTTGAACAGATAAGGGGCCAATACAGCTCCAACACAAATTTACTTCTAAATTAAAAAACTTGACTGTTCTTTCTTCTAGACTCCCTTCCAGAGTCCACCCAAACGCTGCAGAATCTGCCTCCCTCCACGGCCTGCCACCTTCGCTCCTTCGAAGCTCAGGAAATACTCTCTTCCCCCAGATGGCTACGGTGCCATCACATCACACTGTCCTCTTGCCTCTTCCCTTCTGTTGGTTTTGTATGGGGTGAGGTTTTCTTGTTCCAGATTAATTTCTTTGATAGAACTTGATTGGAAAAGAATCTGACGTAGGCGCACTTTCAGACTTCACCATCAATGTAGGTCTTAAAACCACTTCCTACCTCCTAGGCAGACAAGGTTCTTTGGGTAAGAACCAGAATCTCATTTGCCTGCGTCCTTAGACCAACACGGCTATCCTCACCCCCGTCCTACCTCCTAAGCACTTCACAAATAATTCATCATGGCTCCAGCCCTGAGAAAGACATGCTATTCCCATTTAGAGATAGAAAACCTGATGCAGTGATATACAGCTACACAGCTGCCTAGCCCAGAGCTATCCAACTTCTGGCAGCAAGGTGTGGGGTCTCACCCTCCATGTCCCAGCAGGGTCTGCACGCCCTTCAAGCTACCACCATGTGCCTTCTCCCCACCATCGCACCACGTGCAAACAGACCCCTCGCCCCACCTCGCTAGTCATGGGCTCTTCCACTGTAGGCTGTTTTGTGCCACATTTTGCTGCCTCCCCGTGCAGGTGCAAGAATCTGAAATGGGAGAGAAAAAGCCAGAAGAAGCAACAGAGGAAGTAGCAGCCGGGTTGGGGGAATGGGCTGCAGACTAACCCCTTGCAGGTTGCCTGCTGGACAGGTCTGGTCTAGTCCTTGACACATGTAACATGTATCACCATTAAAAAACCCTAAAAAAAAAAATTAAAAAAAGAAAAAAGAAAAGAAAGAAAGAAAAGGGTTGTGACCAAAATCATACAGAAAACCATTGCCAGGAATGACTTGAATCCAACCCTTCCCAGTTCCTGGACCCACAATTTGACCAGATGAAGTGGGTGGAGTTGTGCATGTTCTTAGTAGATATATACTGGTTTTACCATGTGTGGGAAGAATGACAGTTGCATTTATTTTGCCTAGACTAGAATCTCCCAGGCAGGAGCTTGTAAATACAGAGAAACATTCAGAGTAATAGATGAGCAATTGTGCAGTATGTGGCCATAATTTCACCGAGTGTGAAAGCATAAGAGTAACCCCAGGTAATGGAACTGTTATATATATTCACACAAATAATCCTAGCCTCTGTCCTGACACTAAAACAAGGCTGTAGACTTACACAGCTTGTAAATTCCCCCTGGAGAAACAACTTTGCGAGAGCAGAACAGAAGAAAACAATCTGTAGAAGCTAATGGGTTTAGTTCTCTGTGATTTAAACCAGGCTGATTAATCTTTAACATCTACCTGCTTTTAGGATTTTTGCCTGCCTTTTTTTCTTTTTGCCAGAAATCATGAAAAGGAACCCACCAAATTCGTGATTTCCTGATGTTCATGGAAACCATAACCTTAGGTCTTGAAGGGCAAACCCAACGCTCAACACAAGGGCAAGAACTGATCCTTCAATGCAGAGGAAAGACGGTTCGTATGTGAAATACCTCTACTGATGGAAAATTAGCTAATACAGCCTCAAGCTATTGTAGATGCCTCAGTACTATCAACCCAAATTATTAAAAAATCATGAGGCTGGATTACTTTCACTTGCCGTCTTGGGCTAGGGGGGTAGGCTGTAGCAGTGTTGGTCTAAGGACATAAGCAGACAAGGTTCTTTGGGTAAATCTGATATCTTTTATTATACCAACTTGGGTTGGAGCATTTTAGGGTTAATATATTCAAAATGTTCCTTTTAAAAGGAAGCTGGAAACTTCCTCTAATAAGAGGAAAGATTTTTACATAATAACCAGATTCCAACAGCTAGAGATCTTGGGGGGGAGGAGGGGACCCAAAACTAGATGGCAACACAGATACCTTTCCTTTGTTGCTACCATTGTTATTACTAAATTTTTTTGGGAGAGGCCAGAAGGTGAGGCTACAATCAGAGTGCTTGCCTGAAGGAGACACTGGAACGAAGAGAGGCTACTATAAACAGCATTTTTTGGTGCCTAGGGGCTCCATTCAGGGATCAGAGCTACATTATTCCAGGCACTTTACAAACCCAGAATAAGCTGTCCCTTCCCAGGAGGGCTCACAGTCTAAAGCCCTAATCTTAAAACTCCTCACTGTGGGATAAGTGTCTGTGTTTGCAGGACTGGGTCCTGAGCGAGCTGAGGATAGTTCTTTAACAGGCAAGTGGAAAACGCAGCGTACAGGGAACATAAAAGGAAGTGCGATGAGCAGAGTGAAACATGGTCGAGAGAGCTTGGAGGATTTCAATTAGGAAACAGAGACAAGTACTGGACCTCCGGAGAGCTGTTACTTCTCATAAAACTTACTTGAGAGATAAAGAGAGACTACAGCAGGCCAGGCCATTACAATCTCTTTATAAGGGTAAGTCGTGCCTTATTTTGCAGGATGTTGATTCCACCTACACAAAGCAAGAGCCTAGAGTTCCTCTTAAATTCTCACACAAGAGATATGGATGCCACAATTTTACAAGCTGCAAAGCCCAAAGCACAAGATAAAGAACATCTGGCTTTGTTTTTCATGCAAGCTGTCTAGCACATTATTGATGCTAGAGCAAAAGGACAGAAATCCTTCAATGGAGACAGACATCAGCAAGGAACTCACAAGCAGGCTATTAGTCTCTAGTTATTAAGAAAAGCCATTTCAGAGGGTTACTCATTAGAATTGTTACGGACTTTTACAAGGAGAAATGTGGCCTCCCCCCATTTAAATCTATTTGCAATGTAATTTCTCTAGCTTCCTCCTCACCTTCTCTGACACAAGGAAGAACCGCACCTGAACTATCTTGCAAGCTTCTCTTCTACTAGCAGAGACAATACTTCAGTTAGATGCTACCATCCTCCCTTTGAGCTTTCATTACATCAATGGACAAATGTCTTTATCTCTTTTTTGTTACTGAAACTGTTAAACCAAAAAAGTTAAAAAGCGAATCTCTTTTCCACTCTCCACTATAGAAAGAGACACAAAAGTTTCTAGTTAAAGTGCAAAGGAATAAAGAAACCCAAGAGCTATTAAAGAGAGGCAGGAAGCATAAAGCATCTGGAAGAAAAACATTAACCTGTGCATTTTAGAGCCATGGCTATACAACACACAGGAACTTCAATTCCCTCCATGGCACTACACAATTAGAGGCAATAGCATTTCCATATTTACAAGGATTATATGGCATCTCGTACAGAATGAAACGCTAATAATATTGGCAGAAGATTGTTACTGGTAAGGATAAAGGAAACACCCTAGCAGCAAAGAATATCAAAGGGCTATCTAGATAAAGATACTGAATTTCATCTTTCAGAAGCTTACCCCATCTTTGTTACATATAAACACCATTTTTATAGCCCCAAAACACCCAGGAGAGGTGCAGCCAGGCCCAGGGTCAGTGAGGACCTAGTCAGGGAACTTCCGGAGGGACTAGATGTGTTCAAATTAGCTGGTCCTGATGATCTCCACCCCACAGCGCTTAGGGAACTGGCAGAGGTCATTGCGGGACCCCTGGCACAGCTTTACGAGCATTCATGGTGCTCTGGTGAGGTGCCAGATGACTGGAAAAGGGCCAATGTGGTCCCCATTTTCACAAAAGGGAGGAAAGAGGCCCCAGGAAACTATAGGCCTGTTAGTCTTACTTCGGTTCTGGGGAAGCTCTTTGAGAAAATTATCCAAGAGCACATCTGCAGGGGGCCAGCAGGAGAGGTGATGCTCAGGGGCAACCAGCATGGGTTCATTAGAGGCAGGTCCTGTCAGACCAACCTGGTGGCCTTCTATGACCAGGTCACAAAAGCCTTGGACGCAGGTGTCGTGGTGGATGTAGTCTTCCTGGACTTTAGGAAGGCCTTCAACACTGTCTCTCACCCCATCCTCATTAAAAAATTAGGTGTCTGTGATGTTGATGCCTACACAATCAGATGGGTCACTAACTGGCTGGACAGCTGCACCCAGAGTGGTGGTGGATGGGTCATTTTTGACCTGGAGGGATGTGGGCAGTGGGGTTCCCCAGGGCTCAGTCCTCAGGCCCGCGCTGTTCAACATCTTCATCAGTGACTTGGACGAGGGGGTAAAAAGCACCCTGTTCAAGTTCGCAGATGACACCAAGATTTGGGGCAAGGTGGGCACGCTAGAAGGGAGGAATAGGCTGCATTTGGACCTAGACAGGTTACAGGGGTGGGCGGATGAGAACAGGATGGGGTTCAACACTGACAAGTGCAAGGTGCTGCACCTGGGAAGGAAGAACCAGCAGCAGACCTACAGGCTGGGGAACTCCCTTCTCGTCAGTGCAGAGGCGGAAAAGGATCCCGGAGTCATTATTGATTCCAAGATGAACATGGGCCGCCAATGTGGGGACGCAGTCAGGAAGGCTAACCGCACTTTGCCATGCATCCACAGATGCATCACAGGCAGGTCCAAGGAGGTGATCCCCACCCCCCCTATGAGACACTGGTCAGGCCACAGTTGGAGTACCACATCCAGTTCTGGGCGCCGCACTTCAGGAGGGATGTGGACAGCAGGGAGAGGGTCCAGAGGAGGGCCACCCGTATGGTCAGGGGGCAGCAGGGCAAGCCCTACGAGGAGAGGTCTACGGGACCTGAACCTGTTCAGTCTCTACAAGAGAAGGCTGAGGGGATCTGGTGGCAGCCTATAAATTTGCCAAGGGGGACCAGCAGGCAATGGGAGAGTCCCTGTTCCCCTGAGCACTACCAAGGGTAACAAGAAACAACGGCTATAAGTTGACTGAGAGTAGATTCAGGCTAGATACCAGGAGGCGCTACTTCACTGTCAGGGCATCTAGGATCTGGAACCAACTTCCAAGGGACGTGGTGCTCACCCCTACCCTGGGGGTCTTCAAAAAGGAGGCTAGACAGCCACCTAGCTGGGGTCATTTGACCCCAGCATCCTTTCCTGCCCATGGCAGGGGGTCGGAATAGATGATCCGCTTAGGTCCCTTTTGACCCCACCTACTATGAAACATAGATATTTAATGGGAAGAAAATAACTGGGAAACAGTAACTAAAAGGAAAAAAAAGGGGGGGGGGATAAATAATAAATTAAATTAAATAAAACAGCCCGAAGCCATCAGATATGACTCACAGAGTTGGAGGGCTTTGGAGACACCATGGCCAGGGGGCAAGCACCTTGGACCACACTGCAGGGAGAAGCAGTGGCGGCAGCAGCTGGGTCCGTACTAGTCATCCTAGGGCCCAAGCTGGATCATTCGAGCCCGACGCCACAAAGTTTTGCCAATCTAAAAGATTGTGGGGGTAAAAGATTGCTTTAAGGTCCAACCCCACCTTCCTGTCTGTCCAATTACTGTCTGAGGAAGGCTCACCTCCAGCAGGGATCAGAATGGGTCCCTAAACACAAATCACTGGTTAAACAGTGAGTCATGAAGTACCCGATAGCCATCCGCAAGTGTTGAGAGACCTAGATAAACTTAGAATGGAGCAGAATTATTCATTCAGCCCTTAGCCTGTTTGCTGTGACTAGTGCTAATTAGTATCACAAGACAGGACTGAAACAACCATCAGAAAATAAATAAACTGGTTCATTTTTGCAAGAAGGACACTGCACTAGGAAGAGAGCTGTGAATTCACTCCACAAAAGCAACCCCAGAGCTTTTTTCCAATAGTAACAACTTCTGTGCACTGTCCATTACCAGAATGACACTCTTTTAAAAGGTGTGATGTTAAGCAGGTGCAAAACAAGGCCTGGACACTCTTGATTCAATTCAAACCAGGCTTCTATTGTTTTTAATTGGGAAGGAATCTACTTAAGAAAAGCATATGGATGCAGCTGGCTTTCAATGAAATTAAAAGTGCCCACGCTGTGCTTCGCACCTCTTTAACTAAATCGGGTTTTTAAGTGGTTTCAAGTTAAACCAGTTCAACTCTGAATAGAGCCAAGGTACAGTGAAGCCTTGTTCATTCAAAATGCAGTGGGCCAAAAAAATACCGACTCTGAAATAAATAGGTTTGAAATAAAGATACCAGTAGTAGTTTGCTTGCATCAGGAAGGTCCGCACGTGGGTGAACTAAGTCTATATGTACCCACAGTAATTTGGATACATGCAAATTACCATCCATACATTTATTTTGAAGCCATTTATAGTATTTCAAAGTCAGAATTTTTTGGTCCCCTGTGTTTTGAATTAACTAAGTTTTCCTGGTCCAAGGAACCAGAAAACAGATTCAAATTTCAAAACAGGCATCTTTCATATTATCCTTATCATAATGCATATAAACACCTATTCTTTCAGCTAGGGAGTGACAATAGGTTCAAGGTATCCAACACTTTGAACTATTTGATATCAAACTAACAAGGTTTTATTGCATTTGGTACTAGGGGTCTGAGCTCATCTTGAAATCAAAGACAAAGGAGGAACACACACAATTTGTTAGTCCTGTATGAGTGCAAGGTGCTTTGGTGAAAAAGAGCAGATGAACCCCTGCTCTTTTGAGTTTACAACTCAAGGACATATAGTGTGAAAATGCAACCTCTTCAAACTCTAGTCAATGCGAGCAACTCTTCCTTGTGCAAGTTCTGCTACTGAGATTACTGGGACGACAGTATTTTATTGCATACAACACACCTCCAAATAACCAGCACCTTGTTTTTAGAAGGCAGAATTTAGGAGGGAAAAAAAAAAAAGATTTTTCCAGTCATGGCCAACTGTGACAGAGCAAGTCCTCCAAGTCATTGAGTGTTCAGGAAGTGTGGCATCCCAGGAGACAGTCTGGGTGAGGCAGCAGGAGCTTCTTGGTGTAGCCACACTTCCTGGACATTTTATGTTTCCAGGAGGACTTACTCTAACATCACACAAATCAGACCCCAGACGCTTGAAAGGGCAGTAGCAAGACAGTTAGCTCTTTACTGCAAGTCATTTTTATACAAGTTTGTGTAAATAAAGTGTTTCTTCCACATCACAAGTCTCAAAAGATACTACCAGCAGCTAACTGACTGCTTCAGGCACAAGCTCCAGTGCTCAGCCATGGCAGAAAGAGGGTCAAATACAGGACTCTGCCCCTTCAGCTTGCTCAGCCAGATACAGGTGGCAAGTAATCTTGGCAGCTGCACAGCGTCTCTGGGTGTTGTTCTTCTCCAGGGAAGAAAACAGCTTCCCCACATATGACTCGCATTTTGGGGGAGGTGGGGAAAGGCCCGTGTTGTATGCGAGAAAATACAAGTATTTGGATCTCTAAGCATGACTCCTGTAAGGGCTCACAAGTTTAAGCTGCCAAAAGATGGACACCAAGAGATGGACGGAAGGAAGGATGGGAAAAGAAAAAGGCCAATCAAGGCTTGTCTATGTGAAAAAAAGTTAAACCAATAAGTTAAAAACATTAAACTGGTATACTTATACCAGTATAGCTGTCCGTGTGGACACATTCAGATATAGCATAACTGACTAGACTTTCCCATACTGAATAAATACCTCACCTATGCTAGTTTCGCATGCATCTTATTGGTAATTTGGCATTGTTTTCAAGATACTTAAATGGACAAAGTCAAGTACAGGGCAAGACTAATGGGGCAGAGATCAGCAATGGACTATTGTATGCTTTAAAAGGAATTTATAAAGAATGGGAGGTGAGGTTGCAAGAGACGGCATATAGATTGGGAGGAAGCAAGGTGATGGTTAGAGAAGGCATAGGACCCCTGCTAGAGAAAGGGGAAAACAGAGCAACCAGTTGCAGCATGCAGGCGGAACATGCATCTGAACCGATTCTTTGTAGATAAAGTGGCACCTGGAGGGCAATCTTCATGGTCCCAAGATCACCCTTACAGTGACACCAAGCATGAAGAGATACAAGGCAGCACACTCAGAACCACTGCAGAAGAGGACTATACAGGTAATAGTTATGTGCTTCAAGTTATGGCACTACTAGCCCCTCTCCCTCCTTCTTTCAATGTAAAACTGCATTTTCAGCCACTCGCCATCATAGTGGCACCTAAACTATGACCCTAAACCTTTAGTCTTTAAACCAGCAGAACTTGTGCAGAAGGATTAGGCTCTTGCATACTCAAGTACTGGATAACATTTAATACAGTGGTAAGTAGCAGACTGGGTTTTTCATGTATGGGGTGCGAGCATAAAACTTCTAAAACCTCTTTTGAAATGAGCAGTACAGTAATTTGATGGATACAAGATACAACTTTTCCACACAGAAAGTATGGAGCAGCACGTGAGAGGACACTCATAGTAAAATACTCCTTCTGGTGGTGTCTCTCATGAACGGGCAAGAGAACTACAAGAGGAGGTGGTGAGGCTCCGAAGCATCCTCCACCACAAGGAGTTCATCGATTCGATGCTGGAAGAGACATCCAGGACTATGGAGGAGGTAGTGCCAGAAGTGCAGTGCAAGAGGAGAGGATATGGACACCAGAGGGTGAAAGCTAGAGGCTTGTCACTTCTGACAGCAAGCAGAGATCTTCACCTCCACCTGCAGTGGCTTGTCTGGAGAGCAGATATGCAAGGGAGGAGCTCATTTCACTGGCGCATGAAGACAGGCCAGGCCTCAGTAAGGTGGGAAGGATCGAGACGACTGCCACCAAGAAGAAGTCATCGGTGGTTGGAGGCTTCATTCTGTGGGGGACGGAGGGAGCCATCTGCCGACCTGACCTGTTGTCTCAGGAAGTCTCCTACTTGCCCAGAGCCCAGATCCAAGATAGCACAAAGGGATACTGAGGCTCATCCAGCCCTCTGACTACTACAACATGCTGCCCATCCATGTGGGCACCAATGATATTGCCAGGGGAGACCTTGAGCATATCAAAAGTGACTATAGGGCTCTAGGTGCAAGGGTGAAGGGGTCTGGGGCTGGATGGAAAATTGGATAGAAAGGTGGACAGAAAAATGGCTGGAGCACTGGACTGAGAGAGTAGTAATCAATAGCTCAACATCTAGCATCAAGTGGAGTGCCCCAGGGGTCGGTCCTGGGGCCAGTTTCTTCAATGTCTTCATCAGCGACTGGAAGATGGCAGACTGCACACTCAGCAAGTTTGCAGATGACACCAAGTTGAGGGAGTAGTAGATACACTGGAGGGTAGGGCTAGGGTTCAGAGAGATCTAAACAAGTTGGAGGATTGGGTCAAAAGGAATCTCATGAGGTTCAACAAGGACAAGTGCAAAGTCCTGCACTTAGGACAAAAAAATCCCATGCACCGGGACAGGCTGGGGACTGACTGGTTGGGCAGCAGCTCTGCAGAAAAGGACCTGGGGGTGACAGGGGACAAGAAGCTGAACAGGAGCCAGCAGTGTGCCCTTGGTGCCAAGAAGGCTAAGAGCATCCTGGGCTGCACTGGTAGGAGTGTTACCAGTAGGTCAAGGGAAGCGATTATTCCACTGTATTCAGCACTGGTGAGGCCACATCTGGAGTCCTGTGTCCAGTTTTGGGCCTTCCACTACAGAAAGGATGTGAACAAACTGGGGAGAGTCCAACAGAGGGCAACAAAAACGGTTTAGGAGTTGGGGGACATAACTTGTAAGAAAAGACTGAGGGAACTGGGTTTATTTAATCTAGAGAAGAAGAGACAGAGGGGACTTAATAGCAGCCTCCAGCTGCCTGAAGTGGGGTTCAAAAGAGGATGGAGCTGGACTGTTCTCAGTGGGGGAAGATGACAGGACAAGGAGCAATGGGCTCAAGTTGCAGCAAGGGAAGTTGAGGTTAGAGATTAGGAAGAATTTTCTTACTAGGAGGGTAATAAAACACTGGAACAGGTTACCCAGAGAGGTGGTGGAAGCTCCATCCTTAGAGGTTTTCAAAACAAAACTACACAAAGCCTTGGCTGGGATGATGTAGTTGGGGCTGGTCCTGCTTTGAGCAGGGGCTGGACTAGATGTGACCTCCTAAGGTCCCTTCCAACACTAATTTCCTATGATTTCTGTGAATTGGTCACTGCCTCTCTCTTCCCCCACCTCCCATTTTTTTTAAATAGTCTACTTAGTAAAGTGTTTTGTCAAATAACTAACTGGAGGAAGGCAATGCTTCATTTGGAAGACAGACCACAGAAGTCCGTTGAAAGCAGAACACAGATAAGCATTAACTACGTTTGATGAAAGAACCAACAACTCTGCAAGCAACACTTTTTTAAAAATCACTTCCTCATTAAGGCGGTAGTTTTGCTCTTCTGAAAACGCAGATCAACTTTAAGGTCTCTTGTATCAGGTGCTAAGGGCTCAATTCTAAGAGATGCTGAATTTTACCGGAGCTGCCCACTCCTTGCATTCAACTCGTGAACACTACAAGTCACTTAAAACATGCAAGTCTTCAACCAACGATGCCTCATTTGTTTGACTAGTACTTGCAGATGCTAGGTAAGTTTTATAGGCCAGGAAGGATGTTCTAAATATCTTCAAGGACGAAATGTCTTGGTTTCAGAGTGAGTGAAATCTTATTTTGCCATCATGATGCTATATTCATACCTAGCAACCAAAGTAAGGAGCAGGTTGTAGTTGTGCTGCACCCTGAATTTTGGACAGTCATACTTCATTGACAACTTGGACCAGGCCAGAAGCAAGCTATACAAGTCCCATTACCTTTCTCCATCCATCCTAGCTGATGGTTTCTTGCTAAGCACTAGAAAACCAAGCACCAGCCCCTTAAACTAGCCAATAAGAAACGCTGAAAAGAGGACCCTCTCTCTTAGGGCACATCTACACCAGTTGGTGAAGCACATGTTGCCCACCTGCACCAGCTCCTGAAAATGAGGCAACAGAAACACCTTATAGTAAAATGAAAAAATTGGAGGATTGGACCAAAAGGAATCTCATGAGGTTCAACAGAGACAAGTGCAAAGTCCTGCATTTAGGACAGAACAACCTCATGCACTGGTACAGGCTGGAGGCTGACTGGCTGGGCAGCAGCTCTGCAGAAATGGACCTGGGGGTGACAGGGGACAAGAAGCTGAATAGGAGCCAGCAGTGTGCCCTTGTTGCCAAGAAGGCCAACAGCATCCTGGGCTGCACTGATAGGAATGTTGCCAGTAGGTCCAGGAAAGTGATTATTCCCCTCTATTCAGCACTGGGGAGGCCACATCTGGAGTCCAGGTTTGGGCCCTCCACTACAGAAAGGTTGTGAACAAGTTGGAGAGAGTCCAGTGGAGGGCAACGAAGGTGGTTCAGGGGCTGCAGAGCATGACTTGTGGGGAGAGGCTGAGGGAACTGGGCTGATTTAGTCTGGAGAGGAGAAGACTGAGGGGGATTGAATAGCAGCCTTCAACTCCCTGCAGTGGGGTACAAAGAAGATGGAGCTGGACTGTTCTCAGTGGGGGCAGATGACAGGACAAGGAGAACAAGAACAAAGAGCAATGGGTTCAAGTTGCAGCAGGGGAAGTTTAAGTTGGATACTGTATTAGGAAAAATTCTCTCACTAGCAAGGCAGTAAAACACTGGAAAAGGTTATCCAGAGAGGTGGTGGAGTCTCCATCCTTGGAGGTTTTTAAGACCTGGCTAGGCAAAGCCTTGGCTGGGATGATGTAGTTGGGGCTGGTCCTGCTTGGAGCAGGGGGTTGGACGAGATGCGACCTCCTGAGGTCCCTTCCAGCCCTCATTGTCTATGAATCTATGACTGCCTCCGACAGCTGCTCTCAGATTCTGGTCCCAGGCAAACTTACTGGTGCACAGTCATAGCTGCCCTGAGCTCGCTACATCACCTCATTTCCATGGGATTTGGTTTCAACCTTGGGTTGAAAGGAGACAGCTCCTTACTCTCAGTCCTTGACCCTCTCTAGGAGTTAAACGCCCACACCACCTCTTTCAATATTATGCAGGGTTCATTCCTTTCTTTAAAAGGATGGCCAGAGAACATAAAGTGGTATTGGCCTCCCTGTTTTATTTAATACACCATCAGGATCAGCAGTTTCTAAATCTATGCCCAGTTCTCCCACAATTCCCTCTTCTACTAGAGGGCACTGAAACCCAAATCTCCTTCCCAGGACAATGCCCTGCCATGTAGCATTAAAAGGTGGGGGTGGGGGAGAAGGAAGACACGGACGGATGACTAGTCTTGGATTTGAGTAAATGATGCATTTGTTGTATTTTTCCAGATATAGAATCTAATTATTGGAGGATCATCTTAAATTGGTCTCCCCACTGCTGCAGCAAGGAAAGCAGGACCAGGCAGGCTGTCCCCTATTCCAGCATCTATCCCTTTGACACCTTCCCCCCCATTTCTCTCTCCCTGCTGCCATTAACCCTGTGGTGGCTCTGGCTCAGCAGCGGCAGTAGCCCTGACCCCAGCTCACACAATCCCTGACCTATGCTACTGACTAGATTTGTGCAGTCAACTAATCCTGGATTCACACCGTGTCCCATACCCTCCACCAGACCCATGCCACCACCCCAATCAATCCCTGACCTGTGCTGCCACCCGATTCCCAATCCACACCACTGGCCCTGGCCCAGAACTGGACCCATTGCAGCCGCTGCCAGGAATTAGCAGTTGTGGCATCAGCAGCAGATGGAGCCACCTGCCCCAGGCCAGCACTCAAATCCAAGATAAGCCTCCTTGCCCCTTCCCTGACACATCGGATGGGGGCAGAGGGCAGGGTGAGGGGACTCTGCCCTGTATTCAAATAAATATAATATATAGCATGAGCTTTGCTGAGCCTCAGCTTTCTTCATCAGGGGCTTCATAGCAAACAGTGGACTGGCTCATACTGAATTCAGCAACTGACTGCAAACTGTGGGTTGTGAACCAGATTGGTAGGAATGATCTGTGTTCTGTTGTATGAAGGATTTCGAGACATCACAGCCTTCAAAATGTTAGCACTATATCTCATCCTTTAGAAGGGGGGCATGGGGAAGGGAAAAAGAAAGAAGAGCTTTCCAGCTCTTCCAACTCCCAATTGATTTCTCAGTTTTGATGTAGTCATTGATCTGAACAAGTTGAATAAAAAGAAATGAGGACAATGTCCTCTTCATACTAGAAAAGAAAATTTCTGTCAAAAAAGTAACTTTCACCATTTCAGCAGTTTATCTTTCTTTACAGTTCTGTCAGCAAATATGCATGGCTTTTAAAAAATTAGGATAAAACTAAGGCCTTAACATAGGATGTAAATTTCAAATTAAAATCTAAATGCATTTAAAATCCAATTGATATAAAACCCATTTTAATAAAAAAATAAAGAATGTTATATATCCCAAATTCTGCTACATATTAACATAGGGGTAGTCCTTGGAATGGCAAGAAGATGGAAGTGTATCAGCGTAGCTTTTATTAGTTAGCTCAGCCAAACCATTATTTTTATTCTCTGTTAAAGATCCATGTGCATTGGCTTGCTATACATACATTTTCTGCAGACTAGATAGAGCCCATAGGCTTCTGGCACATTGCTCACGTGGCCCCTGGATATCACACAAAGCTCTTCTTGGAGTACAGCTTTAGTCTGTCTTTGTTTGCAAAGATAAATCCAATCTAAAGAGACTGTCTTGATAACAGTAAATTCCTGGGGGCAGGGACTATCTCTTGGTACATATCTGTTAAGTGCCTAGTACAATGGGACCTAGATTACAATTGGAGCCTATAGGCACGACAGGAATATATACAGTGTTTAGTACCTGCATCTGCAACTTGTCTCCTCACCGTGTATTTTGGGTACAAGTGAATACCAGGACCCAAATGAACTCACTCTGGTGCACTACTAATTTTTTTCTGCCCCAAGATCATGGTACTTAAGTTGTACATTCGATAAGCAACGGCCCTTTTAATAAAGGGCATCTTTTCTTAGTACCGCAGTACCACAGGAAAGCGCCATATTTAATGTAATCAAGGTCTACATTGCAGCCATATGGAAACAATTTCAGTCAATAAGCAACTCCTGTAAAAAGACAGTAGAGTAGCAGAAAATTAGATACTGATTTAGCTGGATGCAGAAAAGCTGCCGACTAACCCGAGGCCTTTGTTATACAAGTATTTGTATCTAGTGAAGCAGCATGCATTAGTCCTCCCCGGCTCCATGCCCCCGATTCTAGCAGTGCACCTTCTTCCGTACTGCCCTTTCCCAAGCTCCACACTGCCTCCTTAAACCCGCCAACTCTAATCCCTTTTTAGCTTCACCTCTCCTTTCAGAACCCCCTTTTACAGATTGTTTCTGCCTTGATGAGAGGTGGGAGGGAAGTAGATAAAACTACTGACCTATGCACTGCATTTAACAGACATACAGAATTGGGGGCTTTGAGCAGGATCCCTGTGGTAAATCATATTTGGCAAATCATTTCAAATCTCTAACACCAACAGCAGTACCTTTCCAACAAATGTACCACAGCCAATTCCAAGATTAGATTCAGGCTCTCATACAACTCGCACCACTGAAGTTTCGCTAGGGGATAACAGGCTAAAACCACCAGCATTTCATTTGAGTGGATTCCTTCACTAGCCCAGATGTAGGATCTCCAATGGAAGCAGACATGTTCTGGTGACAGCTATGACTGGAAAGGATTCAGGACCTATTAGTTTGGGGTGGGAGGAGGAAGAGTCATGGCAAATATACAATCAAAACGAGACATCCTAGAATGAACATAAAAGTTGTATTACAGTGAATAAAACAAGTGTACTTGACTGTGACCAAAGAGTGACACCAATATTTATCACAATTATGTCCATAAAGTGAACTGAAGAATAATTCATGATTCTCCTCCAAAGCAGATACCTGTAAGGACTCATGAGCTTGGTCTCCAAGTCCTTGATGTTTTGCAAGCTGGCTGAAGACAGAAAAAAAAGAGACCAAAAGCTTTCTTTTTCTATGCATGCAGAACTTAAGGCAGAATTGCTCTTAGGCACTCCTTTAAAGAGAACTAAATACATGACTCAAGACATGAGCGGCTAGAAGCATAAATGGGATTTTTTTTTTTTTTTTTTTTTGCAGGTTTAGTGTGAACTGCTCTGTATTTTGAAAGAGACTGAAAACTTTCCCAAACCATTGCTTCCTGAGGAGGATGTTAAGCAACATCTATAAAAAAGGGAAACATTTTTAAAAATAGGAGTGGAAGCATACAAGAGTCGTGAAAGAGTTGGCCGAGGAGATCACTAGCCTGCTAAAGCTTGTTTTTACATCAAACCTGTACTTCCACAAAATGAGATTACTTATGTTGTGCCAATACTTGGAATCAACAAGAGGGATGCCATGTATAATCTAACATCAATCCTGTACAAAACAAGGAAAAGCTAGATCTAGCATGGGATTCAATTAATAAAGATTTTAAGGACTGGAATAATTGAACAAAATCATAAGGATTATATCAGTGACTCGATGTCTAGTTGGGAATAGATGTCATGTGAGGTTCCCAAGGGGTCTGTCCAGGGTCTGGTATTGTTTGCCCTCATTAATGATTTGAGAATGGGATTGAGTGTACCTTTAGCAAATTTGTGGAGGACACCAAATTGGGTGGAGGTGCAGAGACAATCCATAATAATCTGGATCAACTGCAGCAGTGGTCTGCAATCAATCAGATGAGATTCAACAAAGACAGGTGCAAAGTCCAGCCCTTGGGACAGAATAATTTCATGAACAAATACAGACTGGGAAATGAGTGGTTAGGCTACAGTAGGGCTGAGAGAGGGGGCCGAGAGAGCGGGGATAAATCAACCCGCTCTCTGCTTTGAGGCTCACGTGCAGTTGCTGGCATGGAGCTGATACCGGGGCTGCGGAGCCCGGTACAGCTGTTTGCAGCCTCCCTGCTGCAGCTGCCCCAGAGCCCAGGCTGGCAGCAGCACAGGGCTGTTCCCCACGTTCGGTAGCAGTAGCACGGGGGGGGGCAGGCAGCAGCCCCCCTCCCATCACCGCAGCCTACCCCGAGCGCCAGGAAGAGCCCGGTGTCACTGCCAGCCCTCCCGCCCACAGTGAACTGGGCCCTGGGCAGGCCGGGTCATGAGGCCAGTCCCCACAGTGCAGAAGGGAGCGGGGCAGCGACATGCCCCTCCCACACCCTGGGGGTCTCAGTCTGCCCACCCCCTGCAAAGCCCAGGCAGGATATAAAAGAAAGAAAAAACTTCCCTGCCTGTCAGTGGGGAGTGAATGGGTATCTGTGTGCCCGCCCGCCCTCCCCTTCCTGCAGCAGCCTTTGGCCAGCTTGGGGGTAGGGGTGAGCGGCCGGACGTGAACCCAGCAGCGGGAGTGGTGGCGCCCCCTTGCTGTAGGGATTTTCTACGCCTGCGTACCCCCTAACTGTGTCTCACATACCCCCAGGGGTATGCATACCACAGGTTGAGAAACTATGAACTAGATGACCTCATGGGGTCCCTTCCAGCCCGACTTTCTTATGATCCTATGTTACTGTGAAAGACATGTCATCAAACTAACCTAATTCTTTTTCTTAGAGAAGATTACAAATTTGGTTTATAAACTAGAGAGATGCATAAATGTAACATAGTTGGGATTTTGTAAGGAGTTTGACTTCCCTAAAAATTAGCATTCTACACTATCATTAAAAGTACATGTAAAAAGGATTAAGAACTGAACTACTAACAGAACACAAAAAGTAATAATCTATTGGGAATCACTATAAAAAGTATGCGTTTCTACTGAGGTTTCACAAGAAGCAGTGAAAGGCCTAATGCTTTTCAAAATTTACATCAGTTACCTGGAAACAGATATAAAATTACTCATAACAAAATCAACACATGATACAAGGATCAGAGGAGACGTAAATGGTAATGAGAAGTGAACAGTCAGCTTGGTAAATTGGGCTAGTGAACAAGCGTGCTTTAAATCCAACCAAACAAAAAGCTGTCTGCCTGTGAACAGGGAATACAGGCCATATCTACAAAACAGGACCATACCCTAGAAAACACTGAGTCAGAATGGATCTGGATGTCAGTGCAGATAAACTAACTGAATAGAAGCTCCTGCTGCAATGCTGCAAAAAGCAAGAGTTAGTGCAATTCTTGGATGTGTAAACAGGGAAAAAGTGAGCAGGGCGGGGTATTGTACCTCTGCATACAGCAGTGGTAAGACAGGTACTGAAAAAGCACATCCAGCTCTGATGCTCACACTGCTGAAAGAAGGAGGGATGCAAAAGGGAACCATAAAAATGCCTTACAGCGAATCTTGCAGCAAGGACACAAAAAGCAACTTACCACAAGGTAAAAGAGGGTGGGGATATGCAACTCATCAGCTGCCTTCTGCTAATGGCCTGGATGCATGCCTTTACAGCAGAAGTGGGCAAAATGCAGCCCACAGGCCGGATGCAGCCCACCACGCCATTCTATCCAGCCCACGGGGCCCCTAAAAAATTAGGAAATTAATATTTATCTGCCCCTGGCTGCCTGTCTTGTGGCCCTCAATGGCTTGCCATAACTCAGTAAGCAGCCCTCCGCCTGAAGTAATTGCCCAGCCCTGCTTTACAGTGTGGTAAGTGAGCACTAACCCACTGTAGCTTGCTCCTCAGATGGGAGGGGAAAAGCATGCATGTGGTAGGTTACCACAAAGCAGTCAACAGGCTGCAATCCTAACTTTCATTTATCCTGAATTAACTTGTTTGGGTCCCGCAGCTCTTGGTGCTGAATCTGTTTGGCTCAGCTAAGAAGATTGAAAGGGCTCCTTAATCTAACCGGAGACATTTGACAAGTAGGTAGGCTGACCATAAGGACATCTGGGACAACCGGGAAAGTGTCCTGGAAAAATCATGGAGCAGATCCTAAAGGAATCCATTTCTGAGCACTTGGAGGAGAAGAAGGTAATTAGGAAAAGTCAGCATAGATTCACGAGGGACAAGTCATGCCGGACCAACCTGATTGCCTTCTATGACAAGGTGAGTGGCTCTGTGGCTGCGGGGAAAGCACCGGACATGATATATCTTGACTTTAGCAAAGCTTTTGATAGTCTCCCACAACTTTCTCGCAGGCAAACCAAGGAAGCATGGATGAATGGACTGTAAGTGTGATAGAAAACTGGCTGGAACATTGGGCTAAGAGAGCAGCAATCAATGGCTCGATGTTTAGTTGGCAGCTGGTACCAAGTGGAGTGCACCAGGGGTCAGTCCTGGGGCCAGTTTGGTCCAATGTCTTTATCACCGACCTGGAAGATGGCACAGCATGCACCCTCAGCAAATCTGCAGATGACACCAAGCTGGCGGGGGGAGTAGTGGATATGTTGGAGGGTAGGGCTAGGGTTCAGAGAGACTTCAACAAATTGGAAGGTTGGGCCAAAAGGAATCTCATGAGGTTCAACAAGGACAAGTGCAAAGTCCTGCACTTAGGACAGAAAAATCACATGCACTGGAACAGGCTGGGGACTGACTGGTTGGGCAGCAGCTCTGCAGAAAAGGACCTGGGGGGGTGACAGTGTGCAAGGAGCCGAATATGAGCCAGCAGTGTGCCCTTGTTGCCAAGAAGGCTAACAGCATCCTGGGCTGCACTAGTCCAGGGAAGTGATTATTCCCCTGTATTCAGCACTGCGGAGGCCACATCTGGAGTCCTGTGTCCAGTTTTGGGACCCCCACTACAGAAAGGATGTAGACAAATTGGGGAGGGTCCAGCAGAGTGTGACAATAATGGTGAGGAGGCTGTGGGACATGACTTGTGAGGAAAGACTGGGAGAACTGGACTTATTTAGTTTAGAAAAGAGGAGACTGAGAAGATACTTAATAGTAAGTTTCAACTACCTGAAAGGGGTTGCAAAGAGGATGGGGCTGGACCATTTTCAGTCATGACAGGACAAGGAGCAATGAGCTCAAGTTGCAGCAAGGGACTTTTAGATTAGATATTAGGAAGAATTTTCTCACTAGGAGGGTAGTAAAACACTGGAACAGGCTACCCAGAGAGATGGCAGAAGCTACAGCCTGGGGTGGGGGGGGTGGGGGGTTTAAAAACCCAGCTGGATAAAGTTTTGGCTGGGATGATGCAGTTGGGGCTGGTCCTGCTTTGAGCAGAAGGCTGGACTAGATGTGACCTCCTGAGGTCCCTTCCAACCCTCACTTTCTATGAGTCTATGCCCCCCGACACCACCATGCTCTCACAAGTCGGTGGGAGCAGAGCAGCATGCCAGGCAGGCAGCAGTGCCTGCCTGCCCACCTGCAAAGTACTCCATGCTGCCAGATTCCAAGCCAGACTGCACCCTGTGCCCCTGCATTTCCAGGACACCCATTATAATTCTCAACAGCCAGCCAGGACTGTCCCCCGAAATCCTGGACTGTCCCAGATAAACTGGGATATGTGATCATCCTACCCAGGGGGAAATAGGGTATTCTCTCTCAATTTCTTCATATCAAGGCTGATGCCTTTCTGAAAGAGATTCTTTTAAACTAAATGCCAATTATTTGGTGTCCATGTCTACAGAGAAGTGAAATTTCAGGACCTCTGATGTACAAAAGGTCAGCACAGATCTAGTATTTCCTTCTGATCCTAAATCTTAAACAATCTATATCATATGGTAACTATCACCCAGTTTTACAGATGCA
>NW_005842368.1:1394337-1402212 GCF_000455745.1 Alligator sinensis | reverse complement strand
CCTGTTGCTCAGTCTGGTGTTCAGATCACTAAACCAGACTGCATCCATCATGCTGATAGAATCCCAATGCTAAGAGCATCCAATACACTTCGTAACCACTCATTGCAAATTCTAGGTACAGCACAGAACCATGAAGCAGAAGAGTTAAAGATTGCTGCTTGTTTGAGAAATCGGATGATGAGCTGGATTCTCCCTCCCATCTGTCATACAAAAATATATTTTTTTAAATCAAATTAGTATAAAAACTAGTGACTCAAGCTACATAAATAAGGCTATGTTATTCATCTCAGTAGCCTCTATATTTCAGTTGTTTATTATAATGAGATTAGCATGCAGTCATATTGCACTGTCCAGCCACAGTCTCGAAGAGCCTACTAAACATGAAGCCTCACAACATCCCTGTGAAGAACTACCTTCACATTACTATCCATTTCCCCAGGTATGTGTCTACACTGCAATGACAGGACTACCCAAAACAAATCCCACCCATTGCTCCCTGCTCATGAATGCCTAACCGAGACACACATTGATGAGGTGTGACCCCAGCAGTCGCTCTTACAGCCCGTCTCCAGTGCACTACGGATCAGCTGCTGCAAACAGCTTCAGAGCAACTTCACTGGTTCAAGACCCAAGCAAACCCAGAAGGTGCAAAGCATCCCTGCCAAGATGCACTGCCACCACAGTGCAGACATGCCCAGAGAGGCTAGGTGACTTGCCAAGGTGACAGGAAAAAAACTGTGGCACAACCTGGAAAAACAATAGTCAAGTCGCACAATGGCTAAGGCACACCTTCTTCCTCGACATTTCAATACGGCTTACATGCGAGTGCTACCACATGCTGTGAACACCACTGCCCAGCTATGAAACTCTGCCAATAAAACCATAAAGAGCTGCCAGCAAAAGTGGAAGCTGCGATCAGAGATGCTACATCGGGGAGAGAACATCCAGGATAAAAAAAATGGAATAAATATTCCTAGCAGGAGTAGCACTGGCAGTTTAAGAATGAACTAAGTGCTTTCTGTTTGGATTAGTATTACCGAACCACTGGCAACACAAGGAGCAGATTCTGTGCCAACTTGAGCACTCAAAAGTGGGCAGGTCAAAACGCAGAAAGTGGCCATATGCTCCACTTCTTCATTTCCAGAACTGTGGGCTCTTCAAAGCAATGAAATTAGCTGTTCAGGAAGACCATTTTTAAAGACCAAAACAGAACTTGTTGCTATTATGTCATGAGTAGCAGTTATCCTATTTGAGTACAGAAAAAAATTCACTGAAGTTATGTTTTGGGATTTTTTTAATAAAATCAACACAAGGCAGCGTTGGTGTTGAATGCCATCCTAAATTAATCAAACTCAGGGCAGGGCAAGTGAGATTCAGCCACAGGATATTTATGGCAAAGCACAATCAATTTGTCTCATGTATTTGCAGCAGTTTGTCAAATACTCCATGTATTTCCTTTACCGCTTATAGGTTTCAATGCCTCCTTTGCCTTCACTGCAGTGAATGGACTTCATATGAAGTGTTATGTCTGTTTAGACATTTACAAGAGAAGAATGCTTTTCCTCATCACCTTCATGCTCCAGGGAATTTTCCTATTTCTATAATAAAAACCAAGGAAAGTATCATCTACTGGTTGCAGCCTTTGGAGAGGACAATGGATTAGGATATCCTTGAATAGGTCTGAAAACAGTACTCCATCCCCAAAAAGACTAACCAGCTGGAAAAATTCACCAACAGGGTGTAGCACAGTGCTAGGTGTGCTGTCAACCACACAAAGAACTAAGTTAGTAAAATGTAGCCGAATAACATTTGATGAAGGGATAAGCCTATTAAAACTATGTTAGAGTCTAATAATCACAACAAACCCAACAGTACCTAAAAAAAATTAAATTATACATCTGAAAATCCTGCAAGAGAAACGGTTAAGTAACCCCCTTCTATCTACTCTTGCCACATGGAAAAAAGATGAGGCAGTTCACACTGTCAAAAGCAGTGCACTACTGCAACTCTGTTTTAAAGGGAAGTGCCTCTGAACTTCACATTCACTGTGAAACTTAGATTAAGAACTGAGGAGTGGGAGAAAAGATCATGACAAAAGTTTCCAAGAAAAATAACCAATCACAGGTTGGGCTTCAATTCTGAAGATGAACAATTGTTCAAGCTTAGCATGTCCGCTAAAAATAATTAAATGAGATGCTGAAATGAACCATCTGGCAACATATAAGTGTATGCTTGCACACTCTTAGAATAGATCTGGAGCCCAACAAGTAAAACTCCTACTGAAATCAGGAGAAGGAAGGATACAGAGGAACAAAGAATTGGGCCCTTAACAGTCATATAGAAGGTTATGTGTATGGTTGCTTCAGTATGGGAGGAAAGAGAACTGTGATGGCTTGAAAAGAATTAAGGGGGATTAAGGACAATGATAGCGAATAAGCTACAAGTCTCTCAAAGCTGGGAAGCCCTCACCCCTGCAGAAGATCGACCTGAAATTCCTTAAGCTGGTAAAAAATAAAAAGCAGCACCGGCAAGCATGAGATTGGGAGCAAAGAGACTCCTATTTTCAACTGCTAGTGCCACAATGTATATGACCTTGGGCAAGTTACTTAGCCTCTGAGCCTCAGTTTCTCTATCTGGAAAATACTGACACACCCCAGTAAAGTGCTTTAAGATCTATAAATGAAAGTGCAAAGTATTACTTTATTGCGGAGCTGTTAATAAGGACAGCATCGCAGCTATAATGAATCATCTGAAGTTTTAAAGCCACGCTATATCAATGCTTCAAATAAGTTATGGCCATAAATCGATCATTTCTGATTAGGTTAGACTTTATGATGCAATAATTGTGATAGCAGCAGTTTCATAGCTGTGAAATGAGCACTTTGCTCAGCAGCACAGTTCATACACGCAGCATAATACGGGAAACGGGTCGACTCTCGACTGAGACCGGCATTTCAAATAGCACCGAGCAGCAGCATTTCAGTACAATCCCGGTCTGAAGGGTAGACTCATTGCATAGCCTTTAACAACTGGTTTTGGATACAAACTAACCCTGTGTAAATACCTTGACTGAAAAAACCAAACACCGCTAAACTCAAAAGAGAACAGATTTCCAACCTAGTATCTCACTGGCAACATTTTTAGCAGGCACAACATAAAAATAAATGTGTCTTTCACAGTTACAAGATGAAATTTTCAGTTGGCCAGCTACTAGAGAACCGATTTTCCACTCTTTTTGTGGTAGACCACATGACTGCCTCAATCCGAGAATATTTTCTTTGCTAACCTGCAAATGAAGACCGTGCCATGACACTGTTCACAACCATCCCACCCCAACCCCCCACCACCACCACCGCTCGCACAAGTTTATCGATGTTTAATAATAAAACTCCTTGCTTGATTTCAACAAAATTTCACTTGTTAGATGCTGTTTCAGGAGAGTTTCACATCAGAGAAGTTCTGTGTGGATGAAGCTCTCCAACCCAATATTTTCAAGACTCATTTGAAAAACAAAAGTAATCTTAGGATTCAGAGGTTTGAAACTTTAAGAAAGAAAAACACCTATGCTGGCATTATTTTTAAAATCTGGCAGCCGGCCACTTAAACCCAAGAGAAAGCACAACCTTGTGATCAGAGCATTGGATTGAGACTCTGGCACCAGGGTTCAATTCCCAGCTCCGCCACAAACTCCATGCCTCACAGTGGACAAGCTGCTCTTTGTGCCTCAGTCTGCAGTCTGTAAAATGGGAAAAATGCATTTTTTTTTTTAAAGGTTCTTTCATGTTTACTCAAACCTCCAAACTGCTAACACTTTACCTGCAGTAACTTCAAGCACATGAGGAATCCCATTGATTTCACTAAGACCACTTGCATTTCTCAAAGTTAAACATGTATATCAGCATTTGCAGAATCAAAAAGAAATGCAAAAACTCTAGACCTCTTGGTTCAGAGATGATACCACATATTAAACCAACTAAAAAATTGCAAAAAAAATATATATCTTTTTTCTGCAAGCTTTTGGGCACACATGCCCTTCCTCAGGCTCAGGGAAAATTAAAGGTGGTAAAAAGTCCCCACTGGTAGAAAATAAACTTTCTTTGCAGAATCAAGGCCTTTTACTATCATTTTCAGGTCTCTAACTAGGTACATAACACAGTGCCTAGTCTTGATATCTCCTGGGTTACTGCACTCGTTTATACAGGGGCAATGAATTACAGTTTCCAGCTCTTGACTGAATACTCCATTACCAAATCAACTTAAGAGGCATATAGTTTAAGTGACCCTCTCCCCCCAAAAAATCAACCAAAAATCTTGTCAGTAATATGACACTTATGTGAACACACAAGGTAATACCATCAGGACATGTATAAACTAAAGGCCCAATCCCACAAGGAGTTGTAGGTGGTTACCAGAGCCAGCGTGAAGCTGCATTAAAATCAATGTAAAGTGACATTGACTGCACTGACTATAAAAGCATCCCAGCTGGGAGCAGCCCAGACAACAAACAAACTGCATTAAGTTATCTGTAAGACAGGTAAAGTTATCTGTTCTGCTGCAATAAGATTTTTAGGCTGACAGCATTTTTTAACCTGATTGACTCCAAATCCTGAAGTTCCCTGAAGGTGAAGAACATGCCCATAAGCTGCTCTGATCCTGCATTCAAAACCCTATGAGCGCTGCACAGAAAGGACTACACTCGGGGATCTCTCATGCAATTAGTAGCTGTTAGCATAAAAGGCGATCTTCAAAAATCCCTGTTTATGGAAGGGAGGCATCAGCATGCTTTAAGTTAAACTGTTTCTTGCATCTCTTAGAATAATATTCATTCCCCCAGCTCCCACCACACACACTTATCTAGAGTCTTCCCTGCTCCCCAGAACTGCACACTGAAGGTCCAGACTGCATAAGGCACACACTGGCTAAAGTGTTAGCAGAACGAGTGCATTTCACTACAGAAACTTGAATTTCTTTAGTCCCAGGGTTTCCTTAGCTTCTGAAACAAAGGCAGAGAACAATTCAAACTCCTCCCTGAACTTACGCATATGCCACTTCATTATCATGACAAAATGAGTGCATCAGGAAACACTTGGGATTTCATTTTCCAAGCACTGCTCAGACATTTGCTGGCCCCACCTCTCTGAAGGAAAGCAGAAGAAATCCTTGCATGACAGACATGGAAACAGGCATAGGGTAAACTTCTCCGAGCAGGAAGGGTCCATGTCCACTCTGCAGAGCATCTAGCACAACGGGAGCTCATTACCAGGTGGCCATGTAGGCACAAACTATTATAGTTGTGCTTGTACAACGGAATATGCTTTCAAGACTGAAGCAACTTGCCAAAATTAGTGGGAGAAAGAGGAATGTCTCAGCTACCTAGGATTTTCTGAGAATTTCCCACCAATTCTCTGGCAACATTGCAGTTTCATGCCCAGGAAGAATGCCTGGCAGCCCGCATGCTACAATGTTGTCTAGACCTGCTCTGAACAGAGGTAGATGACACAGGATTAAAAATGCTGATGGCTGACTGCTAGCAACAGTGCTAACAGAATGGGAGGAAGATTAAGAGAACAGGCACAGCGGAGTTAAACACCACGTCCTTGTTCCTGATCCCACGCTCAGCCCGCTAGACAATTCTGTCTGTACAGAAAGTTGTGCCTGTCACAGGGTTAAAGACGAAGAACCTGTGTGTCAGAAGGGGACACGGCATCCCCAGATGCAAGCATTTCACTTTAGTTTGAGCAGAATCGTCCCACCTCAGAGAACCCAGAGCTCTGAGGACACAGAGACAGCAGATAATTTTCACAACCAGAAATATAAATCTGCCTGAAGCTAAAAAAGTTCAAAATATCAGTACATGTAATGTACTGCTCCCCACCCCACACACCTTCTGCCCTCTCCCCACCCCACACACCTTCTCCCTCCCTACCTTCTCCTTAAGGATTTGGAGCTGAAAGAGCAGAAGGAGAGTCAAGACGCACACAAATAAACAAAGTTTACGGTCTGCTGTTGCAGGACCATGCCCCAGCATGATCTTACAGCAACTGAAGAAAAGTCTTCAGAGTTATATATCCACATACACCCACTCCCCTCTCACCAGCATCCCTGTGAGCCTGGCCTAATGTTAGATAAATAAAGAGAAAGGCAGTTCCTACTAATGAGGCAGGGTACGGCAAGGCCAAAGAAAATGCAATCTCCTCAGGGGAAAAACAAAACACAACAAAACAAAACAAAAAAAAACTGCACTGGGCTCCTCCTCTCCCATCCATGGAGGAAATCAGATGCCAGCTGCACCATCCGAGGAAGGAAGCAGAGAGGGGCTCTTGCACCTGATGAGCCCTGCAGAAATGAGTTAGCCATATCACGGGACCCAGACAGCCACTCAAGGATTTTGCAAGCCCAGAAGTTGTCTGCCTAGCACAAACCGTTTATATGACACAATTTTATTTTCTGGGGTGTCAAGCCATGCAAATGTCATCCCTTTCACTGGTTCCTTCTCCACTATCCCCTCTGGCCTCTGGGGCACTCGGCCAGTGCCCATCAGACTCGCTGTTCTCACATCACGACTCTGCCCATCAGTTTAACACTTCCTTCCCCAGGTTAAAACCCACAGCTTTCAGTTGGTATAGATTTTGCACTTCCCTCGATGCCACAAAAAACTCCAGAAGCAACCAAAATATACCCGACTTCACCGACTTGGAAATATCACCCCCGCACAAGCAAGCTTCCCCCCGCCAAAAAAAGGCATCCTCCCCCTCCCCCATGTGAAGGGGGTTGGGGAAAGCATCACCCACCGCCAAAGGGCCAGGAGCCAGAGAGAAACTGAGCTGCTGCAGAAACTGTTTCCAAAGAAATGCCCTGCGGATGGATTCAGCGACACTTCTAACTGCCACTTCCCACCAATAAACCCACCGGCCAACACAGAGGGGGCAAAAAGCTCTGCCGGGCTCCTGCGTTTCGCAGTTCCTGAAGGAAGACGCGACTCCCAGCTGGTATTATTCTAACTCCGCGGCAAAGCCAAAAAAGCATAGGGCCAGGATAAAAAAAGAAAAGAAAAAAAAAAAAAAAAAAAGAGCAGCCATGCGGCATTTTCCTCCCTCCCACAGCCCCCAGCAGCAGCAGCCACTCTTCTCTAGGGCAGTTTCAGGGCCACACACATCCCAGATGTGCAGGGAGAAGAGATTTCCCGAGCCCCAGCCTCTCCCTAAAATACCAAGTCATGAGGATATGAAGGCAAACATCCCCCCCGCCCAGCATCTCCTCATGCTCCACATGTGGGGAAGGGATTTCTCCTTCTCCCAGCCCCAGTCTCCCCCTGAAAAACAGTCATGAGGGTACGAAGGCAGACGCTGCCCCCCTCACCCCTCTCCAACCTGGACATACAGAAGGAGAGAGTTTCACCCTCTTCCCAGCCCCAACCTCCCCCTGAAATACGAGGGGACGCTGCCCCCCAGCTTCTCCTCACGCCCAGCATCCCGGACATGCACCAGCCTTGCCCTACACCCCACGTCCCGGGCACATGAAGTGATTTCACCCCCCGCCACCTCTCCTCACACCCCAAGTCCCGGACACAGGAAGGGATTTCACCCCTCCAGACTCTCCTCACATCCAGCATCCCGGACACGCACCAGGAAGGGATTTCACCACCACCCCCAGCCTCTCCTCACACCCCATGTTCCAGACCCACGAAGGGACTTAACCCCCCCCAAAGTCCCAAACCCATGAAGGGATTTAAACGCCCCCTCCTCCCAAACCCATGAAGGGATAACACCCCACCCCCCAGTCCCAAACCCATGAAGGGATTTAACGCGCCCCCCCCAATTCCCAGACCCATGAAGGGATTTAACCCCTGCCCCCCCCAGTCCCAAACCCATGAAG
>NW_005842368.1:1392973-1394008 GCF_000455745.1 Alligator sinensis | reverse complement strand
GGCTTTGTAGTCCGCGGCCCCCCGGGGCGGGGGGCGGCGGGTGACCCGCGGACTGCACCTCCCGGCGTGCCCCGCGGCCCGCCAATCAGGGAGCGCGGCCGGCCGACTACAGCTCCCAGCATGCCTCCCGGGCATGACCTCATCCGCCGGCTGAGGAGGCGGGGAGGGACTACAGGTCCCAGCGTGCCCCGCGCGCCGGGAGGGGGAAGAGGCAGGGCAGGAAGGGGCAGGGGGGAAGAGGCCGGCAGCATGAAGCTGGTGAGTGGAGCGGTGCAGGCCGGGGGGATCTCCTGTCCTTTCCTCCTCCTGTGTCCTGGGGAGCCTCGGCCTTGGCCCCTGCTCCCCATCCCCACCTTGCTGGAGGGCCCCGTCCTGCACATGGGGAAACTGAGGCACAGGAGGGGCCTAAGCTGGGGGTTCATGCCTGTGTTAAGGCCCCAGCCAGGCTTGTGTGCACCGGTGGGGCGGGGGAGGAGCGTGACCGTTTTGGGGGAGGGGTATATGGGGGCTGGGGTGGCATTGGGGTGGTTTAGGGGGGATGGTGGAGGGGTATCTTGAGGCTGGGGTGCAACTGAGGTAGTTTTGGGGGGTGGTGGTGGGACAGCTCAGGGTTGGGGTGGCCCTGGGGGCAATTTTGGGGGATAGTAGAGGGGTATCTTGGGGCTGGGGTGGCACTGGGGTCAGTTTTTGGGGGTGGTGGAGGGTATCTTGGGACCGGTTTGACACTGGGTGAAGTTTTTGGGTGGTGATGGAGGGGCATCTCAGCTGGGGTGGCACTGGGGGCAGTTTGGGGGGATGATTTAGGGGCATCTTGGATCTGGGGGGAGCAGTTTAGGGGGGAAGTGTTGGAGGTGCATCTTGGGCAGGGAGCTGGGGCTGCGGAGGGCACGGCAGGTTGGTGAGCGTCTCTGCTCCGTGCTGGGAGCAGCTGAGCATCGATTTCCACCTGAGTTTACAGGGCACTAGAGGAACTTATGGGCAGGAAAGCTCTGATATAACACTGTCTAGTCAGATAACCCAGTCCTGATCGCCCTC
>NW_005842368.1:1387043-1392963 GCF_000455745.1 Alligator sinensis | reverse complement strand
TTCTTTTGCAGTGGATAACTGTTCAGATATGCCCAGGGCTGTCGTAAAGCAGACGGCCATCAACTGTTGTCTTTGTTTACAGGACAAGAAGTAATGGCCTCTGACCTGCAACACAGGAGATATAAGTTAGATGTTAGAAATAACTTTCTAACTGTGAGGCTGGTTGAGCACTGGAAGAGGTGACCTGAAAAGGCTGCAAAACCTCTGATGCTGGAAAGCTTTTTTTTTTTTTTTTAAATGCATGTTAGACAATTTTAGAGGTTGATTCTCAACTTTATTAGACATGGGGCACCCCTCAGAAAATGCCTGGAGGCTGCAAGTGAGAGGAAGAGTGGAAAATCCCTTATCATGCCTTGTTCACTCTCCCTTTCAGCATCTGATCTCTGCTGCCCTGTGACACAAGAGCCTGGGCAATTGGACCTATGATGTGATTCTGTAAATGGCAGTTTTGTCGTTCACACATTTTTAACTATGGAAAAATCATAGAGCGGGTTTTTTGATGCAAAGAACTCAGAAAGATCATAACAGCTCTAAATGTGTTTAACCCAAGGATTCCTATTTGAAATTTCTAGGTTCATCAGAGGGTGGGTTTGATTTAAATACAGTTGTTTTAAATCAGGAACCCTCAATTTTAATCATTGTTTTCTACAAAAAGTGCATTCTTGATGTTTGATATAACCTTCATTAAAATATTCCCAACCTGGGTCTCTTTTATGGCCTGGCCAGCCTGCTGCCGTGATAGGTTTTCCCTTCTACCATATCATTCCCTCACTAGATCTCAAATTAGTGAAGAAGCTATACTCAGAAACTTATCCCTCAAGACTTTTGGAATATTCTGCTAAAAATGTTTCTTTTGTTTCTATTGCCATCCCGTCCTTGCATTATGTCTGGACTCTTCCTCCTTGCCCAGATCTACTCCACCCCCAACAATCCTTTATTCATTTAACTTTTTGAAACTTTGCACTTTTATAGTGGGGCAAAAGCTTGACTCTGCATACACAAACTTGTCGAGACAAGAGGGCTGATCCATAGGTAATTGGGTCGGTTCTCTCTCATCTCCGTGTACTGCTGTTAACAAGGGTGTTACCTCTGGAGACACAAATCCACAGTCTGAGAACTGAAACTAAGCATCGCAGAGATGCTTAATGGGATTTTCTAGACTGAGCACTGAGTTCCACTGGGTAGAGTAGTTTTCTTTAATCCTTACTAATCATTGGCGAATCCTTTGGGAACCCCATAAGATTGGACCCTAATATAGTCTATGGTCTGTTTTGACCTATTTATAAAACTTCTCTAAAAAGGTTACATGAATATATTGTTTCAAATAGTATATAATTAGAAGTTATAATCCCTATTCCATGATGATATCTTTGAGCTCTAACATATCTTAAATTTAAACTATTTTTATGTAGGTTTATTTTTTAAAAATCGTAAGGAAAAAATCGATATGATTCAATCAGAAAAATCTGATTTAAATAAATTCAACTTTTTAAATTAAAAAAATCATTGATTTTTATCCACCCTGGTTCATCATGTGAATCATGTTTGTACACCTAACAGTGCTAGTGTTGTGTGCCCCCGCAATAGGATTTCAAGGCACCCCTTGAAATCACCCCTTGGGTCACTGGTTTAGAGGATCCTGCTTTGAGCAGAGGATTCATTTAGAAGGCCTCTTAAGGTGCCTTCCATTTCAATTATTTTAGTTATCATTCTTTGTAGCCACTTTACCAAGTTTTCCTCCCTCCGGCTCGGACTCTCATGTCCCAGCATACAGGGACAATCTGTAGCTTTTCTTTTCCTCAGGCAAAGAAAGGTTGGGCTGACTTCCACAGGTGTTGAGTACCTTTGTCTGAGGAAGGTGTAGATGGCATAGGTTGGCACTCAGTGCAAACAGCACACAGTAAAATCTCTGCTATCCGGCATTTAACTAGCCAGAATACTCTGTTACCTGGAATTTCTGGCCGGACGGACGCATGGGAAAGCTCGCACATGGCAGCTGCCACGGCCGCTCCGCGTGGGCTGCCCTGCGCTGCCATTGCTCTGCTGTGCTGAGCTTTGCTCCGCGCTGAACCCTGCAGCTGTTGCTGCTCCACATGTAACTGCTGCCACCTCCCCACTCCACATCTGGCCGCCGCCACCCCCTCCTGCCCCGGCTCCGCGTCTGGCCAGCAACCTCCGTACTTCAGGTAACCGGTATTTTTAGATTTCTGGCACCCCCTGTTCTCCACTCATGCCAGATAATGAGGCCTTTACTGTACTTCTTAAAAATACCTGCATAACCTAAGGAGTTTATCCAGTGCACACACTCCTTTGACGGCAGAGCCTGGAGTAGAGTTACCAGTTTAATTTCAGAGAAATATAATAATAGGCAACTGTCCATCCTCTGGATCATGTTGTATTCATGTAAGAGGTCTATGATCATCACACCAAGACCTTCAATGCATATTCCTAAGTGAGAGTATGGGGGCTGCCCAAAGCCTGCCATCCCCACTTTAGACCATTGAGACAGAATCCAAAGGCCAGACCGAGTCCAGATGTTCAGTGCCTCAAGGGCGGTAGTTTCTGCCAGAGAGCAACAGATAAGACCTGTTGCTGGCTGCCTAGTGCCTCAGTGAGGGTGCATTTGTCAGTGTGATCTCCCTTAGCCTTTCTCCAGCCAAGGAGTACCCACAAAGCAGTTGAGGCTAGGGTTTTGAGGCACCCTATACTTGCCTTACCCTTGAGGTTGCAACATTGGGGTATTTTACTGGAGTTACCCCACCATGAGTAGCCCCGTAACATTAGCACCCAGCCTGCCAGTTGGATGCAGTTTATGGTCATACCCAGCACCCAAAGAAATAGAGGAACCCTCTAAAGAAAATTGTTGGTATCTGATTATATACTTGTACCACATTGATCAGTGGTTTTTAAACCTTTTTCATTTAGGGACCCCTAAAAAAATTTGAATGGAACTCCAGACCCCTTTGAATTGTAAGCGTGGTTATTCACATACTTTTGATTGATCATAGTCATCTTTCGCAGACCCCTTAGACATCGTCTTTGGCCCCCCCAGGGGTCCACGAGCCACAGGTTGAAAACCACTGATGCTTAATCATTATGCAAAGGATTAATCTACATGTGTCCCCTCTCATTCCTCAATCTGAATTAACAGTACCCCACTACTTGTAGGTAGTTCACCATCAGAGAATGCTTCCCTCTACAGTGTATTTTGATATCTTATGCAGAAGGCAGGGCAGGGTGGCACCTTATAGACTAACTCATTCAGAGAACCGTGACCTATTAATGGATTAGTACCCGATGAGCTAAACTGTAGCCTCTGAAAGCTCATGCCTCTCTGAATGAGTTAGTCTATAAAGTGCCACCCTGCTTTGCCTTCTGCCTTACTTTAGACTCACATGGCTAGCTACTTCTTAATTTCGCAAGTTTAAAGACTGTGGTACTTGAAGGGTTTGGGAGCAGGGAAAAGAAAAGAGATTAATGAATGACTCCTCATGTGCTAAGGAAGCTGAAGATGCATCTTTAAGCTTTGAAAAGAAATAAGAAAGGTGGTGAGGAAACAGTTACATATATGCCTTAGGAAAACAGAGCAGGGGCAAAGGTGGAAAGAAATCTAGTCTGGGAAACTGGTGACCAGTTAGAATAGTTAGTGGATGTATATTAAGGAATAATTATTTACCAGCAGAGAAGAGGACAGGGACCTGCATTCTCAGGCATACTCAGGTGCCTAAAGCCTATTGAAATGAATGGGTGTAAGACAGCTAATACCTTGGAGGATCTGGGGCTAGATGGCTTAATAGGTCTCTTTCTTTTCTAACTCTTTTTTCATACCAGATTAAGTGTGTGTGTGTGTGTGAACAGAAGCACAGGCCACACCAGGAGCGCTCACAGTGCGGCCCTGCCAGAGTCCAACGAATCTGTGGATTCTGCTAAATACCTCATTACAAAGGCACCAAAAAGGAAAAGAAGAACAGAACTATAATTTTGAGGCTGATCTGGGAATTGCAAAGCATTTGTGCTTTCTACTGATGCACCCTAAGAAACGTTAATAGTTCTCACAACCCTCCTGTGAGATGGGCCAGGACATGGGCCCATTTTACTATGTTATCTTGACAGTAATACAAAGCAGAAATCCAAAGTTTTCTGTTTTGTGGTTATTTTTTTAACTGAGGTTTAGTACATTTCTTGACATTTTAATGATGAGTTTTTTAACATTTTTCTGAGAATGGAGAGCGCACACAACTGATGTTTCCAATATAGATCTGCTTGTTTTGTTCACTCAAGTTTTCTAAGAAACTCAGATTCATTCACCTATTAGGCTGGCAAATCACACAAAAGTTTGCTTCATAGTAATTAGAGCATGGGTTTATGGGGTGGAGCACCTCAGTTCTTTCTCCATCTCTGGCTTGTATTGTGACTTTGAGCAACTCATTTTAATGTGTCAGGTGCTGGAGACATCTGTTAAATGAGGTTAATAGGTAGCTTAAAGCTTTAATGTGTATATGGTCTTACATATACCTATGCAGACAGATACATGAGTAGTCCCTGCCTGGCCAATCCCCTATCCCCATTGCCTAGCCCTTCTACAAGAAGGTAAGCTCTGTAATACATAAATTAGGGTTGATTTTTTTTAATTTAGTGCCCCTTAATTCACAAAAGTTACAGAGTCTAAAAGTGTTGAGAACCACTACGCTATGGAAATCTGCAATGCTTTAGCGTAGTGAGATTGCAAGAGGCACAGGATTTCTCTACTTGCTGAGTGGAAACCATTTGCATGGAGTTGCCAGAACAGCTTTGTGCTGGAATCCCAGGGAAAAAAGTGTATGTGCTGTTTGATATGAGCATAAAATGCTCGGAGGTTTAGTTTATAAACAAGATAACTTAAGACCATGACTCTTATGCTTTCTGTCTTCTGTCACATCAGATCCAGATTGGGGTTTTTTGTGGGGGTGGTTAGTAGTTTTCTTGCCAATTTAATCCTAGTCATTCATTCATTCATTTTGAATTTGGAATGGCAAACCCAGAAAATAGGCGCAGGTCTAGCAGCAGGCACCTGAATCGTAGCCTAGTGAAGCCAATGGCAAGTTTGAAAGCTTTCATGAACTTTGATTGAGGCCCCACATCCTCCTGACAACTGTAAAGGCAAATCAAGTAGCAGACTCTGCCATGAGCTGTCACTAATGTTATAACCTTAACTCTCGATCAGACCCCCCTGCCACGTGCACCAGCTTGGGTCAGAATTGAAAGTGATGGTTTTTAACCAGTGAAGTCCTAAGTGCTGTAGGACTGGGATGTCAAATGTATGATCAGCAGCGGAGCTCAAGCTTGGCAGCCCTCGACATCAACGATGTGGGCATCGGCAGGACTTTTTTTGGGAGGGTTTCTTGGGTTTGGACCTTCTTCTTCCTTCTGTCTGCCAGAGCCCACATTTATCAGCATCTCAGCTCCCTTTGCAAAGTCTGTTTTTCTCCTTTCTGTGGGGCTGTTGAGCAGTCCATGGGCTTAAGTAGATATGTTGATGGGAGGTGCTTTGTTTGTGTGTCATGATTTCTAATCAAGGGATAGATATCCAGAAAAGTGAACGAGGTATGTTTAAAAAAAAAAGGAAGAGATGCATAAAAATATAAACTTCATAGCAAAATGGACCCACCGGTTAGACAGGCCCAGGGGCATGCCACAGGTCTGCTTTAATGAGCTTGAGATAATAATAAGTGTTATAACCAGGATGGAAATTACCTATTGAATTTAAAAGCAGTATAACTTAGATTAGCTGAAAGTCAATAGGGGGCAATGAATAAGGCATAAAGAAAAAGGGGGATCTTCCATGTTTTTAATAGGCTTCTGCGGATATTCATAGATTCATAGATGTTAGGGTCGGAAGGGACCTCAATAGATCATCGAGTCCGACCCCCTGCATAGGCAG
>NW_005842368.1:1386347-1386948 GCF_000455745.1 Alligator sinensis | reverse complement strand
TTATCTAACCTCCTCTTGAAGACCCCCAGGGTAGGGGAGAGCACCACCTCCCTTGGGAGCCCGTTCCAGACCTTGGCCACTCGAACTGTGAAGAAGTTCTTCCTAATGTCCAATCTAAATCTGCTCTCTGCTAGCTTGTGGCCATTATTTTTTGTAACCCCCGGGGGCGCCTTGGTGAATAAATACTCACCAATTCCCTTCTGTGCCCCCGTGATGAACTTATAGGCAGCCACAAGGTCGCCTCTCAACCTTCTCTTGCGGAGGCTGAATAGATCCAGTTTCTCTAGTCTCTCCTCGTAAGGCTTGGTCTGTAGGCCTTTAACCATATGAGTGGCCCTTCTCTGGACCCTCTCCAGGTTATCCGCATCCCTCTTGAATTGTGGCACCCAGAATTGCACGCAGTACTCCAACTGCGGTCTGACCAGCGCCCGATAGAGGGGAAGTATCACCTCCTTGGACCTATTCGTCATGCATCTGTTGATGCACGATAAAGTGCCATTGGCTTTTCTGATGGCTTCGTCACACTGCCGACTCATGTTCATCTTGGAGTCCACTAGGACTCCCAGATCCCTTTCCACTTCCGTGCCACCCAGCAGGTCAT
>NW_005842368.1:1381896-1385521 GCF_000455745.1 Alligator sinensis | reverse complement strand
TGCCTCTGCACCATCTCAGGGTCTACGCATGGTAGTCTGGCGCCTTGCTGCTGCCTCTCTACAACCCCAGTGAGAGACTTGTCGTGCCCCTCACTTAGGAACACTGAGGCAAAGAACTCGTTGAGGAGTTCAGCCTTGTCCCCTCTGTCCGTCACCAATTGTTTCTGCCCGTTTAGCAGGGGTCCTATTCCTCCCTGGGCCTTCCTTTTACTCCCAATATATCTAAAAACCAATTTCTTGTTGTCTTTTACTTGGGTTGCCATCCTCAGCTCCATGGTAGCTTTGCCCCTTCTAACTGCCTCCCTACAAGCACGAGCAGAGGAGGTATATTCATCTTTGGTGATCTCTCCCTGTTTCCACTTTTTATGTGCTCCCCTTTTGGCCCTTAGGCTGCCCTGGATTTCTCTGGTCAGCCAGGGAAGCCTCCTGGCCCCTTTCCCCCTTTTGCCTCGCTCGGGGATCGTCTCCCTCTGTGCCCGAAGGATCATTTCCTTAAGGCACAGCCACCCGTCTTGGGCTCCCATCACTTCAAAACTCCTACTCTGCAGTGCGTCCTTGACTAATCGCCTGAGTTCATCTGTTATTCATCTGTTCAAGGTAAAAAAGGGGGGTTGTATGATTAAGGTAAGGGAGATCCTAGTAAAAAATCATCAGTGTAGTATTATTAACTAATAACCCTTGTTTAATTAGGTAAAAATATTATTTTATAGGGCTTGTTTTTACTACAACTCCTTGCACTTGCTGGATGTATGGCAGTGATTGCTAAAGTTATAGTCCTCCAAGTCTTAGGCCCGCAATTCATTTTACATCCATGAGTGGTTCTGTTGACTTCAGTGGGACTGTATATTTGACACTTCATAAAATAACCTTTAGGGCCCACCTTTAAAGCTGTGCTGACGACCAGACCTTAGAGACACTGTTTATTGTAGGTTTTCTGGTCTAAATTTTAAGAAAATACAAAAAAGAATGCCTTCATGATCAACATGAGATTATAATTGCTTTCTAAGTAAGATTGGAAACCACCTTTGGGGGGGCTAGGGGTAAACATTCTCCTTGGGAGCTGTGATTCAACAATTTTTGACTTGTGCTAATATGTTGGGAGTGCTGTTAGAAATTTGCTAATCTACCCTTAGTCACAAAACACAGTAAAATGCATGAAGCAAACAAATGGTACAAATGATTAAAATGTGAACTAGGCACTTAGACACTTGCATTCTGTATTCAAAGCACTGCACAGACATTTAAACACCTAATTGATATGCTTAGTCTTAATTGATCAGAACATTCATTTAAAAGCTAAGCATGACCATAATATAACCAGGGAAGAAGTGCTGTCTTTGAGATGTAAAACCAAAATCTTGGTCACTTTTGATCATGAAAAGTCCCTTTGAATTCCTTCCCCAAGAAAGGAAGCTAATCTTTGGTTCCTGGCCACATTCTCACTCGTGCAATTATGTTACACCTGCAGTTTCAATTACATGGAGAATTATTCTTTGCCTCTGGCTTAAACTGTTGCTGTGCGTTGTTAAATACCTGCCACTCCATTCTAGAGGTGGATGTTTCTCAAGTGTATCTGAAATGACCTCTGTTTATATAATTCATATATTAGCTTGATAAACTTGCAAAACACTTGGGGATTTCGAGGGTACAGGATGTTCTGTCAGTGTGATTGCGATTGCCCACTCTCCAGGGTTTATGTTCACTCATAGAGAAATGGAAGCAGGTGAGTGCACACTTAGGGCTGCTGCCCACGCAGTCTACCTGTGAATAATTTCCCCTGCAAGGCCAAGTGCCAGGGAGCTGTGTATCTCATTAGACTGCGCCATTGTTATTAATCAAAGCCAATGCACGCAACCTTCTTAGCGTTTTCTTTGTTAAGGCTGATCACTGGCTGATTCTGGTTTGCTTCTTTCAGTACTGCTTGTCAGGCCACCCAACTTTGCCATGCAACGTACTCAAGTTCAAATCCACCACCATCATGTTAGACTGCGGACTGGATATGACTTCTGCCCTCAATTTCCTCCCGCTGCCACTGGTTCAGAGGTACGGACTACAGCTTGTAAGCGTTTAGTCCTTGTGTCTCAGGCTGCAGTTGGAGTGCTTTGTTTGAAATGCTGTCTTGGCAGAGGAAGGGGGTAGAAGGGTATAAATGAACAGCATCATCTGATATCATAAATAGACTTTGTTCACTTAAAAATTCCCTTTATCAAAATAACGTCCTTTGGCTCAGTAGACGGAAGACATTTTATGGATTTATTGATTGGTTTTTCCAGATAATTTATTCTAAGCTTCAGTAAAGTATTGCTGCATCTGCTCAGCACAAGTGAGGTCACATATCTGTCATCTTTCTGGCTTCTTCATGCGAGATGAGATAAATGGGTAACTGAGTGCAGGGAACCAAGCAAGTACTGTTTAACCACCTTCTCCTCAGGCTCTTCTGCAGAGCCTGAATGAGTGCAAAGAAAATAACGCTTACACTTTTCAAATCATTACATGAAGAGCATTTTAGTTGACCTCATTGGTTGAGGCAGGTAGAATTGGAGTGGTAGTGATGGTGTGTGACTTGTCTAGAGACCCGTGGTGAGCTGGTAGAGGAGCCAAGAGCAGAACCCACATGTCAGCTCACTGATTTTGTGCTCCGATCAGTAGACCTGTGGTTCTCAACCTTTTCAGGATCTGGGCACCCCTCCGCAAGTGTCTTTGATTGTGGCAGCATCCCCTGTTGAGAATCACTGTTGTGCACAACTTATCTCAGAGCTTCTCAACTGGTGATGATGCTGCTGCCAGGTAAAACTGCTCCATGTATCTGCTGCAGAGCCAGCCCAGGAGGGGCTGTGGCACATGCACATGTTCCTGCCTCAGTAGGGCTCCCTGATCAGCCTAAAGCAGACAGGAGAACAAGCTCGTGATCCAGCCCTTTCCAGTCCAATACTGCACAGCACCTCCTGGAAACAGAGGCACTCAGGACAGTTCCACCTGCTTTAGGGTGCAAACTAAGAGCCCTAATAAAGCAGGCATGTGTGCATGCCACACCCTGTGTGCAGAGCAGTTTTACCTGGCTGCTACAGCAGCAATAAGAGCACCTCCTGCAATAAGAGCACCTCCTGCGTCACAGCACCACGGTTGCAAACCAATGCAGCAGGCAGTGAAACTAGGCACTTAATTAGGGTGGGTTTTATTCATGCACAAGATTGAGCAGGTTACTAAAATGGTGGATTTGGAGAGCAATAGTGCATATCTCTATGGAAATGGGAAAATCATAGTTTATGAAACAATCAGCAGGGATACCTAGTCTCTGTCCAAAATCTGATGGGCCCCCTACACGCTACATCAAGAAACAGCAGTAGATGCTAAAGTGATTTTGAAAATCTGACGATCCCAGATGTTTTCAGAGCTGCTGCTCATAAGTCTGCCCCAAGAAGGAAGAGCACAGTAATTGGCAAAATTATGTGATTGAGGAAGGTGGGTCTAACAGTTGCTGTCATCAATACTCCTTGAGGGCACGTTAACTACCTTTCCCTGCAGCAGACACAGTGAATATGCAGTCAAATTGTAGGTCATAACCTGAAATCCCCAAGCAGCTCCAATATGTCTCAGAAAAACTGACTCAAACTCAATAGGGAAA
>NW_005842368.1:1380509-1381865 GCF_000455745.1 Alligator sinensis | reverse complement strand
ATTAGATTTGACCCCTTCTGACATAACGGAAGCAACTAATTGGATCCAAATCTAATCGATTATGTCAATAAAGTGATTGAACACCCCTTGCAGCAACAAATGTCCTGAGTACGTTGGTCTGGGGACAAAACCCATCTCTTCAGTGCTCTCTATGTAGGATGTGTTGCTGGAAGTTGTGGCAGAGAGATCTCATGGAAGAGCATGGCTGGATCTTAGGGATCCATATCTCTCTGTCTTGTGCTTACATGTTCCTAGTTAACTTAGCTGCACTTCACAATTTTAAATCTAATTATTCCACTTCCAGGCCCCCATGTGTTAGGGAAGTACCACTACTCTGCATTTTCCCGGTGGTAAAATGAGGCATAGAGAGGTCTGAGCCTGCCTAAGGTCTCTCAGAAAACTGGTGGCAGGACAGAAGGTTGAACCCATGTCCTAGGGCTAGTGCTTTAACCAATGGATAGATTTCCTCTCCTCCTGGTAACACTTCCTCTTTCAAGATAGCTGATACAGACCCACTTGAAGCCTCTTCTTTTAACTTAAATGAGCTGTGTCATGTTTGCTTAAAATTTTCAGTGACAGAAGCCCTGTTTTTCTTGGCTTATTGAGGGAGAGAACATTCTTGGCTGTTTTGGTTCTTTGGCAAAGTCGATCACAAAGCTGCTTAGCCTGAGCTGCACAGACTCCCTTTCCTGTTCTTACCAACTTGTTCCATCACCATTCATGCATAAAGCATGCATTTACCTCTCCCCAAACGCTCACGCCAGCCTGTGGCCTTGGAAACAAGTGGATCACCTGAAATTTTCTCTCCTATAACAAAGTCAAATGCAAAGAGGTAAAATGAACGTGCACGTAACCTTTCCTGTCTAGCACAGTGTCACACTGGCTCACAATATTTATGCGATAGTTCTAGCTATTTTAGATTAATCAATCACTGCATTACAATGTCAAAACTATGTCAGTGGGAACTGTGCTACTTTTTGACTTCAAGGAAAAGAGTCTTTTTTGCCCCCTGTCTCTCAACTCTACTTCCACCCAGGACCCAGTTACTAGTTTTGCTGCTGGAGCTGTTTGCCTTGGAGTTGACTACACCAGATGTTCTTTCTCTTCCCTCATCTCCCTCATCTAAAAGTTTATCACTTGCAGCATATTGCATGCACTTGTTCTTCCCTTGAACCCTGCCTTTGAGTTGGATTTTTTTTTCCAGTTCTTTCTCATTTCTTAACATGAACTTCCTTGAGTCTCCAGCGCACTGCAGTCAAATTGTTTTTGTGATAGTTTCATAGTTTCATAGTTTCTGGGTCGGAAGGGACCTGCCCATCTCCATAGCCCCTGAGAACGCCAGGGCGGGAGAACAAC
>NW_005842368.1:1369425-1377613 GCF_000455745.1 Alligator sinensis | reverse complement strand
GCGCTCTTCAGCTTTCCCTTCCCCTGACCCCATTCTGCTGGCAGAGGATGTGTAGTGCTCCTTGACATAGAGTGCCACCCCCCCCCCTTTTCTGCCTTCTCTATCCCGCCTGTACAGCCTATAGCCCCTAATGTTAACTGCCCAGTCATGGGATGAGTCCCACCATGTCTCTGTTAACCCTACGACATCTGGATTTGAACTAGCTATTCTGAGGGCGAGTTCCTCCTGTTTGTTCCCCATGCTACGAGCATTGGTGTACAGGCATTTAAGGCCTTGCAAGACTGTGTGCCCCCCCACCCCCTGATTAGCCAGACCATCAGGACCCCTGTTACTTACCTTTGCACCCCTTTGAACTCCTTTCCTGATCCAGGAAAGGAGTTCATTTCACTCCATTTCATCCTCCCTGCCCATCTCCAACCTGACTGAGAATCACCCTCCTAGTTTTCAGAGAGGCATCAACTCCTTCAATCCCTTGACTTTTCATCCCGCTTGTCTGGCTTTGTATCTTGTCCTCAGTCTCCATCACCACTCCGGTTTTAATCACCCCTCTGTCTCCCATCCTTGTGTTCTGCAATGCTAATGAGATGGATGCAGCCCTCTACACCTCCGTCCTTGAGCCATTCAGTCACTGCCTCTGCTCAAGTCTCTCATTTAGAAGCTTATTTAGCCTACATCTGACTACTTCTGCAATGAGTTGGGTGCAGAAAGTCTTCAAATCTTACCTGAGTCAACAGGATTATAGGATCCAAGTCCCTCTCGGGATCTCTCTCAAACTCTGAACTTAAGGCAGCTCTTTGGTTTGGTGGTGTCCACTAAATTGCCTTAACTGCATATTCTCTTTCTTTTGTATTTATGTGAGCACCTTAAATCTGAGCAGACAGAGATTTACAGCTTAGTTGCAGGCCCTCAAAAGTCAAGTGTTGCATTTCAGTGGTGCTACTTAACTGTAGTAGCAGGGAGCGTGGCAGCAATACCTACTGTAAATGCTTTATTGGGATGTCATTCTTGAGGGTTCTTTATTGATGTTAAAATATAAGATATCACACCCACAATAGCAGCCAAATGATATAGCACAGATCTATGCAGAGTAACCTTGCCCTCTAGCAAAGGTAGCTATATTGTTATGCAATCCATGTGGGTCTTCTGTATAACACCTATATATGAAGCCATGTTTTAGGTGGACATAAAGATCTTATGGTTCCCCAGTAACCTTGTTTTGCATTTACTCTTTCTCTGATGTAGTGCATTAGTTGAGTTGCCACCTTCCATCCCAGAACTGGCTTCATTTCTGTGTATAGTTTAACAGTGGGATTTTCCAAAGTGCTTAGTGTTGCCTCATCCTTGCTCTTATTTTTATTGTTGACCTCAGTGGAGGCGACAATGCTGTATGCTTATTAGAAGTCCTACCATAAGTAACTCGGTTCAAAATCCTCACATATCCTTGCTTCTACTAGTTTTTTTTTACCAAACAGGTGCCATAACTGTGATTTGTAATCATCACTTCAAAGAACACTTAAACACCATGAAATTGTGTAACCCTTTTTATTGAGATTGTACATTCCTCAAGGCAAGGATTGTGTTCTGGTTCTCCTACCACACCAAGTACAAAGTCTGAGCTTAACAAAAAACAACGGGTTCATTTATTTTACAAATATTCTTTTTCTTTGCAGTCCCAGGCTGTCCAAACTCCCTGGCTGGGTTTTAAAAGACGGAAACACTTTTCTGGACAAGGTAATGTACTGATTGTAGAATATCCTTGCCATGCAAAAAAACACCTGACATGGATGGAGCTGCAGTACAGTAACAATATTTGCGTGCTGACTCCTTGCATATATTTCTGTGCATGCCATTAACATCAGAGACGTCCTTGGTGGAGCAGAATGTTTTGATACAAAATCCGAATAGTAGCTCTGAGGCTTTCAGTCTTCAGAGGTAGCTGGTTTTAAGAACCCTTTTAAAATGCCGAGGCAGTCGGTGTGACTTCTTTGTATTTTCTCTTATTGCACAGGGCTTCATCTCTAATAATACTTAGCTATTCCATAATGCTTTTCATTCCGAGATCTCAAAGTATTTCACTGGCACTCACACCTCATAAATCACTTGTGACTTACCTAAGTTATCCCTGGTTTTTTCAATGAGGATAACTGAGAAAGATGGAGTAATTTGTCCAAGGTCATACAGAAAGTCTGTGGCGGAGTGGGGACTGGATTCTTGGGGAGAAATCCTGGCTCTGCTGAAGTCGATTGGAGTTTTGTCACTGAATTTTATTGGATAAGGTTTCCTCCTGACCTTTCATTCCAGTTTCACTTGAGAGGTGTGATCTTTCTGCCTCTCGCATTGTCTGCCATTGCAAAGTCTTTGTTGCCAGAATTTATCGGAGCGTTCTGTTGAAGCATCCAGCTTGATCTCCCGCAGGAGAAATAACAGGCATAAAGCCTTGTGTAATGCCAATAAAATAGGCAGATGCAATTCATATATATGTAGTTATAGATGTTATTAAATAATCTACCATTTTAATCGCTTCTTTTTCTTTACATGACAGCCACAATACTGAACACTAATAGACACTTATGTGTGACTTAAGAATTGGGAAAAGATTGCTGCTCTGATTCTTTTTGGAGGTAGGGAAACAGAAATTCCCATATTGAAGGCCAGATTTTCCTTTGGTTGAAGATAACAATTGTACTTACTCAACACCACAGTCAAGTGACTTCCCCAAAGTGGGTTGGTGGCAGAACTGGAAGAAGCCCAGTTCTTTTTACTCCCAGTCTGATGTCCTGGACTATACTGCCTTTGAAAATAAATGCCAGTCTAAATGCCTATCAGGACCAAGTTAGAGTACATCTCTTTTTTTACCATATAGACTGTACGCAAAGACATGGTAGGCTACTGGTGTCTTTTTAGACAGTGTATCTGAATTTCTGGAGTCCCCTTAGTATTGTTTGGGTTCAGAAGGCTCTTTGAGCCAATATAGTGTCAGTTAAAATCATGTTTTATTAATTTAAAGGCAGCAACTCCTACCCTAACATTGACCACTGCAACGGCTTTGAATGACAGATTATTTGACTGATAGTGGAAAAGAAGGGGGCAAAGGTTAAAGGAAGACATTTCATCATGTAAGGAGGACATCTCTCACATAGGTTTTGTAACTCTGCGCAGCATAATGCTATCAAAGTCCATGAGAGATATTGAAATTCACCATGATCTAGCTTTAATCATTCTTAACTCCCTGGAGATGAGGTTAGGAGACTTCTGCCATTAGATGTAATTGCTCATTTGTTATTAGTTGGCAGGTGCACTGTAATTATTAAGAATTGGATTCAGTCTTTAATTCTGTCAGTCTAAGGCTGGCTGGGACCACTCTCTTTGGGACAGGGAACAAGAGTTTATAAGAACAGGTTGTGTGTGGCTGACTTACAAGGTGCAGGATGTAGCTGGGGTCAGATTTGAGACCCCTTTCATTTCCCTTAGATGCATAACCTTGCAAGTTTTGAGTTTTCTGTCCAAAGTCTGAAGTTGACTGTCCAGTGATGCAGTCTCGGGAAAAATCAAGATTGAAGGAGATGAAACCAAACAGGAGACATAACACAAAATTTAAACCAGGGAAAGATGCTGGGTAAAATGCTGACGTATAGTCTACAAGCCATATCTTGCTCTTATTATTGTCAGACTTTCATTGATTTAATTAGGATCAAGACTGGGCTCCAAATGATAAAATACCTTAAAAGACTTAAAAGTTGTTGAGCAGACTCTGCAGACAGAGATGGAAGAGGTCCTAATAGCAGGCCCTTCCATCTCCTGTTCTGCAGGGCTTGCTTTATTTCTAAAAACTGAATCACAAAACCAGAGCAAATAGATCTGCTCTCCAGAGCAAATGAACTTGCACTAGCTAGGATTTACTGATTACATCTCCAGCCTTAGCTGGAAACCCACATTCTGATGGCACTGGAGAAAGATTCTTTTATTTCTCTTTTTGTAACTCGGCCTTTCTCAAACATGAGGTAGTCAGGAACACCATCACGTTGTCTTATTTCGGTGTTCAAAACCAGGTTCTAATCCCCCGAGGTGTTGAGCAGGTACATGGCAGGCAAACCCTCCGTGAAGAAAAAGGGCATTTGATTTTGGAATAAGCTATTAAAGTAGCAAAATGTGGAATTTGCCTGTGGTAAATGAAGGGATCTCCCAAAGATTTGAAGTGGTACAATTTTTGGTGTTGGAAAATGTCCATTTTCCAACTTATATATATATATAAAAGAAAAATGTTCATTTTTCTTATATACATACATACACTATCTCCTCTCCCACCACCCTCATCTCTTAATATCCTTTTCTTATAGGAGCTAAAGGACTGTTCTGGCCATGTGTTTGTAGACTCCGTGCCCGAGTTTTGTTTGCCAGAGGTGAGTTTAATAGCAATGTCAATGCAAAATAATATTCCACTCTATCATAGTTGTGATTTCGGTTGGTAAATAATATCTCAGAGGTTGTTTAATTTTTTATTGTTGTTGTTATGAAGGCAATACTCTGGTATTTGTGCCAATGAAAAAAGAATAGACGTAGTTTTCTTAAACTGCAGTTTTTCACAATTGAGGTATCTTGCTCCAGAAAGGATTAATATCTCACAAGAGGATGCCAAGACACTTTCTGAAGCTGGATTGTCCCTTACTTGTGAGGCTTATATTTAACAAGATATGACTATGACTGAGTCCCATAAGCACATGAACAGGGTACATGTGCTGAGCTGTGAATAAAACCAAGAGAAGACACTTGTCTTAGGCACTCACCTGATCTGCTTAACTGAACTCTTTTGGGTAACCTATAGTTTAAGTCATCCTTTACTTCCTTCACTTGATCTCAGGGAGCCTTCCTGGACTACGTCTTTCAGAGATGGATAAGATTGCTCCTGGGGTGGCTTTTTCAAGCTTTTTGACAGAGAGAGCCCTGGACTTCCAACAGGATGTTTCACTTGGAGTTCATCTTGGATTTTGGTGCTAATGTCCTGTGTCTAGTGCTTTCCTGAAATTTACTACTGGCACCTTCTACTCCTCGTGGTCTTGATGGCTTAAAAGAAAATTGGCAGCTACGGTGGCTTTGTTGATGAGCAGTCCCAAAACTGTGGTGGGGTGGTTACCTGCCTGCTATCCCTTAACCTACAGGATTGTGCCCCATCTCAAAAAAAGCATGTCTGGAGCTAGTCTGTATGCTAGCTATGTCTTTATAATACCTTTTGAGGGAAGTTGTTGCAGAAGGCTGTGGCTGGTTAATTCTTGGATGGATACCTTGGATGGACATAAATGTAGTTTCCAACCTCCCTTTTGAGTAGAGATCAGACTTGTCATGGTGGTGAATGATTCACTGCTGGTGTGAGATAAAGGCCAGCTGGCATTTCTAGTTACACTTCTCTACTGTAATGGACCATGCCTACATCTGCAGCTATAAATTCAGTAGTCAGTGAGTTATTGCTCTGAAGACTGTTAGTATTGTTATTGGTATTTCTGACGCAGGTATACCTGCTCCCCAGTGGTGTACACTCGAGTGTTCACGTCATATGCACCCTGCAGCCTTCTTGTAGCTGCATGTAAAACTTTGACTTTCTGGGACCCTTGGTTTTCAGTGCCCCTAAACGCTGCATGACCTGGCTAGATTTGAGAACTCCATGTTGAAACTCAGTCTTCCTTAAAAGGAAGGAGGTAACGGCTTGGTTTCCCAGGAAAGCATGCCTGTGGGGCATAGGATATAACACCCACTCCCCTTGGGAAATCTGAGTCTCTCTCCACAGGCAGGAAACATCTTTAAACCTTTCTGTTTCACAGGTATTTATAGTGCAGCTGCTGTAGCCTCAGCTAAAACTTTCTTCCCTTTTCCGCTTGTTTCCTTTCTTCTTTTAGATTTATAAAGAAAGCAGCCATGATCACCCAAACACCTGGGCTTTGAAACTGGTAGTTTAGATTCCCCGTCCTCGTCTTTTATGTTGAATCTCCAAGCTGGATCCAGTACAAACCTGCCTCTCACTGCCCACACAGTTTTGTAGGATCTAGGTGCAGGGCTTGGGCTTTTCCAGCACAAGACTAGGTTCTTGGAAAGCAACTCGTCAACAGAGGGTTAGATGCATGGCTGAGTGGGAAGAAACTGGCTGCTGACGAAACCTTCCTATAGTATGGTGGCACTTTTGCCCAGCAAGGTTACTCGATAAATAGGTCACCTGTTATGCGTCCTGTGGTGCTTCTGTCTCCTGACATCCCTTCTGTGCCCCACCGTGCTCTTGAGGATTGCTCATGTGCTGAAGGTATGTGCACAAAAAAGCACGTAGCAAGCTCAGAAATTGGCCACCAGATCACTTGCATGAAGAGATGAGCTACCTACTTTTTAAATTTTTTTTTTGCCCTTTTTATTCAAACTGCAGGACTGAGTCTTATAATCAGATAATCTGTGCTTGATGACTGTTGAATTCCATTAGCTGCTCTATAATAACTCAGTTAGAGGTTGTATATCTTGTAAATTTCTGGCTTGACACCATTTGTCTTATAGCATTACCCGTAAATAGTTCTAATTAAAATTCCTTTAACAACGTGTGAAATTTTCTCCTTTTCCTCTCTTGAACCATTATTTTTAACTGTCACATCAAAACAAATTGGATTCCACCTCTGTTTCTTGGTACCTAATGAAGAGACTTAATCTCATGTTGTAGTTTTGTGATAGAAAATGTTGTAACTGATAACAGTGTTAAGTAGTGAAATATTAAATATGGGAAATATAGAAGTGTCGGAATTGCCACTCTGGATTCAGCCAACGTTTATCTTGTCTGCAGCTCTGCTTCCAACAGGGGCCTGTACAATACGCTTCAGCAAAAGCTGTGAGGTACCCTGTACCTGACACGTGTCAGCCTTCTGGTCCTGGGATGGAGCATTCTCCAGTCTTTATGGATGGATATGAGTTATATAACTAGAGTGAAATTATATAGGCAGTTATTGTGACAATAATTGCTTAATGGCTTGCTGAAAAAGCTAATTTGAAGTCTGTAAGAGACAGAGACAGCGTCCAGCACAAATGAGCGGTGAAGGGTAACTTAGTGGGTATCTTCTTTAAAAAAAAAAAAAAGATAAATAACCACAAATATTATGTCCCTCTTCATGGATAAATTGTTCACTGTATTGTGATAAAAAGTGTGTGGATATTTAGAAAACATCCTTTCTTCAACTGTTCAAACTATGAAAATACTGCAAGTCACTTGTCCTTTCCCTGTTTCAGACTGAGTTGCTGGATCTGTCCACGGTAGATGTGATCTTGATTTCGAACTACCACTGTATGATGGCACTGCCTTATATCACGGAGTGCACAGGCTTTACTGGAACGGTGTACGCTACTGAACCCACTGTCCAAATTGGCAGGTAAAAATTTAATATTAAAAATTTCTTTCTAGTAAAAAATTTAATATCATCTAATCTTCCATCACTACTAAGGAAAAGGTGTAAAGGACAGTGCGAGTAGAGGAGTGATGTCTAATGCTGCCTAATAGCTTCTTAGGAACAGTTGAAAGCTAGCCAAGTCTTTACAGCTGAAAATGTATTAACTCAGTGTTTCCCAGATTGTACAGCTGGCTGTCCTCAACATTTGTAGAAGGTGTGCTGTGTTGAACTCCGGGTGTTAATATATCCAAAAAAGTATCACCTGAGCAGAGCTGTGGTTCAGTTGTGAAGTTCTAGTTCCAATATCATCTACCTGGGCCTTCAAAAATCACGATTCAAGCTCCCCCAAAGCCTCAAGACTTCAAAAACCAACCATTTAGAATTTGTTGTTTGCTTTGTGGATTTGAACCTTCGGGTTTCATATTTTCTAACAACTCACTTAAATTAAAAACTCAGATTCTCACATAATCTCCTGACTCCAGAAACAGGGGCTCGAAGATGGGGGGTTTCAACCTTTTTTGACCAGTGTACCTCTTCAAGCTCCCCCAAAGCCTCAAGACTTCAAAAACCAACCATTTAGAATTTGTTGTTTGCTTTGTGGATTTGAACCTTCGGGTTTCATATTTTCTAACAACTCACTTAAATTAAAAACTCAGATTCTCACATAATCTCCTGACTCCAGAAACAGGGGCTCGAAGATGGGGGGTTTCAACCTTTTTTGACCAGTGTACCTCTTCCAGCTGGCCAAGGAGCAGTGGAGGGGGGGGGGGGGGGCACAAGCC
>NW_005842368.1:1364301-1369363 GCF_000455745.1 Alligator sinensis | reverse complement strand
ACGTCTGGCCAGCCGGGCAGCACCTGTTTGGCTTGCAGAGGGGTGCTGCTGCCCTCGCCGCGCCCTAGTCCTTCTCTTGTTAGGTAGTGGTGAAGGGTGGTGGTGTTCTGTCCTCGCCTGCCCGCGTGTACCCCCTGGGACCTTTCAAAGTACCCCCAGGGGGATGCATGCCCCTGGTTGACAGCCCCTGCTCAAAGAGAGAGAGCAAATAAGAGACTTGCGGTGAAACTACAAGACTTGGCAGTGCTCTCAGAGGTTAATATTTGAGCCCACTCCTGCAGCTTGTACTTGCCAAAGTGCCTTGTTGACTTCATTGGATCCATTCATGCAGGTAAAGGGGAAGGACTGGAACGCTTCGTAATCTAAATAAACCGGGAGTGACTTCCATTGCAGAGCAGCTATTCTCTAGTAATAAATCACACTAGATTGTGGTACTTCAACCCCTATACCAGGGGGTAGGCATCCCCCAGCATAGCTGTCAGACCATGGCATGCAAAGGCATTTTGCTTGGCACGCATGCTTCGGGGTGGGTGTCAGGGAAGAGACTGGGGCTGCGTTGCCACAAAAGGATCAGGCCCCTTGTGGCTCCCCCTCTGTCTGCCCCTGGCACACCAACATCTTGCAAGTTGTGGTTGTGGGTGTTTTTTGGCACTTTGCCCAAAACGGTTCCCGACCTCTGCCCTATGCACTATACGTGTTTTAAGGCAGAGACCTTTGTCTGTGATATACTAAGGGTGCCTTTCCCACTATGCCAATAATATCCTCTGGGTAAATGAAAAGAAAAACAAGAAATAACATACATTGGCCCCCTCTTCACACGTGCATGGCTGGAGGTAGGATCCCACATTAGATCCCATCGCACCTTATTGCCAGTGCAGGGGGAGCCCAGGAGTTGGGCAGGCTCCCCCTGCACTGGCAAGAAGCAAGGTCCCATGGCTGGGAGCCCAACACACCCCAGTTGAGGGGTTCCCAGCTGTGGGGTTGCCCCACACCCCATAGGGTAGGGGGGATCACTGTGAGACATTGCAGGGACCCAGCATCTGCAGCTGGGTATTGTTAGGACTCATAGCCCTGGCTGGGCAAGGTTCACCCCTGTGGCTGGGAGACCCTGCTGCACGTGCAAATTAAAGCTCGATAGGATAGCAACTAGCTATAAAGTTAGTGCACCTTTTTGAGATCTAACTTCATAGCTGGCTGGAGTTTTTTATTGTGTGATAAGTACTTTGCACATGTAGCTTGTCTCAAGGTAATTGTGCAGTTAACCAGTTAATTGCATAATACATGTAACATGCAGAGAGAGCCACTGAAATTAGTTATTAGAGCTCTGTATACAGGGGCCTAACACTTGCTGATCCATGACTAAAAAATCAGTGTGTTACCTATGCTGTCTTGACAAAAATAAGTTTTTCTGCAGAACATTTTTCTGAAGTTAAATCTTTTCTTCCCCCTGAAGAGGGGAGAGGGGTATGGGTATGGGTGTGTGTGTAAAACAGTAAAAAAAACCCTGAGCTCCCAAGTGGTAGATTAAAATAAAATATTATACCACTTTAAATACCTGTTATGTCCTCTAATACTGTGCTTAACCTCTTCAGGTGTCAACCAGTAAATCATTTACTTGCCTAACATCTGTGATCCTTTGGCAAACATGGTAGTACTAGGCCTTATTCAGGAGCTCATATTGCAATAGCAGGACAAAAATTTGGTAATGTCCATTGTCGCATCACTTTCTGGGATGAAGTTCTGGTAAAGCTTTGTAACACAATTTGAGGCTCAGGCTACATGAGTCTGGAATTGGGTAGAAGAGTTGCTGTGATGCCTTTCAGGGAAGAAAGGCTGTCTACAAACGGACCCTCAGTATATTTGTATGTTGTCTCTAGGAAGTAACTCTCATCATAACAAAATTGTCTTGTGCATAATTTGGTATGATATTTGTTTAATGCTAATGAGAGATCCTTTACAGACTTCTTATGGAAGAGCTGGTGAACTCCATTGAACGTGTGCCGAAGGCTCAGTCTGCCTCTTTATGGAAGAATAAGGAAGTACAGAGGTAAGGAACACTAACCCAAAAAAGTGTGACATTTACCGTAAACCTGTGGATTTCAGGAGTTTGCTTTTTTGATTAGGTGCTGCATTTTTAAATCTAAGTCATTTAAGCCCATAACACAACCAGAAAAAAGTGCATAACCAGACATGGATATAATAATTTGCATGTATTGTCTCTCTTTTGATCCCTTACATGTTGGTGTCTCTTCCAGTCAACCATCCAAACTAATTTTGGGGGAATGAAACATGAAGGGCCGACTCTGGTATCTAACTAGCAAAACTCCACTTGGGTGGATTAACAATGGATGACTTTTGTTAAAAATCAATTTTTGTATTTAAATATTGCTTTTTAAAAGCAAAATTATTTGAGAACTATATTAAGGCTTCAACCTAGGATGATTTATTAAAATCAATTCAATATGCCAGCAATACGTGTTTGAGACTTTAAAGAAAGGCAAGACACTGAAGTAGCTGGAGTCTCTGCTGAGCATGTGGAACCATAGTTTACTGAAGTACTGTTTTTAATGTCAGCAACCTCTTTTGCAGTTGTAGATGGAATATTGTCTTTGTTTCAGTTTATTCCACTAATTCACATCAATGACCAGCTCTTTCAAAGTTGAGAAACTGAGTGGGAGCTGAAAAATACAGGAAAGCTTGGTTGGTGGGGTTTTTTTCTTTTCTGGTCTACAAGTAAAAACCTCAGTGTAAGAGACTGAGATCTACTAGTTCTAAAATCTTGAAGGGCACAGCAAATGGCAGCAGCTAGGTCAGTTCACTAGTTACAGATAAAACTTTCTTGGTTTAATGTATCAGCTTTAAATGTGGAATATATCTGGGTAAAGACCAAGTAGTTGCAGTCAGTATATTCAAGCGTAGTTTTAACTGCTGAAAATAATTTGCAAACATGGTTTCAGCATTTTTAATTCAAGTCTAATTTCCAGCCAAGTGCAGGCTGACACGAGTCAGAACTAAAAATAATCTTGTAAATAAGAAACGTGTTAATGTTTTCTAATATAAAATAAAAAATTAAGAATCTGAAGTAATAGATGTTAAGCAATGGTGCAGCTAGGCTGTATCTTTGCAGTAATCAACGTACCAAACTGAAGAAATGAATGAGAACTGACTTTTCTTTAGGAAAAATGCCTGAAGTCCAAATACAAAACCAAACTAAAATTCATAAAATTCAAATGGTTTCCTGGTTGTTGAACTAACTTTTTCAAATCCTTCTACCCCGAACTTGACCTGGAGACACTCCTCACTTCTGCTAGCAAGAGTGAAAGGAGACTCGATCTGTGGTTCATGCATCTTCAGTGCACATCCCTCTTCTATCTAGGCCAATGGTTCTTGACCTTTTTAGCCTCAAGTACCCCCTCCATAACATTTCTGAATTCCATGGCACCCCAAGTTGAAAATCGTTGAGACGGATGTAAACTCAGAAGACATGTGGGGAGGGGGCCTTGAGGCTAGAAAAGTTAAGAATCAGTGATCTCCCTGGTGTCCCTTAAAGGTGGTGGGGGCAGGCCCTCACCCTGCTGTGCCCTGTTTTTACCATCCCAGCCATGAGGTCTTTACCTTGGAGGACAAAAGCAGTCCCCGCTGCTGAGGCTGGTCCTGCACAGGCTCACACACCAGTGAGCATGGGAGGAGTGGAGGGGATGAGCTGGGCTGCAAAGCGTGGGGTTGCCTGGGAGCAGGGAAGGGTAGGAGGAGGCAGCAGTCCCCAGAGGTGCAGGTGCAGACACTGCTGGAGTAGCTGGGGCAGGCAAAGGGTGCTGGCTGGGGGAGGAGAGCGTTTCCCTCCTCGCACAGAAGGATCTCGTGGCATGCTTCTGTTGCACTCGTGGTACACTAGAGTGCTGTGGCTTTTGGTTTGGGGACTCGCTGATCTAGGCACTGTGTGCACAATTAAAAGTAGTATCGTTTCTGCCCAAAAGCTCATGGAATTCCAAAAGTCCACAGTTTCCTCCTAGAGACTGTCAGGCATGGCCCTACCAGTCAACCACAGATGCTGAGATGAGCACTGATGAGAGGGTGGGACAGAAGGCCATCCCTGCGGCAGATAGGAATAACGCCTCATTGAACTGGCCGGTGATCTTGTATACAACAAGGAGGTTCAGTGCAATGAGTTGTAGTGAGGAGTCTTAGCTAGCTGATAAGACGCTACTAATTCATGCAATCTCCATAGCGATACTTTCCACTGAAGCCTTTGTCATGTCCACATACCTATGGGGACAAGGGAAATGGAGGCTAGGCTTGTAATAAGCTACTCCAGCAGTATGCAAGTGTAATCAGTAAACTTCTATTACTGATTAGGCGTGTGCGAAGCGGCTAGTATTCGCTTCGAATTCGGCCAGTTCAGTGGTCAGTGATTTGATTTGGTGATTCGAATCACTGTCCCGATTCGATTCGGCTGAATCTGATTTGGAGATCTGGCTGCTGCCGAATCTCTGAATCAGCCAGGCCCGTCCCCCGCCTGCTCTCCCAGCCCGGCAATGGCTGCCCTGCTTGCCCCAGCTCCCGGCACTTGGGAAAACAAAAGCCCTGACTCACCGGATGCTGCCAGGCAGGGGGGTGATCCCCACTGCCCCACGCTGCATGGAGGGCTTCGCACAAGCCCCCCGACCCTGCCCCCTCGTTCCCCCAGCCCCCACATGGGTGCCCTGCCTGGGCCAGCTCTGGCCCTTTAAGAAAAAAAACAAACGAAAAAACCCCCAGACTCACGGCTCCTGCCGGGGGGGGGCAGATCCCTCTTGCCCCTCATTGCCCTGCACCATGTGGGGGGCTCTGCATGAGCCCCCCGAGGCTGCTGCAGGAGCAGTGAGTCCTGGGGCTTTTCTTGTTTGTTTATTTGTTTTTGTGTTTTGGGTATTTTTCTTAAAGGGCCGGAGCTGACCCAGGTGGGGTGGCTGGGGGAGTGAGGTGGGGTCGGGGTGCTCGTGGCAGAGCCCCCCATGCAGCATGGGGCAGTGGGAGGCAGTGAGGATCGCCTCTCTGCCCAGCAGCACCCAGTGAGCACCAG
>NW_005842368.1:1359983-1364245 GCF_000455745.1 Alligator sinensis | reverse complement strand
CCCCCCATGGTCCCCTGCCCCAGCCCGCCTCCTCCGCTCTCTATTTACTTCTCCGAGTCCGGCTGCAGCTCCCTGCTGCAGCCACCAGGGACTGCCCGAATCATCATCTTTTTCCAAAGATTCGGGAAGCTTTGAATTGATTCGGACCTTTAAATTGGTCCCCTGATTCGATTCGGCCACCGAATCGGGCCGAATCTCCTCCAGATCGAATTGCCACCTGAAGCTTCGCACAGCTCTGTTACTGATGTGTTTTAGGATGCTGCTGCTATATTTAAGCTGCACCTTGTGACTAATATAAGCAGGTGTCGTCTGCTAGTTAAAGGGAAGGCTTAGAGCACCAGTTATCTGTTCTAGTCCCAGTTTTACCACTCTATGATGTTGTAACATTGGGCAAGCCACTTAACCTTTCCCTGCCTCTGTAAAAGGGAGATAACTACTGTATAGGAGTGTTGTGGGGCTTAATTAACGTTTGCAAAGTGCTTTGAGATTTCAGGTGACAAGTGCCGTATAAGTGTAAATGAAACTGATTATTATAACAAACATCCACTAGTCTACAAATTAATACCTGATTAATAATGCACTTGGGGTTAGACTGGCATCAATTATTCAGAAAGGATCCTATCCTTGTTGAATTTCAAAATTCAAAAATACTTGACTGGTGCTGGAACAGAATACTTATTTCTGTTGAGTCTAACTTTACATTTTCAAGCTGATCAATCGCCATTATTACTTTATAGCTCAGCTAGTTTTACCCTGAGTAGTTAGTATAAAACACAAAGTATTATCATCTCCATTAGATAAAGCATTAACGCATTTTAAATGCAAATACTGTATAAAATATAAGTTCATTAGAGTGGCTTACATTTTTCCCATTACCAGAGTCAGTCTGAACTAATTACTTATCAAGTTTTATTACCTATAGATTTTATTCTAACTGAACAGGCTCTTGGAGGGTCCCTAGGAACTCAGCTAGGATCTCTCTTGTACTGATTTAGTAAATCCTGGTGGATGTGCAAGATGCCTATTTTCCATGGAGGTATTACTAGAAGGCAGGCACAGTTTGTTTGTGGAAGTCCATGTTACTAGATATCACCAAAGAGAAGAACACAGCAGGATTCAGAAGAGTAACACAACCTTTTTCATGTTATGAAAGCATCATATTTCTAAACTTAAATTTGGGGAGCGAAGAAAAAAATTTCCTGAAAGGGAGGTTGTTCTATGATTCTCCACTTACTGATGTCCTGCTTCTTTTTTCTAAAGTATTTGGAACTGGCTGTTTTTTAGAGACAAAATGGACCACTGTTCTGGGAGCAGGACAAGTTAAACAGGAGTCAGAGTGCTTTGCACTGAAGGAGATTTAAATATCATATCTGGAAAATATACCAGGTGACATTCCCAAGGCTACATAGGGGCAAAGTTAGGCATCAGAACTGGGGGGCACATTTCAAGATTTATTTTTAAATTTTTTGTACAGATCATTTGACCACACTGCCTCACTTGACCATCACCTTAATCTTCCCCGGGTTTACAGCCAACTGCCCTTGCTTCTATCCAAATTTGTCTAACAAGTGAGATGATCATCCCACCAGGTTGACCATAAAAAAGGCCCGGATATGAAAACCATCGAATATGAATAGAGTTTTAGCTCAAACCCTTCAAAATATCCTATGCGAGTTAAAAAAGGGGAACTGGTGAGAACTGCATGGAGTCCTGGTAGGGTGACTTCTGAAGAGCAGATGCCCATCACCAACTTATATACTGCTCCTCAGCGCTCAGGCAAGAAGTGGCCTTAATCCATTCTTCCGTATCTTAAGTTATGGAAGAGTTTGCTGACCTAGTAGATAAAAACAATAAATTAAAAGTTCTTTAAACAAATTGATCAAAGAAACTTGACCAATTTCCATAAATCATGGGAAATTGCTTTGAATTAGCCTTTGATTTAGTGTTGGTTTAATATACCAAAAAAACCCCATTTTTCTTGTGCTTTTGGCAGCTCTGCTGCATCCTGCTTTAGTGCATGTTGCTAAGAAAGATTTATTTCCTAGAAGTTGGCCATCCCTCTTTCAGACTGTGACATTACAGTTCACTTCTTTCCTCAACAAGGCTACCCGGCTAACCTGCAAAAACATAGGATGTGCATAAAAAAGAATGGGTACTGGTTTGGGTTTGGTTTTTTTATTCAAAACATCCCTAGTGCTTTCAGGCAATGATCACAGAGTGCTTTGCAACAAGGCTACAAACAGACAAATAAAACACAGTGAGTTAAGAAGACAGGGAGTTTCCATGCATCAGCTGCCCCATGGTAAGTGTCTGTGTGCCTGCTTTTACTGAGCAACAGGTGGAAGCTAAATTTCTTACCACTGGAGAACAGCTCTGACTTCCTCTTCTAATTGACCTCAGTTCCCTTCATGCTTCAGGAAATAGTAGTGGGGGGAAAAGTTGCCCTTTTTTATTGAAGGCCGAGGCACCTCAGATTATTTTTTCACTTTTGCAGAATGGGGGCACAGTTATGATGGAGCATCCAACATGCCATAAGTCCTTGCCCTCTTTTAACTTACTTTAACGTGTACATTTGTCCCTAACCCAATTTAATTATCCTTGCAAGTACCCTCTGGAGGTAAGTATCGACCCTTTTTTTGCATCGCAGGGTCAGATGCCCAAGGTCACGTAAAGACATTGTAAGGAAGCTGAGAATGGAGTGAGGGTTGCTGAAATTCTGGATCCTCTGCCTTAATTGCACATCCATGCTTCTTTGTGCTCAGACTCCTGCCTTCAAAGATGGCTCGTTTACAGGGGAATCCACAACGTTGTCATCACTGCCAAATTCTACCAGGCCTTCAGCTATAAGACTGCAGCATATCGGCAGTTCAGATCTGCCACTGACTCTAATCTGCGGTGACAGTGTTGCTGCTGGTGATGCAACTCACCTTTCACTGTTTCCTTGAACAGGAGGGAGTTGGAGGCCATCGGTAGAGCAGGCTAGAGGTGGTTTCTGGGACAAGGAGGCAGCGACGGATGGGATTTAGTCCAAGCTAAAGTCCTTATCCTACCCTGCCTCTCACTGGTTAGGAAACCATGTATCTCTACCTTCCCTCCATCCTAGGAAAAATGGCCAGGCTCTGAAATGTAGTTAAACATCAGCGAGTTAATCAGTCAATGCATAAAGAGCTAAAAACACAGCAAAGGCAAATAGGGAGCCCAACAAGCAATCCTGAAAATGCCTTGATCTGGTCTCTGCAGACTGCTGCCTGCCCCTCTGAAGGATGCAGTGGAGGTATCTACCTGGAGGAGATGCTACACTATGCCTGAGGTGAACTCTGCGCTCAGCAAGATCCAGCTGGTGGGGTATTCTCAGAAAATTGTGAGTAGTGACGCAGCCACCATCATAACCATGATGGAAATGCCTTTGTTTGTCTCCTACTCTCTGCCCCCAGGCCACTTAAAAGCTGGGGGGATGTACTAAATTAATATGTCCTTTGCTGCCCCTAACTGTACCCCTTCTTGGCCAGCCCCTCATGCTGCTAGAGATCAACAAGGCAGCTTTGCCTCTGTGTTTGCCACTCTACACGGTGATTTGGGGACTGTGTGAGCCCTTTCCATGGGGCAGTCTATCTGCAGGCTCTACTGTGAGGGTCCTGAACTAGCAGTTGCTGTGGCACAAGCTAGTGCAGACCCTGAAAGTGAATTAAACTAAAAAATTCTGCACTCTGCCTTTTTAGAAGGAAGCATCTCTGGAGGCAGCCACCAAAGGGTTCAACTGTTCTGGTTCAGGTCGTACAGTTTCCATCCCCTTTTGCACCTTGAGCACAGAGTTGAACTACTGGGATTCAAATTATGCTCGTAGCCCTGTGTGACCATTGCATAGCATAGAGGGTTTACAGTTTAATTGGGAGATGTCAGTGGACTTTGGCCCTCTTGTTTACTCTTGGAGTCATCAAATGCCCATTCAGTCATTTCCAGTATCCGGTTTACATCCCTGTGTTTCTACAAATTCCACACACCTGCGGACTGTGAGCTCTTGGGGTTGGGATGGTGTCTCATTTTGGGATGCATCTAGCACATATTGGGATAGTTGAGAGAGCCTGAACATGCCACGAATCAGTTCTTGGAGGTTGCAGCTAGAGGGGACGAAGGCACACTGGTCAGGTGGCCATGGCAGCTTATTCTCCCTCCTTAAACTCAAAGGTTTCTGCCTTGTCACACTTCACAGCATATAGCCAAACATGTACGCTTCATGTAACAAGTGGGAAGGGAACAGCTCA
>NW_005842368.1:1355549-1359952 GCF_000455745.1 Alligator sinensis | reverse complement strand
GCCCAGCAGTTCACGCTCAGAATTTAGGCTGGGGTTTTTTTTTTTATTTTTGCTTGTAAAAGACTGTTCCGACACCATCTGTGGATAAGAGTTTGAATAGAAATAGCATTGGTGGGAGGGTGGGTTTGTCTCTAAATTTAAACCTTCCTCCTGCAGAATGTGGAGCCCAAAGATAGCAGCCTTCTGCTAAAGTTGGGGGGGGATTAAAAGCAACTGATCTAGTTTTTCAAAGGACAGAAAGCACCATTTGAAATGGTGAAAAGATGTTTTTGAAATCATCTAGTTGTCAGTGCCACTGGAGGTGATGATCAAAACAAGAGCTTGTGTCTGTTCTCTTCTGAAGTCTGTTTCTCCCCACCCCAGGAGCTGTTTGGCGCTGTGCAGGTCACTCCTCTCAGCTCTGGCTACGCACTTGGAAGCTCCAACTGGATTATACAATCGCATTATGAAAAGGTTTCCTATGTTTCGGGATCCTCCCTGCTTACAACACACCCACAGGTACTAACTCTATTGAATTTTGGGAGGTGAATTGTAATGCTCAAGAAAGAAAGGGCTCTTCACTGGGTGGTGCTGTGCAGTGTATAGGAGTTCCCCATCTAAGTTGGTGACTGACTTCCTGGTATGCATTGAGCAACAATTGCTACTGGTAAAGTGGACCAGCATCCATTTGGTGGTGACGAGACATTCCTCCTCCTTGTTTACCAGAAACTAAATTTTTAGCTTAATTTCCTGTTGTAAAAGTCTCCTGCCATAACTTAAAAAGCCAAATTAATCTCATAATTAACCTGTTAAACAATACAACATTAAAAAAAAATCCCTGTGTTTCACTAAATTGGCTTTAAAGACAGTTCAGAGGCTGCTTCTTTATCACTTCTAAAATATCTTCCCTTGGAAGGAATGATGGCTAACTGGCTGCCAACATTTCCACCCTTCTCTGCTAAGGGCAAAGTCTTTATAGTGCTGCAGATGTAATTTCCAGTAAATTAATTCTCTTAAGATCCATAAATTTTTAGAGGAAAGAATGGCTAGAAGTTTTCAACACTATATGCTTCATAAGTTGTCACTTATAATGGTTAAGAGCAATGTTAACAGGATGTATTTAAAAATAATAATAGTAAAAGAAAAAAAGTTAAGCTCATGATCACTAAGTAACTACCTCCTAAGTGTCTGCAAAATGCACCCATTTTTGAGTACGTGCATTTTAAAAGCTTGCTCTCAGCAGCTGACCAACTACTGTAGATAAACTTTCATACCCTTTATATAAAGCAACTATATTTATGGAGTATTACATACTGGAGTGTCTAACTCTATTCTGTATATCCTAAGCCATCACATTGTTTTGGGTTATGATCCTTCATGACTTTTAAAGGGAAATACCATTGATCACTGGCAGTACTTTGAATGGGACACTGCAAGGAGAAAGTCTGTATGCGGTATGGCAGAAGTCAGCCACCTGTGGCCCACAGATTGGGTTCAGCCCATCGAGCCACTCTATCCAGTTTGCAAAGCCGGGGCTTCAGTAGTGGGGAGAAGCAATGGTAGTCAGGTGGCCAGGTTGGAAGTGACCAAGCTGGGTAATTTTGACTTGCCCCTCTTGCCTGGTATATGCATAATTCAGTCTGGTTTCCTGTTTTCTCTCAAGGAATGCCAGAAGTGGGTTCAGCCCTGTGCTTCTACAAGTCGCATCTATTAGGATATAATTGTCCATGTGTCCTCTTTGTCCAAAGGTGACATTTTGTTTTTTGGAAACAATGAGGAAAATCCCTTGAAATTCCATGGACACTGTCACTTAGCAGTGGGGGAGAGGCAAAAAATATATAGGTTTCCTACTGTGGATGTTTGTCACACTTCTGTTCACATACAAACTTCAGAAATGGAAACCTGGAACATGCGTTCCAGTTACTGTGGAGCCTGCCCATGACTTGAATAATTGGCTGGCAGTTAACGAATATCAGGAACGCCTTGGAAGTTGCACCCTGAGCGCGTGTAACAACTTCCTGGCATGGGAGAGCTCGTGCGACAAGAGCTGGTCTGTGCAGCTTAACTAACACTAAGCCACCACTAGCCAGCCCTGAATCCTTCCACCAAGTTTTACATCTCCCGTGGCCAAATGGGGTTGAATGTAGGGTTTTTTGGCCCAGTGGAAGATCAAGGTAGGTTGGTACGGGTGTTTGCTGGGGATCCCTTCCAAGCATAAAGCCAGAGAATGTCTACTGAAAATGTAACAAGGGAGAGATGAGATTAACGTCACAGCGGGTGGGATATGAGAGTCAGTCTCTTGATACTGAATAAGTTTAGGAGGCCTTGTAAATGGAAACAGGTAGCTTATATTTGAAGTATGGAAGAGAGAGACGTCAAAGGGAAAACTAGAGAGTGGAGTATCAGGGACACAGGGATGAGATAGGAAAATGGTCTTGCCATAGTATTCGTATGAGTGGGGCAATATTTGAATATGTTGAAGTCAGAGAAATGGGTATGTAGTAGTCAAGACTTCAGGTGCTGAACGCATGGACAACCCTGGCACTTTCCAAAAGCTTGTGTTTTAAACTGACCAAAACATTGGCAATGTTTAAACATAGCCTGGAAGTTAGTTCCTTGAGAGGTCTGAGTCAAAGGCATTAAGGTTATGGGCTGGTGTGACAGGCAGCATGGTCTCATCAGGTGCTGTGAAAAGAGCCTTGGGGCTGGGGTGAGACCTCTGTGTAATAGCGGTGTTGAGTCTCTGGTGGCTAAGCATCCACAAAGAGGTTTTGGAAGGAGAAGTGGAGATATTAGTTTGGCCACAAAGAGACCGGTCTGTTGATGGTGGTTGGATTTGTGTTTCTGAATGAGATGATTCAGATGGAAGGTGCACATGTGAATTTGTTGCTCCTTTGAATCCTGGAGATCATCCCCAAAGCTGTCTGACTAATCTCGACAGAGAGTGAGGTCTAAGCCAGTCTCTGGTCTGTCTTGTCTTCCTGGGAAAGAAGCTCCTGCAGTTCTTGTTGTTTTAAATACTTCTGGTAACCCCAAAAACCTCCAGTCATAGGAATTGTAGGAAAGTGGGGCTGGAAGGGATCTCAAGGTCATCTAGTCCAGCCTCCTCCTCAAACACAGCCTTGTCCTGAAATCTTACAGTTTAGAGACAGATGAAGAGTAGGGAGCAAAACATGAGCAAAGAGCTGGCACAACTTCTCCTACCTGACTTAGTAATGATTCGCTGTCTCCAAAAGCTGCATAAACCAAGTGTCAGGTTAAGGAATGAGTATTTCCTAGATGTACTCATAGCATTGAAATGTAACGTGCATCAACCCTTAAACCTGGGCCTCCATGTGTGTTTTGCCTTAAATTGGAAATAAATGCAGAAAATTATATACAATGGTGTGATATTAGGTTTAAGCTTTTAGCATTAAGAAGTCAGGAAAGCAATGTCAGGAGTGTTGCTGCACATCCTACATACTCTGTGGTATTTAGTTAGCAGGGGAAACTTTTTTTTTCTATTTCAACTGTATTTTCTATTTTAGTATTTCTTGCTGTAAATGTGTACCACAAATATACAGGATGTGCAACATGGCCACATTTAACAGTGCTACAAGGGTCTTAACTCTTTCATTTCCAAATTTTAATGATGCAGCCTTAACATTGCTTCTTTTTTTATGTTGCTTTGCTCTGTTAAACTTACTCACCTATTCTGCTGCTGCCATTATCATCAATGCTGTACACACTGGACCTCCTTCCCATTGCATTAAGTGTTTATATGTTCCTGGCTGTAGTTCCTCTTGTAGATAAAACATAGCTGTCATTCCTCTACCTTGTTCCTAAGATCTTTGTTTAGTACAGGGTACCTGCTTCATCAGATACCAGCATAAAGTGCCCTCCAGCATGTAGTTCCCAACATCAACATTTGCCCCCAACTCATCCAGCTGCCTACGTCCGTTCTCATGGATTCAGACACAGGAAGACATGAGAGGGGACGAGCAGAGATGCTGGAGAGAGAGCTTTGGAAAATGGACAATAATTGTTGTGGGGGAAATGGGCCAAGAGGCTCAAACTTAATTTGGGGAGCAGAACAGATGCTGGACATGCAGAGGGGGCAGAGAGAGGCAGTGTCAATTGGGATTTCAGTGCAGGGGCTGCGCAGAGATGCAGGTTTCCTATCTGGGGAAGACAGACATTAGGCAAAGAATGGATCTAGGAGACTGGTGGATGAGCCAGACACTGATGTTGGGGTGCATATATAGGAGGGTGTTTTATGCTGGCATCTGACCAAGTAGGCTATTGCCTATGAAAGCTCGTGTCTCTCTGAACCAGATAGTCTCTAAGATGCCACCCTGCCCTACCTTCTGCTGACAAGAAAACATGTAATTACATCAAGGAATGAAAGGGTTTGTTTGACAAGACCTGTTTTCCATTAAGTCCTG